>NC_137286.1:27360000-27960000 GCF_054371585.1 Giraffa tippelskirchi | reverse complement strand
TCAGAAGAGGAAACAAACATGGAAAACCAGGGTCATTGAAGGAATTAATGCAGCCAGGAGCTTCCCAGGTGGCTCAGGGGTAAAGAATCCACCTTCTGGCTCCATCCCTGGGTCTGGAAGATCCCCCGGAGAAGGAAATGCCAATGCACTTCAGTATTCTCACTTGGAAAATTCCAAGGGCAGAGGAACCTGGCTGGCTACAGTCCATGGGGTCGCAAAGAGTCGGACACAACTTAGTGACTGAACAACAACAACATGAATCCTGTGGGCCTTAGACTAAGAAAGAAGTAGTGGGAATATAGAAGAAAGGAAAAACTTTCAGTATACTGTGATGAAACAATCATAAGGCAAGTATGACTCAAGCTGTTGTTTATTTTGCATGTTTATTTTTGAAGCTGTTTTAATTTGACTTGTTCTGGCATGAATGAAACAAATATTGGTACCCCTAATAAAAACAGGAAAAGAAAGGAAGGTTTGAAGGGCAAGTCCATGTTTTAGATCCAGCAGTGAGGCATTCAAGTGTGAAAATTACATCAGTAGAAGAAAATGCACAATGAAGCCAAGGTGAAGGATAAGGATTCAAGAAATAATTTTCCAAAAACGCCTGCTGAAGAATTTGAGACTACATGAGTCCTCTGAGGAGTAAGAAGTAAAGAGTTAAGATTTGAGGCCGGAGAGCTAAGGAAGAGCCAGACAGAGGGATTGTCGGAAGTAGAAATACAGGGCAGAGTGGCACCAGAAGTTCCCTGTGTCACTAGCAAGGAAAGAAAAGAGCCATGGGAGAAGGGCGAGCTGTGTGGCCTGAGAACACACCTGCATACATTTTCATATGAGGTCAGGCAGAGACTTTTGTGAGAGAGAGTGAAGGGGCAGAGTCCAGCCTGATGGACGCTGACAAAGAAAAGGATGAAAAAAGAGAAAGTGATTGTGCAGGGATTTCTTCCCTCACTTAGAATGCCACAGGAACCTCACATGTTAAAGCTTCTCTTATCCAGAGCAACTGGCATTAAAGGGCAACAGAAGTCCACAGTGATCCCCTGGACTACAAGGAGGTCAAACCAGTCCTGAATATTTACTGGAAGGACAGATGCTGAGGTTGAAACTCTCAACACTTTGGCCATCTGATGCTAAGAACTGATTCCTTGGAAAAGACCCTGATGCTGGGAAAGACTGAAGGCGAGAGGGGAAGGGGATGACAGAGGATGAGATGGTTGGATGGCATCACCAACTTGATGGACATGAGTTTGAGAAAGCTCCGGGAGTTGGTGATGGACAGAGAAGCCTGGCATGCTGTAGACATGGGGTCGCAAAGAGTTGGACACAACTGAGTGACTGAACTCAACTAAGGACAACTAAGTCCCCTCTCTGGATTCTACCAAACATATGTGAGTAGTTCTCTGCTCTTGGCCAGAACAGCACTTACAGGAATAAAGTCTGTTGTGAGTAGGGGTGTGGTCTCTTCTCTCCAGTCTTCCTTGTAGCCTACCTTGCATATGAGAGGTGAAGACAGCCTTCTATGGTATTCTCTCTAGTCTCTTGTGGCAGCCTACGGCTTAAACTATCACCGTCATCAATTTGACCTTATTTTAAGCTAGTATATTCACTGCAGTATAGCAAAGATGGGAATAGAGTAAATATGAGAGTTAAGACACAGCCAAAGAGTGCATGCTCTGGGGCTGGAACCTTGGGCACAATCCTTTGGTCTCTCCATCACTCGTCTGCTATGTGACTTTAGGTGAGTTACTTAATTCTCTGTGCATCAGTTTCCTCATGTGACAAAGGAGTTGAGAATAAAAATAAGACCTAGTTGGTTTTGATGTTTGAATGAGCTCTTAGAGCAGTGCCTGGCAAATGGTAAACATGCAAAAAGTATAAAGTATTTTTTGTTGTTTTTTATAATAATTTTTTTCTTTACTTTTGTCCTTCCTCTCTCCCTTCCTTACTTTGAATGTGTGTGTGGGGGGTGAGGGGGAGACAACATAGCATTAATGTTTGTCAAAGATCTGCTCTATGTATTCAATCTAAAAGTCCAAATCCAAATTTCAGGGACAGTTTTCTAAGAATACCCATCAAAGATTTTGGAAAAGAAGTTAAGTTCTTGTTATTTTAAAAGTGGTCCATGAAGTCTATAGCATCAATATAACATCACCTGGAAGCTTATCAAAAATGCAGAACCATAGTCATCCATACCCTTCATCTCTATCCCTGCCCGGCCAGACATACTGAATCAGCACCTATGTTTTAACAAGTAAAGCACAAGATTCAAATGCATATAATTAGATTTGGGGCTTTTGAGGGAGCTGGTGAGGCTTTGGAATTTGAGTTGATTCTATAATGACTTTTGTGGATCCTAGTGTATGGGATGGATGTGACTGATTCATTCTGAGTCGGAGGGAAGACTATGATAAGTGAAATTATCACCCCTTCCCCAAAGATGTTCACGTCTAAATCTCTTAAATGTGTGAAGTGTGAATGGCACAGAGAAGTTAAGGTAGTAGATGGAATTAATTTCACTAATCGGCAGGTCTTAGATGCAAGATTACTTTCGATTACCTAATCAACAATGTAATTACAGTTGTCCTTAAATATGGAGAAGCAAGAGTCAAAAGACAATGATGCAAAATGAGAAGGATTCAATTGTCCACTGCTGGCTTTAAAGATGGTGGGGTGGGGTGGTTGTGGCACAAGTGCTGCGGGCAGGCAACCTCTAGAAACTGGAAAAGGCAAGGAAGCACGCCTGTGCGTGGTAGCTAAGCTGCTTCAGTCGTGTCTGACTCTTGGTGACACTATGGACTGTAGCCTGCCAGGCTCATCTGTCCATGGGATTCTCCAGGCAAGGGCACTGGAGTGGGTTGTCATGCTCTCCTCCAGGGGATCTTTCTGACCCGGGGATCGAAACCACATCTTTTACGCCTCCTGCACTGGAAGGCAAGTTCTTTACCATTAGTGCCACCTGGGAAGCCCAAAGAAGCATATTCTCCCTTAAAGCCTCCAGAAAGAAATGCAGTCTTGCCAACACCTTGATTTCAGCCCAGTGAGACCCACTTGGACTCTTTATGATCTCCAGGACTTCAAGATAAATTTGTGCTGTTTTAAGCAAATAATTTCATGGTAATTTGTTAGGAAATCCCATGGACCTAGGAGCCTGAGGGGCAACAGGATATGGGTTTGCAAAGAGTTGGACACAATGTAGCAACCAAAAACAACAATTTGATAGAGCAGAGAAAGAAAATTAATACAGAGAAGTACTGTTTCATGTATTTCAGTTTTGCTCTACAAGGTCCTATGCTGTTATTTTGGGACAAATTTCCTGCTGCAAATAAAGTATTACCTCTTACCTGCTTGCTCACTTTCATATTGGGTTGGCCAAAAAGTTCATTCTGGTGGGAAAACACAAATGAACTTTCTGCCTACCCAGGATTTTCTTGCTTTCAAAAATGGGAGACTAAGGCATTAAAAAAAAAAAAAAAAAAACAGATCTTATTTAGATACCACCCTCAATTTTTTCCCAGAGTAAAAGTTAAAGAGTTTTCTGTGTTACTTTCAAGTCTCGGACCCTTCATTTTTTCATGAAAATGAGTACATGTGATGAATTTTAAAAGTTCAAGAATAAAACGAAAAAATAGAGGAGAACCTAGTATCCTGGAAAATGTATCATGTTTCTGAGTAATCATAAATTATGTTTGTATGTGTCCATAACAGAGGTGGTAAGAGTGATACACTGGGGGAAAGACAAGATGAATCAGCGTCTGTGTTGCTGTTGTAAGTTTCACAAGGACCAACCCTACCCTATGTCCCCAGTCAAGGTGCATCTGAAAAGTCATTATGACAGGCATTATTCTCCACCACACTGAGTAAGGCGAACCAAGCATAGAAGGACCTGAACTATGCTTTCAAAATATTTGAAACTTAAAAAGAGAAATAAACTTATTTTATTGAGACCTTGAACCAAATTTATCCTTTGAGACATAGGAAGGATCTAAAAAAAAGCCTTTGAGATAGGTGTTAAAGGAAATTTCTCTAATCTGTACCTTTTATTCTACCCATATACATAATTCAGCATCCCCACTTTAACCAGTGCTAAACAAATTAAGTGCATAATATCTACCAAACCTTGTTGATATTCTCAGATATAACATTCACATTAGATCACCTGGTATGATATTGAGAAATTACTGGGAGGACACTTAGACATGTCAAGTAATCATATACTTGACTATCTTTAACTAAAATGAGAAAAAAATAGTATCTCTGAGAGACACTTGCCTTTTGTCACAGCTACACTGTCCTTTGTGTAAAACCAAAACCTGCCCTCATAGATCATAGTATTGATTCTGTGATTTTGATTATAAGCCTCAATGTGGCACAAACTGTACTCACAAATTCATATACTTAATGCTGAAATGCTTTCAGAAGGATTAGAACAAGCTAATAACACTAATAGGATGCTGAGAAAATGAGCAGTTAAGCTTTCAAAATTGCTGAGTATAGATGTAATTCTCAATTACACGACCAATGACATTTTCCATGGTAAACACTACACTGAACCTAAAGATAATGAACAAATGGAAAGTGAAAACCAGCAAAACGGTCATGGATCATTGTGTGTAATTTGATATCCACTGATCATGAAGTGTGTATGTCTGTGTGTGAGTATTCACGTAATTAAGTATTTAGGAATGCAGTGTGACTTATGGTTCTCTATCATACTAGGTCATCTAAAATGTGAGAGTTATATCTGAGAGTACCAACAAGGTTTGGCAAATATTATGCACTTATTTATTTAGCACTAGCTAAAGTGAGGATCATTGGAGAAGGAAATGGCAACCCACTGCAGTGTTCTTGCCTGGAGAATCCCAGGGACGGAGGAGCCTGGTGGGCTGCCGTCTATGGGGTTGCACAGAGTCGGACATGACTGAAGCGACTTAGCAGCAAAGTGAGGATGCTGAATTATGCACATCAATAGGAGAAAAGTACAAATTAGAGAAATTTCCTTTAACCTCTATCGCAAAGGCTTTTTCTAGCTGTTCCCTACACCTAAAAGGTTCAGGGTGCCAATAAAACAATTTTACTTCCCTTTTTAACTTTCAAATGTTCTGAAAACATAGCTCAGATCCGTCATGTAATTAGTATCAGACTAATCTTTCTGCAAAACCATTTTCATCAATACTCCTTCCCTGTTTAAAATTCAATGGCTCTATGGTTCCCACTTCATTATTGATTCAAGAAACATCTGCTGAACAGCAACTATACAGAATACATAGTGCTAGGAAGTGGGCAGGGAAGGGGAGGTGGGGATATTAAGAGAGAAGTAAGTAAAATATGGTTCAGGTATTAAGTAAAATTAACCATATTAAGTAAAATATGGTTCAGGTATTAAGTAAAATTAACCATATTAAGTAAAATATGGTTCAGGTGCTTACGGTCCAGAAGAAGGCATAACATGTGCATAAACACTACCATAGATAGACTGTGACAAATACTGTAGAAGAGGAGGGAGAACTTCATGCAGAGTCTGGGATCTCAGGTGGGTCTTAAAGGGTATATATGAAATGTGAGAGGCAAAGATAGGATGGGACAGGTATTCCAAGCAGAGAGAAATGCCCAGAATCAGAAAAGCAAAGGGCAGTTCAGAGCACAGCCAGTTTGATTGGATCATGGATTACCCAGAGGGGATCTACAGAAGTGTGCCAGGGAAAAGGTGGGAGGTTAGTCAGGGCTTGTATGGATTGGATACTTGCTTAGGGAAGCTATATTCAGCAGACAGTGAACAGGAAGGAACCAGAGGCCTGGGAGGAGAGGTGATGCCAGATTGTGGCCAGGCTTTGGAAGCTAAGTATGTTGATGGTCTGCAGGGGAAATGGGACTGCAGAGGCACCAGCTAGAAAGAGTTACAAGGGTTCTAACAGTGGAAACAAAGGAGAGAAAAACAAATGTCTGCTACAGACCTGACAACTTATGTGATGAGAAGTTACTGAGAAAACAGTCAGTGGTGACACTGAGCCCATACACCTGACTGGTAACCTGTTGGTACCATCAAGGATAGCTATGACCAGCAGGTGTGAGCTGAGTTGGAGGGAGAGAGGATTCTGTTCTGGATATATTGCACCAAGAGTGCCAGTGGGCTATCTAAGCAGAAATACCAGCAAGTGGTTAGAAATGTTTTTCAGGACTGGAGAAGTCACTCACCATGCAGGCAGTTCTTAAAGGCATGGAAGTGAAAAGGTCACCAACAGAGACAGTAAAGAGGCCAACTGGAGGTCTTCTGAGGGATGGAAGAGTCACGGTCAAAGAGGAGGCAGCGGAAGCTAAGGAGAAAGGGATGTCCAAATGGAACGGTCTTTAAACCACTATCAGATACTGCAAAGATGACTATGAAGTAGGACATGGGCTGGGAAATAATAACTAACATTTTTCACACACGTGGCATAACATCTGATACTATGTCAAACAATTTATGTGTGCAGTCTCTTTTATTCCCAACACCAAACCACAAGTAGATTCTACTGTCATCGTACAGATGAAAAAAAAACTAAGGCTTTCAGAATTTAAGGGAATTGTCCAAGGACATAGTGCTAGTTGTTACTGGCAAATAAGGGCGGCTGGACACCAATGATCATTTTCTCACAGTTAACCAATTCTTTGGGCTCATATGCCTGGTTGCTGTGAGATTTCTTTGGCTAAAAAGAAAAGATTTCTTTGGCCTTCACATCCCTCAAAACCAGCCCTCAGAGATCAGTTCCAGAACCGTCATTCCCAGAAAGTCTTCTCTAATATTCTTCTTTATAACATTCATAGCATCTACTCTTCAAGATGCAGAAGACCAGTAAGTTTTAGGTAATGTCCCATGTTATGCACCAACAATTTAAGTGCATCGTTCTCTCCTCAACTAAGTAACTGACGCCTTCAGACAGAGATTCATCACTTTGTATACTTTCACTGTATCCTACAAAGCAACTTGTGACAGGTGTGGTAATTTCAGTGAGGAAATATCTGTTGTGAATTAACCCATGACTCCAGACTCTAAAAGAAATCAGAATTGGGTTGAGAGTCAAGGGACCAGAAACATTTTCAGTTACGTGGATTTACCAGGGTGGTTCTAAGAGAGCAGTAAGATATTCTCAGCCCACCAAAAAACCAGAATGGACACTGACTAAGAAGGAAAGACCTTGCTCATTGGGTAGGGCTGAAGAGGACTGCTCTGAGCTAGAAGTTCTGAAAATATACCTGGCTTCTCAGTTATCACACCACTGAGACTGCTAGCAAATTAAGGCAGACAATCTTTTCAACTGATGAGACATGTAAGCTTACTTTAGAAGACTTTCTTGCCTTTCGTTCTTTGATTTTTGAAATATGAAATATTTTTTTTTCCCTTTCTAGAGAGTATTCTACAAAAAAATGTCTCTCAAACAAAAGCATTATTTATTTATTTTTTGTTAAAAAAAAGAAAGATGGAGTCCTTTTATAAGGAAGATTTAGACCAACTCCAAAATGTAAACCCCTCCGATTCCTTGGCTTGTATCCATCTGGCAGCACTTCTCAAGCACAGATTCAACGTGACTTCTTTCTCACTCAAAGTGCAAAGGAGCAGTCCACTAGGCAGAAGCCTGACTGCTACCTTGGGACTGCATGCGTACTCAGCCACTCAGTCATGTCTGACTCTCTGTGACCTCATGGACTGTAGCCCACCAGGCTCCTCTGTCCATGGGATTTCCCAGGCAGGAATACTGGATTGGGTTGCCATGCCCTCCTCCAGGGAATCTTCCCAAGCCAGGGACTGAATTCACGTCTCCAGTGTCTCCTATACTGGCAGGCAATTGTTTACCACTGAGCCACCTGAAGCCCCTTGGGACACCTTATCTGTATCCAGAATATCCACCTTGATGACTGCTAAAAGTACATCTTTTTCCTGCTTTGAGAGCTTGTTTTCAGCTTGTTTAAATATGCTCCATCTACAATGTTATTCCAAATGCATTTGAGAAAGCAAATGCCAAAGGAAATGCATTTAAAAACACTGTTCCTTTCATCATCTGCCATGGAACTTCAGCTTGATAGAACTGACAGGATACCACACAGAAATATTGAAAAGTTTTATTTGGTTAAGAAAAAAAAAGACTATAGCAATGAAGCTTTTTACCACTTAACTTTCCTTGTATACCGTAAGTTTTTATCTTAAATTTTTCTGTAAATCATCAGTATTTATCTCTCTGAAATATTAAACAGAATAATGTTCTTACAAAAATACAGTTTATATCCTCTCCAAAGGAAAAAGTCAAGTGTTCCTTTAATTGCATGGAAATGAATCTGGTATTACAAACTATTATGACAAGGGGACCACCTTACTTAGCTTTAGCTCCATTTTGTTCAAATGAACAAAAATGTGGGTGGTTACAATTTCTAATTCTGTGATCAATATTCTGACATATTTTTCAAGAAAGGTGATAAAGCTTTGGAAGCAAACAGCATCCTTTGTGGATCTTTAATTTAATACTTAAGAAAGATGGATAGCTGTAATTCAGAGAATGAACAAAGATGTATCTTTATGCTGTGTGTGTGTGCTAACAGTCTTTTCTATGTAATACTGGACCAGCTAACTATAACCCAAACTTCAGATGTTTATTCTTAGGGGAAAAATGTTTCTATTTTGGACTGTATAGCTCTCATCAGCATTTAGTTTTAGAAATAGAAACTTTTTAAACTCAGAATTTCTAACAGTAAGACAGATTCTCATTTTGATGATGGCAGCTGATTTGGGGAAAATTTTTATTTCCATTTTAAAGTATTCAGACATACATATAATAACTTTCCACAGTAGCAATATTAATGGGAGGAAGACACAGTGCAGTTTTGGACATGGTTTGTACAATTATTCAAGGGGCTTCCTACTTTCTTTATCAATTTTGTGAAATGGGATACAGAGCTCCTGTCCCACTGGTGGCTTGAAACTTCCTTTACTTTAATTTGAATCCTTTGGGGTTTTCTTGAGTGGAGAGTTGCTCCTCAATTTAACTGGTGACATGCTTGCTTGACGTGCCAGACTCTGATTAAGTGGACTGGCAAATACCAGGATTCTCACGAAGTTTCTTGATGAGGCACTTAGGGGAATGACTACAGGAGGTGTGGTCAGCTGGGAGATGATTTGGGTGCTTTAAGCTGGTACTTCACAATCCAACACGATATCCAGCTATCTTCATTAGTCAACTGTGACAAACATGCTTCTGCAGTCTTCTTGACTCTCAGGGTGCTCTAAGCATCGAGTTCTCATGGCTGGATCTTTTTCCCATTTTCCATACTAGGATACAGACAGTCCCCTCTAAATCTGTTGCCTAACCAGGTTTCCCTTCATTGGTTAAACCATGAACTCTAATCAGGGGCTGGGGCCCTGCTATTATCTGACAAGATGGTCTGGATTCCCAGTCAAGGGCTTTGTCTATACACTATGTAACTCTACTAGCCAGTTACCAGCTGTGTGACCTTGGTTGGATTCATAAACATCTCTGTGCCTTAGTCTTTTCATCTGTAAAAACGGGAATGATCATTACTTACCTAACAGAGTATTTTGAGAATTCTTTGTAATGTGATTAAGCCAATATTTAGTACTCAAGTAAACACTCAAGAAGGAAATCCATTATCATTAGTATCCTTTCTACCTGAGGTTCAACAGGGCTGATGCTGACCACGACACAGAACTTACCACCAATGGATTGTTAAGAATATGCCACAGTATTGGTCTCCCTGGTAGCTAACTGGTCAAGAATCTGCCTGCAATGTGAGAGACCTGGGTTCGATCCCTGCCTTGGGAAGATCCCCTGGAGAAGGGAATGGCAACCCACTCTAGTATTCTTGCCTGGAGAATTCCATGGACAGAGGAGCTTGGCAGGCTACAGTCCATGGGGTCACAAAGAGTCGGACACGACTGAGCGATTTTCACTTTCACTCTCGTTGTTGTCAGAGCCTTTTTCCCAGTTCCTAAAGCTCAGACTCTTTTACTTCATTCTCCACAGTGTGACCTTCGCCACACCCTGCCTGCCCCTGCTAGCCTGAGCCCTGCTGAGGCATTCAGCCACTCCTACTCTTTGGGCATTTCTCGAGGCTGATGTCATCGTCTACAACATATTTCTTTTCATAATATGGGCTTAAAATTTTGTATCAGAATAGAAAACTTCTTGTGTATTCTTGGAAAATGTACCTTAGCCTCTCACGATGTATGAGAAGTACTCAAATCTATTTTACCAACTGTGTTAAAAGTCCACTTAAAACTAGGTGTCTTCATATTTTTTGGTGGGAAGAGAAACTGGTTGAGATTAGTAGGGGAGAGGAGAGAAAAGGGGAATAGGCATTAATTCAGTATATACTTATCTCTTCACAACAGATTCACAGGCTAGTAAACACCAGAGGCTCAAAATGTTTTGCTAATTTCTTTAAGGTAAACAGTGTGAGGTTCACGTTCACCTATGACTCCAGCACAATTTGCTGTAGGAGGAAAGGGGGTCCTGAAAGTGGACACTCCTGGCTTGGGGAGAAGCTGTCTTCGGTTGTTATAACCACCGTGACACACTACTTGCCACTTTGTGCTGTTGTGCTTAGTTGCTTCAGTTGTGTCCGACTCAGCAACCCCGTGGACTGTAGCCCACCAGGCTCCTCTGTCCATGGGATTCTCCAGGCAAGAGTACTGCAATGGGTTGCCACGTCCTCCTCTAGAGGATCTTCCCCACCCATGGATCAAACAGGAGTCTCTTGCATCTCCTGCATTACAGATGGATTCTGTACTGCTGAGTCAGCAGGGAAGCCCACTTGCCACTTTACAGATACCTTAACACCAGAATTATCATCACTGATTGTATATTCATGTGACATTTGTCTCCTGATCATTTTCCCGGTTACTTACTAACTACTTAAGAGTCGAATCTTAAAACCAATCACATTAGCACAATCCACCCCAAACTAGTGCTCAATATCTATCACTGAAATCAGCAGAGGAAAACATAGACATGCCCTCATAAGCACATCCATTTGTATATCCATTTGCTGTCCTTAAAACTATTTCATATCCATAATTTCATTTCATCTGCCCAACATTTGTATTAGTTCCCTCTTGCTGTTGTACCACAAACTTAGTGGCTTAGAACAACACACATTTATTATCTTATGGTTTAATAAATCAGAAATCCAAAATAAATCTCAGTGGGCAAAATCAAGATGTCAGCAAGCAGTTTTCCTCCTTGAGTCCTCAGGGGAGAATCTGATTTCTTGCCTTTCCAGCCTCTAGTGGTGGCAGGCATTCCTCAGCTCATGATCTCAACTTCCTCCAATTCAGGACACCCTGAATGCTACTTCATAAGCACTAACTTTTAGAATTTAATTAGATCATCTAGCTGCTATACAGACTACAGGATCAAGAGCAGAAGCAGATAAGAGAGACAATGTTGGCTTGCACCGGTGAAAACAGCAGAGAAAGGGAAATGTGATCAGCACCTGGATCTATGCTGAAAGCAGAATAAACATGACAGACGAGCAGATGGAAGGTATGAAAGAGAGGAAGCAAGTATGACTCCAAATTCATAGGTTGAGCATAGAGTTGCCATTCACCTAGAAGAGAAGGGTATGAGCCACAGGTCTACAGAAAGCTAAGAGGAGTCCAGTTGTAGACGTGTTACCTTTGCAAAGCTTATTAGACATTCCAGATGGACATGATGAGGAGGCAGCTGGATAACAGAGTCTGGAGTTCATGGGGGACATCTTCAAACTGGAAAAAGTTTAGAGTGAATCTTTAGGAAAATATCAGAGAAGAGGGAGAATGCCAGGCCAGGAAAACTGGCACATATTATCCCAGATTTTAAAAGGGGGTAAGAAAGTGGGCAAAATGGTAGACCAGTGAACTTACAATACAAATTTCTTACTGGGTTACTAAACAAGCTAAGAGCACTGAGGATAACAAAAATAGGGATCAGTTCATGGATTTAAGCCAGTTAAATTCACTTTGTCTTAAAAGTAAGTCTTCTGTAAATGTTCTTTTCGGTATATACAGAACATGAGGGCATAAAGCGTCTTGTTTTCTGCAAAGCATAGAAAAAAGTGGCTCGGTTTAGCCAAATAAGTTTAAAAACAAAAGAAAACCCCAAGGGTTGAACACTAAGCGTATATAAACTGCTGACTAACACATAAACTAATTAATTCATATATATCACCAGTAAAGCATTTAGTCATACTCCATAAAACCATGTACTTGTCTGTATTTGCACATATGCACATGGTTTTTTGGTTCTGCTTTTTTTTCACATCATTATTTTGGATGGAGAGATGAAATCTGAAGTATATACAAAGTTAGGAAATGCCAGGTGTTTATGAGACATGAAAATTAAGTTTCCCAAATTATGAAATAAAACTTAGATTACAGACTAAAGCTGATTCCTTTGTTTCACACCTTCTATCAGGTTCATACTTTTAGATGTCTATAAAGACTGCTAACGGTTACATGGTTTGGAGGTGATGAAAATTTCTAAACTTAGATGGTGATGGCCACACAATTTTGTGGCTATACCATTGAATTATACATTTTAAATGACTGAAATTTATGGTACATGAATTATATGTCAATAAAGGTACTGTACACGTCTCTAAGACCTATTGGAAAATAAAAATAAATGAAGTGAATCACTTATATTATCCCAACAGATTCTGCTTGAAACATTCAGTTGTTTCAGTTTTTTTGTTTTCTGTCATTTGCCATAGGCATAGCTGCCACTAAGTATATCTGAATTATGAGATATGATTTGCAGTTGCAAAGATGAGTGTTAACTGACATGCAGCCTCAGTGTAGGGAAGACAATAGAGAGTGGCGGTGACGGCACAGTGGAAGATCCGTCTCAATAGTGGCTGCCTACTCTGGGTGGCGGTTGCCTTGGGATGCTGGGTCCAAGCCCCAGGCCCTCTGGCTTTTCAAGAAAACCCTGAAATCCAGACTTCATGCGAAATCTCTACATTTTAAAATATTCGCTCTAATTTTCTGGAAAGGACAACATTTTGCTGGCTTAATAAAGCATGTCTACAGGCGGCATTCAGCCCAAGCACTGCTAGTTTGCTGCCACATTTTGATATATAGTCAATGAACATAAAAGTCATGCGCCCATATTTAAGTTGACTCCTACTCTAACCAGATAATTTAAAACCTCAGTGTCAGGAGCTAAAACATGGGGGGCTGCATCTTTTGAAAACTATTCTTACATTGTGCTCCTAGGGAGACAGTCATTTCTACTCAGATGACACCAACACAACTCCCAGTGTTACTACTGCATAAGTGAACATATGTATACAAGATTAAATGTTTAGTAAAAAGTTAAAATGTCATCTGAATTACTATTTTCCAAAATAAGGATGGTCTGTATCATGTATGCAGATACGCTTTTAGTAACATTTTAAATTTCATGAAGCAAAATGTTTTAGGGTAGCCCATGATTAACAGTATTTTCTCCTACTGCAAACATCTAATTTATTAAAATCTATGTGCAAAATGACTTTAGGGAGAAGGCAATAAGGCTGTAATACGAAATTCTGTTTCATGCATTGAACTAAAGAAATTTTAGATAATCAGACTTTAGTTCTTTTCCACTTTTTTTTTTGACATGATTGTGCTTGAATTTCTCCAGAAATTTCAGCAAATGTAATTTTAACTTTAACAAACAGTAAGCCTTAATGTATTCCTGTTTGACATAATGTAATTGTAGAACTCCTACAGCTTTCTACTTTTTTGATATTATATAAGAACCCTGTAATTTTATATGCCAGAGAAGATAGAGCACCTGAGAATAAATGCCTATTCAAACTTGTAGAGCAATCTGTGAAGATGTACTATGCATTTCTAAAGTAACCTGAGGTCAAAATTCACAAGAAAACAAGAGATGCTCAAAAAAATTTTACTGAAATATGCCCTTCTGATTATACCTTATATTTAAAAATTTCCTAAAACCTATCATCATGAGTGACATGGGATCTCTCAAGCATTGATATTTGGAGCAATAACTTAGTGTTTCCTCACATCAAAGATTTGGATATTTGAAACCAAATTTTAGAAAAATTGAAAAAATGGCATTCAAAACATAAATAAATGTTTCTAATTACTATTATCTGGATCATGAGATACTATATAAAACCTTTTAAATTATGAAAAGTAAGTAGATACGGTTCCCTAGGATGTCATTTTTTAATGAAGAGAGCAAAGTAACAAGCTTTAACAGTTTTATTTACAAGGAAAGCTTTCTACAGTTTTGAAATTTCATAAAGCGAGCATTATCAAGCTCTATCAAATATGACAGGGAAGAAACAAAATAATAAAAAATGATCTATTAAAATAAATTCTAGATGGTAGATAGTCTGGCCTTCTGAATCAATTTCTGCCTTTCTTGGGTGTCAACTAAGTTTCAATGCTACAAGGAAATCTTGGCTTTTCCAATTCCTTTCTAGCTTTCTCATCATGAAAGATTACTGTTAAAACTTGGAGAGGGTCTGCCCTGCTTATTTGAGGAACTTCATCACAACCTTCTTCATGAAAGTATGTAGAGCCACCTGACAAAGCCAAAGACTTCCAGACACAGCTCCAAGTATCTTTAACTGCTGACTAGTTTGTGAGCCGACTGCTGGAGTCTGTGAGCCGACTGCTGGTTTGTGAGTCCTGACAGTTGGTTTAATCATGATCCACTTGCCCTAAAGTCAAAGACAAAATCAACAGCAGCTAGGACTCTATAAATAAATCACAAAGCACGAAGTTCAGCCTGCAATGTCCTCATGAAGTAAAAGAAATTTTGTATGGGACGAGGGAGGAAGGTCTTTTCCTGTTAGATGATCAAGTTCAACCACAGATTTATGTGGTCAAGTACAGCCTTCGACAAACTGCGTAACCAAGGATTTGCTTACTTTTTTCACTTAATTCAATGTTAATACTTCCATGTCCTTAAGAACAGATCTCTTCCATTCTACCTTCTATGAAATAATATTTCCTGGTAATGAAGTACCAAAATTTATTTGGTTACTCAGCACTTATTATAGTGGATTTCTAATTGGTTGTGAAAAACCTTGAAAGAGTATTTCTACATGCAAAAGTATTACTAAAGGATGTATTGCTAGAAGCAGAATAGTTTGGTCAGTGAGTTTACTTTGTAAGGATGTTAAAAGGAACTACCGAAGGCAATGGCACCCCACTCCAGTACTCTTGCCTGGAAAATCCCATGGACCGAGGAGCCTCGTAGGCTGCAGTCCGTGGGGTCGCTAAGAGTCAGACACAACTAAGCGACTTCACTGTCACTTTTCATTTCCATGCACTGGAGAAGGAACTGGCAACCCACTCCAGTGTTCTTGCCTGGAGAATCCCAGGGACGGGGGAGCCTGGTGCACTGCCATCTCTGGGGTCGCACAGAGTCGGACACGACTGAAGCGATGCAGCAGCAGCAGCAGTGATATATGATTAAGACATCTTTTCATGTATTTTGTTAGATAAATTAGGAATAAGAAAATAAAAGATTTTTAGCTTCTTTAAAAAAAAAAAAAAAAGGAACTACCAAGTTACCACCAAAATAAGTTTACCATTTTGTTTTCCAACCAACAATACATGAGGTTGCATATTTCTCTCAAGCATTACCTGTACTGGACATTGTGGAGCTTCTAAGTTTTGAGAATCTGCTGGGTGAAGACTATATTATTATATTAATGTGCATTTCTTTGATTAAAAATGCAAAAGAAATCTGTTGCATTTCTATACACTAACAACAAAAGATCAGAACGAGAAATTCAAGAAGCAATTCCATTTATCATTGCATCAAAAAGCATAAAATACCTAGGAATAAACCTACCTAAGGAGACAAAAGACCTGTAATCCAAAAACTGTAAGATGCTGATGAAAGAAACTGAAGAAGACATAAACAGATGAAAAGATATGCCATGTTCATGGGCTAGAGGAATCAATAGTGTCAAAATGGCTGTACTACCAAAGGAAACCTACAGGTACAATGCAATCCTTATCAAATTATCAATGGCATTTTTCATTGAACTAGAACAAAAAAAGAAATCTCAAAATTTGTATGGAGACACAAAAGACCCTGAAGAGCCAAAGCAATCTTGAAAAAGAAAAACAGAGTTGGAGGAATCAGGCGCCCTGACTTCAGACTATACTACAAAGCTACATCCATCAAAACAGTATGGTACTGGCACAAAAATAGAAATACAGATCAATGGCATAGGATAGAAAACCCAGACATAAGCCCATGCACCTATGGTCAATTAATCTATGATAAAAGAGACAAGAATACACAATGTTGGAAAGACAGCCTCTTCAACAAATGGTGCTGGGAAAACTGGACAGACACATGTAAAAAGTGAAATTAGATCATTCTTTAACTCCATACACAAAAATAAGCTCAAACTGAATTAAAGACCTAAATGTGAGACTGGGTACAATACAATTCCTAGAGGAAAACATAGAACACTCTCTGACATAAATCACAGCAACATCTTTATCGATTCATCCCCCAGAAAAATGGAAATAAAAACAAAAGTAAACAAATATGACCTATTTAAACTCAAAAAGCTTTTGCACAGCAAAAGAAAACAATAAACCAAATGAAAAGACAACCCACAGACTGAGAGAAAATAATTATAAATGATGTGGCCAGTAAGGGATTAGTCTCCAAAACTCACAAACAGCTTATGATTCTCAACAGTATCAAAACAAACAGCCCACTCAAAAAATAGGCAGAAGATCTGAATAGATATTTCTCCAAAGAGGACATACAGATGTCCAATAGGCACATGAAAAGATGTTCAACATCTCTAGTTATTAGAGAAATGCAAATCAAAACTACAATATCACCTCACATCAGTCAGAATGGCTAGCATCAAAAAATCCACAAACAACAAATGCTGGAGAGGGTGTGGAGAGAAAGGAACCCTCCTACACTGTTTGTGGGAATGTAAATTGGTAACAGCCACTATGGAGAACAGTATGGAAATTCCTTAAAAAATTAAAAATAGAGCTACCCTACGACCCTGCAATCCCACTCCTAGGCATATATCTGGAGAAAAACATGATCCGAAAGGATACATGCACCACAATAGTCAAGACATGGAAGCAACTTAAATGTCCATCAACACATAGATGGATAAAGAATATATGCTACATATATACAATGGAATATTACCCAACCATTAAAAAATGAAATAAGGCCATTTGCAGCAACAGAGATGGACCTAGAGAGTGTCATACTCCGTGAAGTAAATCAGACATAGGACAAGAAATATCATATGACATCCTTTATGTATGGAATCTAAAAAGAAATGATACAAATGAACTTACTTGCAAAACAGAAAGAGACTCACACACTTGGAAAACAAACATAAGGTTGTAAGGCGGGACAGAGGGTGGTGAAAGGGATAGTTAGGGAATTGGGAAATTTCATGTACACTCTGCTATATTCAAAATGGATGACCAATAAGGACCTATTGTATAGCACATGGAACTCCACACAAAGCTATGTGGCACCCTCATTCCCAACACCAGATTCAAAAAGTATCAGGATTTTGCGACATTTGCTTCACAACTACTCCTTTCAATTCTGTTCTTTAACCTCTGCTGAAGTATGTTAAAGTAGATTCCACACATTTCATAATTATAGTTGAAGAATTCTTGAGCATATTTCTTAAAATAAAAAATGACATTTTCATACATAAGAACAAATGCTATAATAACATCTAAATGAAACTACCAACAGCTACATTTCTTTGTCATTTCCATTCCAGGAACAAACATCTCCAATATTTTCAAAATTGCTTTTTACAATTGATTAGTCTGAAGAGGTCCAAACAAGTTCAATACATCACATGTGGTTGAAAAATTCTCTTGTCAAGGGCAGATCCCCCTCCTCTTCCTTTCCTTCCTTCTTCTCTTTCTCCGTTCTTTCACACCACTGATAGGCTAAAGAAGCCTAACTGCTTCTACATCTTGTTTCCTCATTTAACTTACTCTTCTTTATCACATATTGCTTATTAAGAAAAGTTAGCTCTGGAGGCTTGATTGGATTCAGGTTCAACTTTGTTGGCAAGAACACTTTATGCTCATGTCATAGTTAATTTTTATTAATTTATTTTTTAATTGAAGGATAACTGCTTTACAGAATTTTGTTGTTTTCTGTCAAACCAGCAATCCCACTCCTAGGCATATACCCTAAGGAAACCATGTCATAGTTAATTTTTATATGGCAACTTGACTAGGCCATAGTACCCAGATAGTTGAGCAAACATTTATTTTAGATGTTTCTATAAAGACATTTTAAAGGTGAAACTAACATTAACATCAGTAGACTTTGAGTAGAGCAGATTACTCTTCATAATGTAAGTAGGCCTCATTCAATCAGCTGAAGGCCTTAAAGGAAAATAAAGACCTCCCCTGGGGAAGAGACAATTCTGCCAGCAGACTGCCTTCAGACTTAAGTTGCAACGTCTACTCTTTGGTGGGTCTCCAGCCTGCTGGCCTAGCTTGAAGATTTTAGACTTGCCAGTCTCAATCACATGAACCAATTTCTTGAAATAAATCAAATCTCTTTCCATCTCTGTTTATACCTCTCTGTTGGTCATGTTTCCCTAGAGAACCCTGTCCGTATAGTTCAGTACAATGTATTTCAGTTTGCATAACATCTGGAGACTCACAATATCTGGTTGCCCTACTTGAGCTTTGCTGATTAATGAGTAGATTCAAGTGATGACAGCCTGGTTTTTCCATTTTTTGGTTCCCGACCAAAATTTCATTAATGCGGAGGCTCTCACAGTGTGGTCCTCAGACCAGCAGCAGCAGCATTACTTGGAAACTTGTTAGAAATGTATGTTCTTGGCCATACCTTAAACGTACTTAAACGTACTAAATTAGAGATACTTGGAGGGAAGCCCAACAATCTTTTTTTTTTTTTTTTTTAACAAGTTCCCTGGAAGACTCTGAAGTACACTAAAATTTTTAGAACCAATGCTGTAATGGTTTCATCCATTGGTGAACATTGCCTGAATCAATTATCTCATTAGAGGCTGCAAAAAAGTGATTTTAATTCTATCATTCATTCTATCCTGTTAGTTAGAAAATTTATATAAAGAATATCTTTTTCTCATAAAGTGGTGCTACTTGGCTATTTTGCAATGCAGTTTGTATAGGGAAAGCAAAATAAATTCTTAATTTTTTCCTTTTACTCGCTATTATTTTCAATAATTAATTAGTACTCTATTTCCAGTAGAGTTCAATAAGTATCTGCTTTTCTTTTTCACTCTTTGTTTTAAATATCATGAGCTCACAGATTTGTATTTATTCAATGTTTCCATCAATTTGACTTATTTCTTTTTGATGCTTTAATTGTGCCACATTTACTCAATGGAAGACTCTTCATGTTGACTCCTGTTATCTTTTTGACAAGACTCACTAGGTTTTGATGACTTCTTTACTTCCTGGCACAACAAAATATCACAGGCTCATCTTGTATATTTCCTGTCTTAAATATAAATTCTCCAACCTTCTGAGAATCACATAAGAAGGCCATAATTTGAATAGGCTTATTCTTGCACATTTTCCCTTCCAATTCAGCCTTTTCAGATTAAATCAGTCTTTTAAACATTACAAATAATGTTTAGGTTGCAATGAACACATGGTTACTCTGGGAAGAATGGAAATATTTATTTTATTGATACTTCCTATCTAGGAATATGAAACTATTACTTTTGCTCTTCTTTTAATGTCTTCTAGCAATGTACAGTAGTTTTCTTTTAGAGGCATTAACATTTCTAAGGTGCAATTCTATGTACTTTATGGATTTTTCTCATGATTTATGATTTATTATCTCACCTTATTTTAAACACTAATCACTCAAAGAATTTTTTAGTTAAATTCCTTAGACTCAACTATTAGAGAATGAATTTTTTTAAAGAATACTAGTTTTGTTTTTAATACTTATTTACAAATTGTTTTACATATGTCATTAGCTAAGACCTCTAGTGCAATACTTAATACTGATGCATTAGATTAGCCTACTGTGTTTTATTCCAGACTTTTATGAAAATGATTCCTTTTTATTCCACTGTTACATGGGATGCTTGATATAGGTTCCTTAAAATATGCTTTATAAAGTTAAGAAGTTTATCTTTATTTCTAACTTGCTAGATTTACTGCAGAAAAGGATGCAAAGCTTTTCTAGTACCTGTTGAGCTGAGTGTATCATTTTTCTCTTTCAAACTATTAACATAAGAAATTACATTAATAAATCTTTAGAAAGCATATACAATCCTTCACACCTAAAATAAAAATGATGCAGAGTATCCTCTTTAATTTCTGGCAATTCCCTTATTTTACTGTGTCTTTTACATGCTTTTGAGTGAAATTATGAATTCATTATTTTCAAACATTCTTATATTCTAATATATGAATTTAAAAAAATATATTTTCTTCTTGAGACTACACTGACAATATCCTGAAAGTACATGATATACAGCGCTCTCTATCATTCATTTCCAAATAGTCTATCATTTCATTGCTTTTTTCTTTAACTTTTATTTCTAGTGTAATAATCTAAAATTTCCAAGTTGATAAATTTTGTTTGTCCTTTAGATTTTTATTTTACCTTACTGCACTGAGGTTATATTGGAACATAGCCTGGCTGGTTTCTACTTTGAGGAATTTATTAAGATTTTCTTTGCTATGTGGTCATCAGTCCTGGGTGTTCATTGGAAGGACTGATGTTGAAGCTGAAACTCCAATACTTTGGCCACCTCATGCGAAGAGCTGACTCACTTGAAAAGACCCTGATGCTGGGAAAGATTGAGGAAAGGAGGAGAAGGGGATGACAGAGGATAAGATGGTTGGATGGCATCACCGACTCAATGGACATGGGTTTGGGTGGACTCCGGGAGTTGGTGATGGACAGGGAGACCTGGCGTGCTGCGGTTCACGGGGTCGCAAAGAGTTGGACACAACTAAGCGACTGTACTGAACTGAACAATCCCTGATTTTTTCCCCATAGGTATTTGATCATCCTTTGCCTGTGCTTTCTCTTAAGCTACTTCATCCCCATTTACTGATTCTCAGCTCATGAAGCTATCATTTAAATCCAGAAGTCTGCCGTCACCTTCCATGCAAAAACGATGATAATGTTTATGACTGCATCTTCAAGACTGTAGACTAAAGTTAATGTCTCCTTTTTATTTTCTGCCTTTCACCTGTCAAGAAATCTACATCACCTCAGTGAAGCCCCCCACTATATCAAGTATGCTAATTAAGTTTTGTTGTCACTGCTTTGATATGCAGATCATGCAGAGTGCTACATGTGAATCATCATACTCCACTGGATTTGAGGGAGTTTCCAGTGCTCTTAACTGAAATTAGTATATAAATACCTATGAGCTCTAACACATAAAACAAAGATAGAGTGAAAAAGAAAAAATAAATACCTTTAAACACCACTGGAAATAATTAGAGCACCAACTAATTATTGTACACACACACACGTACATACACATGCTCACACAGACTCACACACAATTCAGTCCATTCAATTTTTGTCCTGTCAAAGCTAAAGACACAATATTATTCCATCAAGAATATCATATCACTGTATAAACATGTATAAGTTAAGAAGAAAAGAGGGCTCTGTATTGGCAGGAGTGGCCAATCTCTGCTGCAAAAGGATCAAAGTATATTGTACTTCAGAACCACAAGGTGCTACAGCCAAACCCTCTGCATTTTATTAACAGGTTATCCTCAGAAGAGGATAATTTCAATAATGCAATTTCAGTACAATACTTACGTATTTCCCAGAATAAAGCTTATTTACAACTTCTTGCCTCTTTAATCCTTATATTCTAAAGATCATAAGAAATTAAAAGTTCTTAGAGCAACTGATATTTTTTATGAAAGACCCCCATGGTATTTCCTTATACACTAATACCTTCCTTAATCCTCTCTTCACCAAACCTTTATCCTCTAGGTAAACACAAAAGTCAACTCTCTTATCTTTACTTCTTCTCTTATATTTCATCTACTTTCTGTCTCTAAAACTGTGCCTATTCTGGTCATTTCATATAAATGAAATTTCATATAAATCATGCAATATGCCACACTCACATCTAGTTTCTTTCATTTAAGATAACAGCTTCAAAGTTCATTTAAGATATAGCCTGTATAGCACTTCATTCATTTTTATGAGTATGTATAATATCTTATGAATGGATATACCACTTTACCACTTTTGTTCAACTATTCATCATTTAATGAAAATTTTTTTGTCTATTTTTTGGCTACGGTGAATAATGCTGCTATGAATAATTGTGTACAAGACTTTGCAGGAACTAGTTTTCTCTTGGGTTTATGCCTAGGAGCAGAATTGCTGGGAAATTCTGAGGAACTGCTAAGTTCATTTCCAATGAAGCTGCACCATTTTACAGTTTCATTAGCAAAACATGAAGGTTCCAATTTTTCTACCTCTTTGTAGTAAATGTGTTACTGCCTGTTTGATAAGGGCCATTCAAGTGGGTATGGAGTGTTACCTCACATGGTTGTGGTTTGCATTTCCCTAAAGACAGATGATGTTGAGAATCTTTTCATGTGCTTATTGGTCATTTATGTAAGCTCTTTGAAGAAATTTCTATTCAAATGTTTGCCCTTTTTAAAATTTGGTTCCCCCATGTCCTTTTAAGCCTTTTAATATCAACTGAGGCTCATCTGAGCCTCTCAACATTAATGAAAACTTATTCTACTTGTTCACTAACGAGTGCTTTTTAGGGACACTGTTGTTAGACGCTTTTCAAGTTATGAATTAAAAAAACTCACACAAACTCTCATTTGAAAAGTTTCATTTGGGGTTGACAAGTAATAATGCTAATGTTCTCAACTGCTTATCATCTGTACCAGATTTAAATCCAAATCTGGCCCAAGTGCCTATGATGATAATCAGTGCAGAAGTTTAATATATTCAACAATTATTTAGTGAACACTTATTGCCATATGGTACGCAAGGCTCTGAAGATAATAAAACAAAAGAAAAAAGTTGAAACATGTTAAGAAGTTGACAGCAGTCTCATATAATCTTTACCAACAGTTCTATAATATTACTGCATTTAAAATTAGATAACCATGGCCCCTTTACTCACAGAGCATCATTTACTTTAAAACCAATAAACATGTTCTAAACAGAGTGTTAGTGAAGGGAGCACCTCAGAGGAAGAGTTGCTTGACTCAAATCTTGTGTTTCAGGTACGATTTCCAGGAGGAAGATGCATATACCAAGTCATAAAAGATGAAAAGAAGTTGGCCAGGCAAGTCAAAAGAGAATGGAGATGCACATGAAAAGCACAGGTTGTAAGGCTATTACGTACGAAGGGGCACTGGAAGTAAGACAGGATATTATAAACATGGGAAGAAATGAAAGAAGTTCCATATGTCTATATTCTAGGGTGGGTAGGGAGTGCAACAGGGGGCTATGTGGCTGGAGAAATATGCAGAAGGCAAATCACAGTTTTCTAAGACGTGTAGGAGGATTTATCCTTGTACTACTGAAGGGTATTATAGAGAAGAATGGCATGATCCAGTTTCGGCTTTAGAATTTATTAGGGTTGTGTGATGAAAGAGAACAGATGAGAGGGGACAACATCAGAGGCAAGGAAACCAATTAGGAAACTATTCTAATGATATAGGTGGGCAATTATTGTGACCTGAACTAGAAAATGGTATGAGATGCAGATATTTAGTACAAGGTAATATTCACAGAACTTGACAATTTACTATATTCATTCATTCATTTATTCAACTTATATTTATTGTGCTTACTAGGTGTCAGGCTCTGCTCTAGGCAGTGGGGATAAAACAAAGAAATAAATTGTACCTGTAAAGTGAAAAAATAAAACCTACCTAGAATAGAGGAGATTTTAGGAGATCAAATATTTAAACGATAACATTATAATTAGGATTACTGTGCAAGGCTTCAGTAGGAAAATTTAAATAATTTAGAGAGTTGAGGTAACTATTAGGGTTTGACCTGGCAAGTCTTTGTTTTAGTGACCATTGCTATATGAAGGTGAAAGTGTTAGTCACTCAGTCATGTTTGACTCTTTGAGACCTCATGGGCCTTAGCCTCTCAAGCTCTTCTGTCCATGGAGTTCTCCAGGCAATTACTGGAGTGGGTAGCCATTCCCTTCTCCAGGGGATCTTCCAAATCCAGGGATTGAACCCAGGTCTCTTGCACTGCAGGCAGATTCTTTACTGTCTGAGCCACCAGAGAAGCCAGACTATTGTAAATACATAAATATTTGAATATTTTTTAAAAAGTATTTCAAAATTTATATGGTGGTCACAATGGCAAACATATTTTAGCTTTCCATCCTTAACTATTAGTCTCAGTAAGATAAAGACATCAAGTATATTTATATGTTATGATGTCTATTTTACAAAAACTATAGGTCTTTAAACTGAGGTAAAGCTACAATAACTTCTTCTACAGCAAGACAATAAACATTTATATATTTATTCCAAGATATATATGTACACAACTTAACTTTTCCTGTAGTATTTATGTGTCAAGTTTCTTTAATTTGCACTACAATACTTGAAAAAATGCTATTAAGCAAAGTTTCTTTTTATGGTAAATTCAGATCTAAAGACAGGATCCTTACACACTGATTAGCACCTGCTACAGAAGCAGACTGTTATAGAATAAATAAACTACAAGAAAGTTAGTTTATTCAGTATACAGGGTTTGATTTATCATTTTTACTACTAAGGAATTTAAGGAAGAGATGTATTTTATTTTCTCAAATTAAGGTGAAAAAAATCTCAAAAGTGTAAAAAAATATTTTACAGTTTTCCCTGGCTATGAACCTACCTTCTTAACCATCTCAGAAGAATTCCAATTTAAAAGTTATAAAATATGACCATATAAAACAATAAATGGAAGGAGATGATTAACTTAAATTCAGGACTAAAGAAAGGGATCCAGTCAGGGAAGAGGCACCCAAAAGTTTTCATATGTATGGTATTTCTCTAACTCTTTGGTGAGATGGTTGGTATAGTAGATATAGTTCTCTTCAGAGAAAAAGAATCAACAGAATATTGATAATCTATATCTGTATTTATAACTGTTACCATATGCAGTGTGCATGCTCAGTCATGTCTGACTCTTTGCGATCCTGTGGACTGCAGCCTGCTAGGCTCTTCTGTCTGTGGGATTATCCCAGCAAGAATACTGGAGTGGGTTGCCATTTCCCTCTCCAGGAGATCTTCTTGATTCAGGGATCAAACCCATTATCTCCTGCACTGCAGGCGGATTCTTCAGAACTGAGCCACCAGGGAAGCCTCATCTATATCCATCTCTATTATCTATATATACAAAGAGCGTACTGGCTCACACAATTATAGGGGCTAACAAGTCCCAAGATTAGCAATAAGCAAATTGGAGAGCCAATGATGTAGTTCCAGTCCAGTCTAAAGGCAGGAGAAGACCAATGTCCCAGCTTAAACATGGTTGGATAGACTGTCCTCTCCTGCCCTGCATTTTTGCTCTAATCAGGACTACAAGGGATTAGATGAGGCCAACTCACCCCAGGGAGAGCAATAAACTTTGCTCAGTCTATTGACTTAAATTTTAATCTCATCCAGAATAATCTCACCCTCATAGACACACCCACTATAATGTTTAAACAAATATATGGGCACCCATGGCCTATTCAGGAGAAGGCAATGGCACCCCACTCCAGTACTCTTGCTTGGAAAATCCCATGGATGGAGGAGCCTGGTAGCTTGCAGTCCACAGGGTCGCGAAGAGTCGGACACAACTAAGCGACCACTTTTACTTTTCACTTTCATGCATTGGAGAAGGAAATGGCAACCCACTCAGGTGTTCTTGCCTGGAGAATCCCAGGGACGGCGGAGCCTGGTGGGCTGTCCTCTATGGGGTCGCACAGAGTCGGACACAACTGAAGTGACTTAGCAGCAGCAGCAGCAGCAGCAGCAGCATAGCCCATTCAATTTGACATATAAAATTAATCATCATGGCTCATTATACTGGTATTCAGAATTATCTTTTTAAAATATACATATTTATGTGTATGTGTATGCTCTTTATATGTTTAATAGGAAAACCTGAACTCAAAGATACTACTATGACAGGTGACATTAGAACATGTGTTATCTAATGTATTAATAGTAAAACAAATAGATAAAAACCTAAAACTGGGTTTTGAATAAAAGAAGAAGAAAAAAAATCTCACAATCACCAAGGTCATAAAAAACAAGGTAAGTCTGAGACACTGGAGCAGACTATATGAGACTGGAAGAAATGTAACAACTGATGCAGTGTGATGCTATGGATTTGGTCCTGTAGCAGAAACAGGACATTACTGCGGAAATGCTGCTAAGTTCAAACCACTGACCAATGATGATTTCTCAGTTTTGATAAATGTACCAGGACAATGTAAGATGACAACATTAGTAAATATGGGTGCGGTGAACCTTCTGTACTGTCTTTGCAACTTTTCTGTATTTCTATTCAAAAAATAAAAAATTTAGGTAAAAACCTATCAGGCTTGACAAATGAGTCACTTGCTAGGGTGGTATCATTTAAGGAGGTCAGTCTGATTTCCAAGCAGGAAAGATGCACTGATGCTTGTCTCACTAGTTCTGAGTGTTAAGTACTCCAGGAGACAAAAAATAGATTTCAGACACTAGCGACAGCAAACCAAGACCTCTGCTCAGCACTAAATGTCTTAAAAGCATAAAATCAGCAAGAATGAAGATTTACACATGAGATAATCCGGAGGTTGCTATTAAGCTTATAGGACAATAAGATGAATCTATTTGGCTGGATATGTAAACATGACACATTTGTTCTCAGGGAAAAGGTTGTATATTAAAGATAGAGAATTAAACAAACATTTTTCATTAAAATTGTCACAATAATTGTTACAGCAACATGTCACATGGTCTAGTGTATCTTTCAACTTTGGAATTTTCCAAGCATTTTAAGTCCTTAAAACCAAAATTAAATTTTTCCTTTCAAATTGAGATCCATTTATGAAGGCTTAAGTTGCCATGCAAAGCATATCAATCATGAACAAGGAGTTACAGAGTGAATATTGCATGCCTGAGTTTACTGTTATATGTATTTCTGAAGAACTATAACACGTTGTCTCTGTTCTTTAATATCACTAATCTTGCTGGATACATAAGATAAATGCTTATCAAGTACACTCATGTTAGGAAACTTGTGGCTTGCTCTATCATTGCTTTTCATGCCCCAATACACAGGAAGTAATTTTTTAGAGGTTAATTCTCAAAAATGTAAGTGATTTTTTTAATTGCTCAAAACTCACATGGTGAGAGGTCTCATGTGGGGTCAACATAACATATAACCAAATGAATTCAACTTAGACCTTTACTGATATGAATGTCAAAGTGCAAAGGCCGGAGCAAATCGATTTCAAATTATCCAACCTGAGTTTCATAATGATTACGTCTAGTCACTGTGAAGAAACGTGCTTTCGGATGAAGCGCTCCATACCAGAGCTTTTTTATTTCCTCATGTACATCATTCCTAAATAATCTGACTGAGGATTAATAGGGATACAGGTGTAGTTGTTGCTTTACATTTTTTCAGCATCACAGGATTACTATGTGGAGAAAAATCTTTTTTCTCATCTTTATTTTTTAACAGAGGACCAACTGCTTGTTCTCATCAAGAATTCTCCACACAGCTCTACATTATCACACTCTGAGGATTAACAAGTTATAATGATCGGAACCTCAAAATATTCCTGGGGAAAATAAAATTAGAATACGATGAGACCCAGAGTCAGCCAGAAATTCTTCATTTTCTAGGAACCAAAACGCTGAAATTGCTTCATAACATGAAAAAACAGGAATTCAGAGTTTGACTCAAATCCCAATTCTTATATTAAAGTATATGTAGGAAAAGAGATATTTGGTATATTTGTGTGTTGACTTCTTTTTGAAATCAACACTGGTAAGAGGCTATAGAAGTCTTTAAAATACTTAGCAAAGTGGAGGTACACATACATTCTGGTGTAGTACTGCTCTTTTCTTTCTATTTTATTCCTCCATACTGGCATAATGAATAGTCTATTGCTGTTTAAGACTTAAAACAGCTGCATTTCTAATTCTGGCAGATTATGAGGGATTTTTATATGGGCTGCATGTTAAAAGCAAATAAATGACATGCCAACCAGCAAAATGAGAGTGCTGGGCAGATGGTAGCACGGCTGAGTTACTGAATTGAAGTGCTATGTGCTACCAATCATGGAACATCAAAAAGAGGTATCTGGCAGCTTTTCAAGTGAAGCCCAGTCCTCAAGCAAAAATAATTTATGTGTCCACAAGATCTTCAGATAGCCATTCAGTAGCCATTCTCCAATTGGCCTTTGTTAACACAGGCAGCCTTCAATGACTTTATTTCACAGATTTTGATGATATATACAATTCTGTCTATCCTTCCTTTCTTTTCTCCTCTAGGTTCTCCTGTGACTGTGTGTGTGTGCATGTGTGTGTGTGTTGAGAGACAGAGAGAGATAAGGAATATGGAAACAGTGTATATTACAATTTCTCCTACTTCTAAGGGGATTATCTTGGAAGAAGTCAAGAAGGCTTTTCAATATATTATCATAGTGAAAAAGAATCTACCCACATAAGATCATGAGCTAATTCTGATCAATATTAATCTTCATAGCTCCATCTTTATCAATACATTTTAAAACTGCATTTAGAATGTTACCATGTAAATTCTTGCAAATCCAGAGATGACTTTCCAGAGAATAAACAGATGGGCACTATATTAAAGAATGGTTTGGCCTTGAAAATCAGGACTTTCTCTATTCAAGGCATCTTATGAAGTATGAGATCAAAGTTATATAACTTTTAAAGTAAACATTTTAGAATTTACATTCATAATTCAGTTCAGTTCAGTCGTTCAGTCGTGTCCGACTCTTTGCGACCCCATGAATTGCAGCACGCCAGGCCTCTCTGTCCATCACCAACTCCCAGAGCCTACCCAAACCCATGTTCATCGAGTCAGTGATGCCATCCAACCATCTCATCCTCTGTCGTCCCCTTCTCCTCCCGCCCCCAATCCTACCCACCATTAGGGTCTTTTCCAATGAGTCAACTCTTCGCATCAGGTGGCCAAAGTATTGGAGTTTCAGCTTCAACATTAGTCCTTCCAATGAACACCCAGGACTGATCTCCTTTAGGATGGATTGATTGTATCTCCTTGCAGTCCAAGGGACTCTCAAGAGTCTTCTCCAACACCACAGTTCAAAAGCATTAATTCTGGGTGCTCAGCTTTCTTCACCGTCCAACTCTCACATCCATACATGACCACTGGAAAAACCATAGCCTTGACTAGACGGACTTTTGTTGGCAAAGTAATGTCTCTGCTTTTAAATATGCTATCTAGGCTGGCCATAACCTTCCTTCCAAGGAGTAAGCGTCTTTTAATCTCATGGCTGCAATCACCATCAGCAGTGATTTTGGAGCCCAAAAAAATAAAGTCATCCACTGTTTCCACTGTTTCCCCATCTATTTCCCATGAAGTGATGGGACCAGATGCCAGGATCTTAGTTTTCTGAATGTTGAGCTTTAAGCCAACTTTTTCACTCTCCTCTTTCACTTTCATCAAGAGGCTCTTTAGTTCTTCTTCACTTTCTGCCAGAAGGGTGGTGTCATCTGCATATCTGATGTTATTGATATTTCTCCCGGCAATCTTGATTCCAGCTTGTGTTTCTTCCAGCCCAGCGTTTTTCATGACGTACTCTGCATATAAGTTAAATAAGCAGGGTGACAATATACAGCCTTGACGTATTCCTTTTCCTGTTTGGAACCAGTCTGTTGTTTCATGTCCAGTTCTAACTGTTGCTTCAATGCTGTCTTTTCTAACTTGGATAAGATCCGTTGCTAACCCCTGATATTTTACTATATTTTGTATGTTTTTATAAACCACTATAAATAAACATTGAGAAAATGTGAAATAAAGAAATGAAGTTATTAAAATACAAATAGTCTATATACTATATCATGATGCTTCCTTCCTGATCTATTTCTTTTTTACTATCTACTTTTCACATGTCCTTCCTTACTAAGATGACTTTACAAGATCTGGATGTCTTAGATAATGTGTTAGTTACTGTACATTATCATAGTCAAGCCTCAGTCTGAAGCCACACAAACACTAAATAGCTTTTCCAATGCCACAGCTATTAAATGGGCTGATGGGAACTGGATTCAGGCAGTTTGGTGCCAGAATCTGTGCTTTTAACTGGAGTTAATATTAGGATATTCTGTGTAGCACAAAATGAAATAAGATAAACAGATCAAGAAGCCCTGAGGAAAGTGAATATTGTGCCAAATAAAAGAATTCATATAGTGGAAGTGATGTAGTACTGACTTGTAACATAAAGGTGGCCCATGAACTCAGATTTGAGAGGCCAAGGCTATAGCAAGAAGGAAAGTTAGAGTCCTAAGACCAATATTATTCACAAAATAGAGCTGCTTTCAATATTGAAGTCTGAGGAATTTATCCAATAAAGAAGTCACAGGATGATACAGTAGAAAATTTCTCTCATGACATTTTGGTAAAAATATGCTACCAGAATTTTCAGTTGTCTTATTTATAACATCTCTCAATATGCCATATCAAATAACATTTCAGTTGAAAGTGTTTTTGCATTGTGTGTGTGTGTGTGTGTGTGTGTGTGTGTGTGTGTGTGTGTACAAAGCATTTCAGAGTCTTAGTAAAATTTCATTTATCTATCTAGCTGCTCGGTGCAAGAGAACTTTTTTTGATTGTCAAAATCTTCTATATAAATACAGTTGGCAGTTATTAGCCAACATGCCTATTAAACACTTGAAATAGTCAGTGTGACTGAGGAATTAAATTTTAATTTTAGTTTAGTTCTATTCAGCTGAAATTAGCCACAAACAGCTAGTGGCTACAACACTGGACAGGGCACAGCCAGAGCCCTGGTGGGACTACATATCCCTCAGCCGATTCTCATGACTACAATTTCATATTTTTATAGCAGATAGACAAAATAAAAAACTCAAATGCTTCTATTTTCTAGTTTGAGCCCAAGCACAAGAGTTTTGTGTTATTTATCTCAGCAGAAAACTAACCATTTTTTCCAAGTTTCTGACTCAAAAAGAATCCGTACCATCTCTGTTTAGAATTGATCCAAGAACATAAGTGGGCTTCCCTGGTAACTCATCTGCCTGCAATGAAGGAGACCCCGGTTTGATTTCTGGCTCGGGAAGACCCCCTAAAGAAGGGATCAGCTACCCACTCCAGTATTCCTGGGCCTTCCCAGTGGCTCCGATGATAAAGAATCAGCCTACAATACAGGAGACCTGGGTTTGACCCCTGGTTTGGAAAGATCCCCTGAAGGAGGGCATGGCAACCCACTCTAGTATTCTTGCCTGGAGAATCCCCATGGACAGAAGAGCCTGGAAGGCTACAGTCCATGGGGTGGCAAAGAGTTGGACATGACTGAGTGACTAAGCACACATATGCACAAGAACATACTTATTTACAAGATATTATTATTGCCTAAAATATTTTTTATATTATGGTCAGATCCTGTAACTCATCTATTTTAGTATCTTTGATGCATCAAAGTTTTTGTTTTTGGGTTGGAATGTGATTTTTGGAAATAAGCTCCAAATAATTCTGAGTCAAATCTGGTAAATAAAAACTTAATAAGACATTTTATATGCTTTATAAACCAATTATACAGACAAAATTAACGTAAAAAGGCAAAAAGAACAAGAAAATTTCATTATGTTTTCTACAACAGAAGGATTCTAAATACGCAAGTCCTCTGAGATCCTGTTATATCATTGAGGTGCTAACATGGTAAGATTTATATAAAGTAGATCAATCTCCACACCAAAAAGCAATTATAAGGAATTTCTGGTTACATAGAGGCCAGGAAATATAGTTTAAAAAACCCCTTTGTGTGGTTTTCACTATCCATGTGTTCTTTTCCTGTTTCTCTGGATGACTTGCAATGCTGTCCTCAGTTACAGACGTAGTAGATGAGAAGGGAAGGAAAAACCATGATTTCTGACTGGATATTCACTTGACAAATGGTAAAGAACTAGGCCTTAGGCTAATTCTGTGTGAACAGAGGGGCTTGATACGTCCTGCTCTAAAAACCACAGTTTGTACAGGGATAGAGATCTCTATGGAGATTGAGACTCCAGTTTTGGAGTGCATGACTCAGCTTTTCTATAGATCTCGCCAACTGACCCTTAGACACAGGACAGCTGTTCTGCTGGATGGATAAAGCCATAGAGCTTCAGTGTGAGGAGAGGAAGGAGGAGGGGGAACAGCAGGCAAGGTCAGCCAGTACCTCAGGATATCACTCCTTATTCCTTCCAGACACTGCAACAGAGAGCAGAGCCCAAGGCCAGCTCCAGGGTCACCTCCCTGAGCTCTGATGCCAGGTCTGGAGCACTGAGGCACCAGATGAAGAAACGACAGTAAGTTGATGAAGGAAAGTGAGATTAATATGAAGGGGGAGTGCATTAAAAAGAAGTGACTACAAAACAGGTTTTAGATAGAAAGCAAGGATATCTGTAAGAAAAGAGCAATGTGTGGGAAAGCTGATTCAAGCAAGCATGAATGGACTTTGATAGTAAATGAGCTTACTTGGTCACAGAGATGAGCATAATCCAGGAGTTGCAAAAATTAGACAAGAAAACAATTTGTATTTTTTGAATTAGGTCTCATTTTACATGAGAAATGTTGTGAAGGACAATGCAATGCTTTGAAGGAAGAACTGAATTTCTAAAATATTTCCAAAAGATAATTAGCTTTTAAGAATATATAGAAGATAATAAGAAATCAGAAAAAAAAAAAGGATTAGTCATATGATAATATTGATCTTACTAACAGATTAGGCCAAGAAGAGTCAACAGTAAACATTGAAATTCAATCCCAACACAACAACAGCAATTTTGGATATCTTACATGGAGCAACTATTTAAGCATTCATTTGTTTGCTGGTCTGTTCATTTTGTTATTTTAAGTATGTATTTACTTACTAAACAAACAGACATTGATTGTATGTCATATGTTTGATCATGAGGAGTCAATATCAAAATAAACGGTTCCTGTTTCAAACAACGTGTAGCCCAGTGTGGTGGAGAGGGGCATGAAGAAAGAACACTTCACATGTGCCAGGCATCTTGTGAAATGTTTTTATTTATTCTCATGAAATCCAGAACTCAACCCTATATTGGAGACACTGCTATTGCTACTTGACAGGTGATAAAACTTGGGTTCGATCCCAGGTTGGGAAAATCCCCTGGAGGAGGGCATGGCAACCCATTCCAGCTCTCTTGCCTGGAGAATCCCCATAGAAAGAGAAGCCTGGCAGGCGACAGTCCATGGGGTCGCAAAGAGTCAGACATGACCGAGCAACTAAGCACAGCACACAAAAGACTCGGAGGAATGAGGTGACTTGCCAAACACTATGTAAGAAACAAATGGCAGTTATAGGGCTTAAACTACAGTCTTTGACTAGAAGTCCACTATTTATCAAATTGAAGTTACGTGGATGCTACAAAAGAAATATCCATATTTCTGAAAGAATATATGTCAAGCACTTAGAACAGTGCCAAACACATTATAAATGCTGTATGTCCTTATATCGCTATCACTATTGTATTTCTTAAAGAACAACATGGGGAAGAAACATTATTTATTCAAAACTGTGTTAAGCTGAGAGTTTGGTATTAATGTATACACATTACTATATATAAAACAGAAAACCAACAAGGGCCTACTTTATAGCTATAGAACTATACTCAATATTTGTAGTAACCCATAAGGGAAAAGAATCTGAAAAAAATGTATGCATGTATAACTGAATCACTTTGCTGTATACTTGAAGCATAACATTGTAAATCAACACTACTTCATTAAAAATTAAAGAGAAATATAATGTAGGGAAAATGCAACAAATGTATGAAATTTTCAAATGAAGATTCTTCAAAAAACATTTTCTTTAGGGTTTGTCTTATGCCCCATGTGACCTGGGGAGAATGTCTTCTCTTTGACTTGAAATTAAGGACAGTTAGGCTAAAAAAGATAGAGAAGCAATGTATTGTTATACTGTATTTCCTTGGAGAATCCACCACAGCAAAGGACAAATAATTGAGAAAACTATCAAAGTAAGGGAGGAGTGCTCTGAGGCCGCATCTCCCCACAAAGTCACAAGTAGGAAAGGGTGGGAAATCCGACAGTCTGCTCTTTGCATTCACTTTTCAATGAAAATGGTTTAGAGTGTCACGATGAGACCCAGACCAGGTTTATTTGAAAGGTAAGAATGGAAGAGAATTAATAATACTAATAAATAGAAATGCTGAAGACACAGTTAACATAAACCATACTTAGAAGAAAAGAGTAATGACCTATAATCTTATATTTCAGGGTTTCCATTGTTACAAAACCACCTGCAGAGATAACTGCAACTAAACTTGGACAGGAATTGTGACCACTTAGCCTGGCAGAGTTAGATACTCTAGAACAACTACAAAGAAATATAAACTGAGTAGTAAAGGCCAGGACTTTTACAATCTAATTACCAGAGCAGTATTAGGGTCAGGGAGGTGCTTCCTATGATTAATTCTGCCTTATTAAAAGCAAACAAACAAGCTTATATCTATATAATGTACTCCTGGATAAATAATAATGCAGTGATCTAATACATCACTCTCAAGGTTTATTCCTTTCATCCATATTTCAGAGGGGGGAAATATTATTAAGGAATGTACTATACCTGAAAGAAATAGATATTACTGTCACTGCACCATATAAATCAATAATTTACACTTACTATAAAAGAAAGGAGGACTAGCTAGAATTTTGTTACCATTCTTTTTTTTTTTCTGGCTTATGGTTTAGGCAATGAATCTTACTAACAGAAAAACATGGTTAAAAGGATCCTTTAAATATACTGATCCTAAGACACCATCCTAAAGGAGATCAGTCCTCGGTGTTCACTGGAAGGACTGATGTTGAAGCTGAAACTCCAATACTTTGGCCACCTCATGCAAAGAGCTGACTCACTGGAAAAGACCCTAATGCTGGGAAAGATTGAGGGCAGGAGAAGAAGGAAATGACAGAGGATGAGATGGTTGGATGGCATCACTGACTCAATGGACATGGGTTTGAGTGGACTCCTGGAGTTGATGGACAGGGAGGCCTGGCGTGCTGCAGTTCATGGGGTCGCCAAGTCGGTGACAACTGAGCGACTGAACTGAAGACACTATTTCAATTTTGATCAGAACTAAGAAATTATATGAATGGATCTTATTTAAACAAGGGCACAGTTACTTTATTTCATATTTTGTACCATAACGCTACAGAGAAGAGCCTCCAGAATTTTCTTAACCTGATAACAATTTGTACGTATATTAAATATCTATTTTTATGAGGAAGAGGGAAAATGCTGGCCCTGTGATAAAGATCATGTCAATAGAACTTGTAGCTAGGTTCATTGCTGGTTTTGTTGTTAAAATATCATCAGTGTTTCCCTGAAATATAAACCATCTTACGGTCTTCCCTGGTGGCTCAGTTGGTAAAGAATCCGCCTGCAATGCGGGAGACCTGAGTTCGATCCCTGGGTTGGGAAGATCCCCAGGAGAAAGGAACCGCTACTCACTCCAGTATTCTGGCCTGAAGAATTCCATGGAGTGCAAAGTCCATGGGGTCGCAAAGAGTTGGACACGACTAAGCAACTTTCACTTCACTTCACTATAGTAGGAATTCTTTGAACAGATTCTCACGAATTCCTGTTTACTGGTCCAAGTTCAAAGGGCTAACTTGAAGCAGTATGAAGAGTTCAGTCACTTAGATTCAAGCTCTGGTTGATACTACCTCTACTCACTGCAGGATATGGGGAAGTTAAAATTTATATTCCATAGCTTTTAAGGTATCTGATTTCACTATATCACAAAGTCATTGCAAAGGAAACATCAGTGCTTATGTAAACTGCTTCAAAAGCTTATGCTACTATGTAAACAAAGATTTATTGCTTCTTAACTCCTGCTTTCCCATGGTTCAAACATTGCTCTCTGTGAGAGAGAACTGGCCTGTATAGAGAGAATGAATATACCCTCCCACATCACTGATCCATGGGCATGACCCAGAGGAGTACTTCCTATGTGAATTGCTGAACCCAAGACTCACCAGATAGAGTGGGGGGAAAGTATTTTGTGATACAATGAACTTGAGAAGTGATCTTAGAGAATTATCTTTCCTATTAGCATGCAACAAAGTTCTGCAGTAAATAATTCTGTAAACATTGCTTAAAACAATATTTCTCAAAGTAATGAAAAAACAAGATTTCCTTCTGTGGTATGTTTAACAACCATGAACATCATGGGGAAAGGCCACTTAAGAGTCTGAGGTGAGCAATCAAAACGGCTAACATCAACTCTGCTGCTGCTGAGCCCAGAAATTCTCTAATGTGCTTTACACACATTAATTTATCTTAATTTTTATAATAACCATACAATGTAGGTGCTATTGTTGTCCCCATTTTATAGATGAGGAAACTGGACCACAGAATGATTTCATGTCTTAGCAAAGATGTTAAGTGGTGAGCACCATACATACACACTATAAACCCAGATAACCTGGCCCTGGAAACTGTCCTCAATGCTTAGGCATGCTGCTTTACTTGCAGACTGAATAAAACATGGAATCTATGTTTTGTCATCACTGTATGATACTTTCCTCCAGTATAAGTTCCTTTTTAGATAAAAAAGCAAATAAACAAACAAACACACAGAATCTCTGAATCCCAGAGGTTGGCTTCCCTGGTGGCTCAGATGGTGAAGAATCTGCCTGCAGAGCAGGGGAACCAGGTTCAATCCCTTGGTTGGGAAGACTCTCAGGAGAAAGGAATGGCTGCCCACTCCAGTATTCCTGGGCTTCCCTGGTGGCTCAGACAGTAGAGTCTGCAGTGTGGAAGACCCGGATTTGATCCCTAGGACAGGAAGATCCCTCGGAGAAGGAAATGGCAACCCGCTCCATTATTCTTGCCTGTAAAATCCCATGGATGGAGGAGCCTGGCAGGCCACAGTCCATGGGGTCGCAAAGAGTCGGACAGGACTGAGCCACTAACATACACACACATACAACTTGTACAAGATCACGAAGGAAGTCAATGGTACTATACGGCCATAAAATCAGTTCTTCAGCCCCTGAGGGCAATCCCCAAACCATGTGGCAGATGCACTGAACAATGTATGAGGACAAGACTTAGGAAGATGAAAAGGAAATGAGATCGTGCTTCGGCAGCTGTAGCTATCCTTGGTGTCCCCTTCACTTTCTCGTCGCCTTCATCAGCTATACCCAGATGGTCACTACATCTATTTTACTTTTAAACTGTATCTTGATCTCTACCTCATTTCCAGCTCGTTTGTCACTGCCCAAGAATAGGTCCAAATCCCTCTAACTGGGCTATAGCACTAGCTTTCCAAGGAAGCCCCCATCCCTAAATAGTTGGGAACAGATAACCACATGTATAAACAACACTTTGCAAAGGTATAAATAATACAGGATAATCTACTGTGAAAGGTAATGAAAATTTCCCAGAAAAAACACAGAGTTTTACTGTTAATAAAAGAAAGACTTAATATTTAGTTCTAAGACTTTAAAACTGTGATTTTATTTGGTAAGTTCTTATAGTCCTTGTCTATTTTCTATTTAATCACCTACAAGATAGATACATACACACACACACACACAATTATTAGATATTAAGTCCAAACAAAACAAAGCAAAAAGAGTTGAGTCATATGAACACAGTCCTGTTATTAATATGCTTGACTATGACTGAATTACCAGGCTTCAGTAGAGATTCATCATGAAGAAGACTTCAGATAAATTCCATTACGTTTATTTTACAGCTCAGTACCATATACTTGAACTTGACTTTGCCTTTAGCAAAAGAAATTTCCATTTGCAGTGTTTTCTTACTTCATAACAATAACAACAGACAAAATTGGCCAGCTGTGGGAGCGTATATGGTGGGGAACTTCCATGGAGTTGCTTTTTTTTTTTTTTCTCTATAACCTACCCCCATCCACCCATGAGCAATCTTTTCCTGGCTCACTGGGTATAAAAGCACTAGCTCAACCAAGCCATGTTTTCCAAAATTAAAAAGAAAAAAGGGGGGGGGGTGAGCCAGTGAATTAGCCAGGAGCAGTCTAGTTAGTACTAACAGATGAGGAAAGGTCTCAGCAGAAAATGACATAAGCACAAGAAAATTTTTGATGTCATCTGAAGAGACAGGAGGATTTACCCTTACTGAAAATTAATGCTTTCCATATTTTCTGACATTTTATTACCATACTGTGTCAGAAAATGTCCCTGTTAGTGGAATGCTGATCAAACATGAAAAGAATCAGATTATGTTTATGTCACTGCAGAGTAAAATTTAATTTTTCATGAGGAAAAACAGAAAACTTGGATAAATGAATTTTAACAGCAAAATTATAGTCTCCAGGAGGGAAATTTCCATAGCACGTTTATGTTCTGGAACTGGTCAAAAGGCCAGAGAGGGGATGTCCAGTGTTTGCCTCCTCTGCTCCGCTTACCCACTATATTTCGAATGAAACTGATCCTTAACCACACCTCCAGGACATGGCATATTTCTCTGGCCAATCATAGCATCCATTCTCTTCAAGGACTGGTTCAGGAATGAGTATGTTTATGAGCTTCCTTGCACCATGACCTGAAGTGTCTTAGTAGCTATCATTTGTCTTGCCTCAAATTATAATGTAATACAATCCTGCCCACATCACAGGCACTAATTTCATGTCAGGGCTGGGTAAATGCATAGCAAGGAGACTTGAAGTTCAGTTTACTTTTGAGGATATATCTAGAAATAATATTTTTACAACAAATAAGTATGTTTACAAAATTGTGTATATGTGACAACTTCTAATGTGATAACCAATAGTCAATGAAGCAACCCATATATGTTTACTGAGAACCTCACATCTATAGTAACAAAAGGATAGGGAGAGAAGACTGCAACACCACAGTAAAGCCAGGTGAAGGACAGATCTGCCCTGAGCCGTGTTGGCAAGGGATGTGTGTCTGGCAGTCATGTGTGGTTCAGGAACAGGGATGGCAAAAAAGATTGTTAAGCAATTCAGATTATAGACAGGTATAGCAGGAACTGCAATGGTGTAAGAGAATATCAAGCAGTCAACATTGCAGCAAAGTGATATAAACCATGAATACAGAGGGCCATGAGCTGTGGGGAAAGAAGAATAAAGGGGGACATCTAGTCCAAAAATGGTAGAGAGTTAATGATTAAAACCTACGGTGTAAAAGACAGGAATTGTGTATTTGGTGGCAACTGACAAGTTGGAAGAGGAGTGCCGCCAAGTGGAGATCTCCGAGTTGGGGCTGCGCCTTATCGGTGAGGTCAGAGCTGAGGCTATGCTGCGGGTGACTGACAATAACCAGCAAAGGTAGGCAGGTGGGGGAAAACAGGGGTATAAAATGGAGGGGTGGGAGGTTTTAGGTAAAAACTATCCTTAATATGTACTGAGAAAATCAAAATACTGAGCATCAGAGAGGGAGAGGAGGTAGGAGAATACAGCTGCCAAAGATGTTTACAGGTAAATGCTGGAGGTCTAAACATAATTGAATGTGTAGGCACATACTGTATATGTGCACTATATGCATGCATGTGTGTAACATATGCATATGTATGTGAATAATATAAGGGTTAAATGTATCCGGGAAGTGGAACTACGTGAAACGTGAAAAGGGTTCAAAGGTTAAGGTTCAGGAGAAGAATCAGATCAGGCTGTTATAAAATGGCTCCTTTTAAATATCAACCAGACAGCTGCTGAGAGAGTAGAAGAGGCTTTCCTGAGCCAGGTGATTGGAGAGCAAGTGAGGAAAAGGGACGCCTTTAAACACCCCTCAGCACTGTGGCCAGGGAGACAGGAGACAGGACAAAGAACACCCAGGGTGGATGACAAAAGAGGTGGAGTGTAGGCATAGCGAGATTCTGGGTTTGCATAGATGGAGAGGAAAAGCAGAACGCTGTTATGTCAGGTCAGCATGGGGCACAGCAAGTCTGGCTCATGGAAGGCATGGGGATAACATGCAAATGGGCAGCAGCCCTCCCCATAAGAAGACACACATATAGCTTGCATTCAATGTGTAGGTTGTTACTCTGAGGACTTGATAACAAAAGTAAAATGGGAAGAAAAAGAAATAATTTAGAAATCCAGTTTTGAAAATCTTCATATATTTCTGGGCAACAGCCACAGGAAAAGGGCTCATAAAACATATTCTTTGCAAAGCCGTCTGGCTTTGAGTCTAATATGAATTATGGTGACAATAGATCCGGTGCACGCTCACTCTGAATACTTTATTTCAGGCTGCCTCCACTGTTCAGAAACAGGAAGCTTATAGGACAGCATGTCTAGGCACTAGTGTTGTGAGGCCAGGTGCAGTTAGCCAATGTCAAAAGAGTCAAAGAAAAGTAAAAGGGAGAACACAACCAAGTGATTCCCCCTCTCAAATTTAAAAAAATGAAAACCTTTCCTTTTTTAGCTTGTTCAGCAACTGGCAAAACTATAAACAACAGGAAAATTATTATTTTTATTTAGTGAAACAAGCTGGTTTACAGGATCTATCTACCCAGTGAAAATGTGGCAATCCCAAGATCTCTCACAGTCTCCTATCAAGGAGATCAATACAGACAATGCGAACTGGACTTAATCAAACCAAAGACCAGGTGAATTATAATCAGTGCATCCAAGTACTGGGCTCTGGAACTTGAGGAAATGAAGCCTAGAAACATTTTTAAAGTGAACGGATTTCCTTTAAGAAGTCCAGAAGGGAAAAAGGAACAGTACGATTTGCATTTCTTAATAATGATTCAATTTTAACAAAGATAAACAGTAAAAATCTAGACCTCTTTAGAATATTGGACTGATTGCTGTTGTTAAGATCCCTGCTACATGTGTTCTCTGGCATTGTTTTAAAAAGTTAAATTTTTGTGTGTATTGACAGGCACAGTCCAATCCTAAACAAGAAATATAAATCCTAAACAAGAAATAAAAATCTGGGCAGAGGAAATGCAGCTGTTTCTCAGGGAGTGAGTTAGCTAAAGTCACACAACATGGCCTGGCTTGCTGTAACTCCTGAGCTCTGGTCTCCAACTTGGTCTTGGCTAGTAGCTACCAGAGTTTCGACTTGACTAAAGCAACGGTTTCCAGCCCTTGGCTTTCAGATACTCAGTACATTTGGGGCCCTGACATCTGTCTTAACTTCACTGTTGGTGAGTGTGTTTTCATTTGCTTTTGCTGTTTCAAGTGATTTAAATAATGAATGAAAGTATTCATGTGTGTTTTGGGGGATCTGGGGAAAGTGCAAAGTTGGGAAAAGTGACTGGGACCAAACTAGGTGGGGAAACAGCCAATTCAAGAGAAACCTTATGCTCTTTTTCAAAATAAGGTTGAAAGTTCATATAGACAAAGCCCTAAAATTTCCTCTTGAGGTTGGGTTTGATGCAGTTTTTTTTTTTTTTTTTTTAATGCTGCCTTAAAAATTTATGGCCAAGCCTGGATCGGAGGGAATTTGGGGGGAATAGGATATATGTATATGTATGCCTGAGTCCCTTTGCTGTTCACCTGAAACTAACCCAACATTGTTTATTGACTATACCCAATAAAAAAATCAAGTGTTTAATATAAATTAATGAAATCAAAACCAAAAAAAAAAAGTAAAACTTATGGCCAAGAATTCTCCAGATGCAACGTATTAATCTATGAATAAGGAAGAAGTATACTACCTGACAAGACAACTTCAATGAGATCACCTTCCTGGATATCGCTAGCTGTTTTCACCAGCTGAAGGATGTTTTCAGAGGTAGGGTCATGGCGAAAAAGCAGGATCTTATCATACATTCCATAGAAACCACATTCAGGGAACTGTAAATACAAATACCACAACAGGTTAAACGTCAAAATCTTCCTAAATTTAAAATAAAAATCAAATAAATAAATGTCAGAGCACAAATACAAGCTAGTTACAGAAGTTCAAAGTATCTAGAACATTAACAAATAAAAATGAACGGCCAAGTAGATACTGAAATGACTCCAAAGCAGGAGAAAAGAAATCACACAGTTCATAAAAGCAATAACAACAACATGATCTTCTAATTACAGAACAAAAAAACAGGAGAATCTGAGTTAAGATTCAAAGAAATTTGTGGCAGTAAAGTGGTTAAGAATTACAGTAAGTTCTAAGAACTGAGTCTTTTCACATGACTTATAGCAATTCAATAACATTAAAATGGGAGTTAGTGTGTTACAATTCCATTACAAATGTTGTTGCAATTTGTCTGCAAAAAAAAAGAGGCCAGTCCATTTTGGCATATTCAAAAATAAGACATGACTCAGTAAATCTAAATATGTTCTGTGTGTGGGCAAAGGTGTTATCTGCATCCTTTGATTCAGGGAAGCACCAGAGGAAACAATGCAACTCTCCCTGTTGTTGCTGCTCATACAGTGCATTTAGTTTCCATGCAATCTAGATGAAATAGATAAGTATTAACACAACAGCTAAAAGTCAATTCAAATGTACATAGTTAATATTCTCCTCACAAGGATAAATCCAAGTTTATTACCCAAGACTATCTCCCAGTAGCAGGCATATAATGAAAGCTAACTGAACGACATTTTAAACTGAGCAAATCTACAAAAATTCTGATATTAACAATTACTATCAGAATATTAACAATCAATATTATTCCTTACATTTTCTCTCTTCCTTTTAATGCGAGAAAGAGCATTAAATTCAAACCACAGACCTGGCTGATGAATTTTGTTTTAAAAGTAGAATTATTTGATCAAAGGATAGAAATATCCTTAAGAATCTTCCCAGCATTCACTGCAGCACTGTTTAAAACAGCCAAGACATGGAAGCAACTTAAATGTCCATGGAGAGAGGAAAGGATAAAGAAGACATAGTAAATATATACCATGGAACATTCCTCAGCCATTAAAAAGGAAGTAATAATGCCAATGGCAGCAGCAAGGATGGACCTAAAGACTGTTATATTTACTGAAGTAAGCCAGAGAGAGACAAAGAAATATCATATCATATCCCTTATATGTGGAGTCTAAAAAGAAATGATACAAATGAACTTACTTACAAAACAGAAAGAGGCTCACAGATTTAGAAAACAAACTTATAGTTGCTGGAGGAGGGGGAGAATGTGAGGAAGAGATAGTTAAGGAGTTGGGTGGACACGTACACGCTGCTACATTTAAAATGGATAACCAACAAGGACCTACTGTATAGCACACGGAATGCTGCTCAATGTTATGTACAGCCTAGATGGGAGGGGAGTTTGGGGGAAAATGGATGGATACATGTATGGCTGAGTCCTTTTGTTGTTCACCTGAAATTATATCACAAAATTGTTAATTGGCTCTACTGAAATATGAAATAAATTAAAAAAAAAATCAATCTAAAGATATTAAAAAGAGAAAAATCTTAAAGTCAATTTTAAGTTTATTACAAAGAATATTCTGTATTAGTATTGGAAGATTTCTACTAAAACAAACAACCTAGGCTAATGTTGCATGTGAAAATGGCTCTTTTCTTATATATGATATTTTCACTTAATCAGCAACTGCTATTTGCTTGATAAATCTATACTTGTCTTGTGTGGAAAAAGGTTGTAAGTCAAAGAGAGAAAATTGTCTTGTTCCTGAAACTTGTGATGTGTCTGACACGTATGTCAATAAAGGCTGATTTTAAGGAGGTACTGTCATGAAGAAATGTTCAGAATGTGGTATCTTTTAAAAATAAATTTATTATGCATTCTTCTGTATTTTTCCATGTTAATAAAATTAGGGGCTACAGTCATTTTAATACATTTTGTGTGAACTGAAAATAAGTATATACAGAACATCCTCTTGCTCTTAAGAGTTTGCTGACAAGCAGGATTTATCTGTATATCTGTATACACTTGTGTGTGTGTGTGTGTGTGTGTGTGTGTGTGTGTGTATATATATATATATATACACACTTAGTATATACACAGGTATATATCTGTATATCACTTAGTAAAGTTGGCTTCCTTAAAATAAATGCAAGAGCTGAAATGATGTCACTGCTTCCACTGTGCTAATTAAAACTAATACTTCCTTTTTTTGTAATTTCTCCAACAATATTAATAGAGTGAAAAGAAAGAAAGAACTAAAACACCATTTTCTAAACTAAAACAATGAACAGTTCATGTACTATTTTAAAAATCAACTTCACTTGATGTGCAATTTACAGTAAATGAAATGGATATAAGTGTAAAAGTCTTAAGTTCTGAGTCTTCATCAACACCAATGCAACAAAAATCATAACCAACAGGAAACATTTTCATCAACCTCCCAAATTTTATAGTACTCCCTTGTAGTTAATGCTACACACCATTTTGACTCAACACAGATTTACCTTGCCACCAAAGATTAGCTCACCAGCTACAGAATTTCATACAAATGAAATCATACAACATGTGCTATGTGCTCTTTGTTTAACTGGCTTATTTTGTTCATTATAATCTTTTTGAGATTCGTTTACACATTCTATATTTGCGATTCATCTCTTTTTATTTTTAGTTATTAGCATTTCATTACACGGCTCAAGGATATTTGCTTCTCTGTGTACCCACAGACAGACATTAGTATTTTTCCCCTCGGTTTGTGGATATTATAAATAATAATGCTATGAAAACTTATGTACGAATGTTTCAGTGGGTATGTATTTTCATTTTCTATGACTAAAAAACTAGGAAGAGAATTTCTGGGTCACATAAGCGTATGTTTGACTATATAAATATCATTATGTCAATAACACATTATACTTATTATTGGAACTTTATACTAAGACTGAATATAGTTAGTGTTGTGGTGTTGGAGAAGACTCTTGCGAGTCCCTTGGACTGCAAGGAGATCCAATCAATCCATCCTAAAGGAGATCAATCCTGGGTGTTCATTTGAAGGACTGATGTTGAAGCTGAAACTCCAATACTTTGGCCACCTCATGCGAAGAGTTGACTCATTGGAAAAGATCCTAACGCTGGGTAGGATTGGGGGCGGGAGGAGAAGGGGACGGCAGAGGACAAGATGGTTGGATGGCATCACCAACTCAACGGACATGGGTTTGGGTAGACTCTGGGAGTTGGTGATGGACAGGGAGGCCTGGCGTGCTGCAATTCATGGGGTTGCAAAGAGTTGGAGACGACTGAGCGACTGAACTGAACTGAAATGCTCCATGTTCTTCCTTTTTGAGACTGCTTTGAATATTATATGTTTTCTGAATTTCCATACTCATTTTAGAATCACTTTGTCAATTTGTACAAAATAGATTTGTGATTTTTCAATGATATTACACTGAAACGTAGATCAACCAACTTCAGTAGATGTATGTTCTAAGAATGTGGAGACTTCTATTTTGTTATGAATAAGGTGGTATACTGCCTTATTTATTGTTTCTTTAAAATTTCTCTCAAAATTTTTTGTAGTTTTCAGTATATATGTCTTAGATATATTTGCTAAATTTATCTCTAAGTTTTCATATTTTATGCTATCATAAATGGCTAATTAAGGTGTAATTAACATACAGTAAAATCTCCCCTTTTTAGTGTCAAATTCTGGAAGTTTTGAAAAATGTATACCATAACCATAAGACATATATGTACTGTACACATCACAACCAAGATAATTTAGTCTTTTCAAGAATGTCATATAAATGGTATCATACAATACATAACTTTGAATCTGACTTTATTTAGTGCAATGAAGTTAAAATGCCTTTAATGTCTGCAGGGTCTGAAGTGGTTTCTCTCTACTATTTTCTCATATCTGTTATTTGTGTCCTCTTTCTTTTTTGATTAGCCTAACCATTGGTTTATATATCTTTTTTATGTCATATTGTTTTGATTACTACAATATATTTTAAATCAGGAAGTGTCATGTCTCTGGGTTTATTCTGGCTCATAACTGTTTGGGCTTTTCAGGGGTCTTCTGTGATTCCATATGAATTTTAAGGTTGTTTTTCTACCTCTGTAAAAAAAAAAAAACTCCCTGGAATTTTGATAGGGATTGCGTTGAATCTGTAGATTGCTTATGGTAGTTTGACATGTTAACAATGTTAATTCTCCCAATGCATGATTATGCAATGCTTTTCTATTTATTTACCTTTGCTTTCGTTCAGAGGTATTTGTTTTCCGCATACAAGTATTTCACTTCATATTTCTCATGTAACCATGAAAGTTCTTTTCATCAAAGTCCATCACCTCTACCATTTCTGATCTGTTTCAATTAGCTCTTTTAATCCTAGTTATGGGTCACATTTTCCTGCTTTTTTATATGTGTACTTTTTAAATTCAGCTAGGTTGCAGCAGTATGTGAACTGAGAAATTCCAGATGTACAAGCTGGGTTTTGAAGCGGCAGAGGAACCAGAGATCAAATTGCCAAAATTCTTAGGATTATGGAAAAAGCAAGGGAGTTCCACAAACACACCTACTTCTGCTACTGACTACACTAAACTTTTAACTGTGTGGATCACAGAAAACTGTGGAAATTCTTAAAGAGATGAGAGTACCAGACCACTTTACCTGTCTCCTGAGAAACCTGTATGCACATCAAGAACCAACAGTTAGAATCAGACATGGAACAAATGACTGGTTCAAAACTGTGAAAGGAGTAAACAAAGCTATATATTGTCACCCGGCTTATTTAACTTATATGCAGAGTATATCATCCAAAATGCTGGGATGGATGAACCACAAACTGGAATCACGATTTCCAGGAGAAATACCAGCAACCTCAGATATGTGGATGATACCACTCAAACGGCAGAAACTGAAGAGGAACTAAAGAGTTTTTGTTGAAGGTGAAAAAGGAGAGTGAAAAGGCTGGCTTGAAACTCAACATTAAAAATTTTAAGATCACTGCATCTGGTCCCATCACTTCATGGCAAACAGAAGAGGAAAAAGTGGCAGCAGACAGATTTTATTTTCTTGGGTCCCAAAATAACTATGGATGGTGACTGCACCCATGAAATCAAAAGATGCTTGCTCCTTGGAAGGAAAGCTATGACAAACCTAGACAGTGTATTAAAAAGGAGAGACATCACTTTGTTGACAAAGGTCTGTCTAGTCAAAGCTATGGTTTTGCCACTAGTCAAAGCTATGGTTTTGCCAGTAGTCATGTACGGATGTGAAAGTTGGATCACAAAGAAGGCTGAGCACCAAAGAATTGATGCTTTCTACTTATGGTGCTGGAGAAGACTCCTGATAATCCCCTGGGCTGCAAGGAGATCAAACTGGTCAATCTTAAAAGAAATCAACCTTGAATATTCACTGTAAGGACTGATGCTGAAGCTGAAGCTCCAATACTTTGGCCACCTGATGAAAACAGCCAACTCACTGGAAAATACCCTGATGTTGGAAATGCATAAGGCAAAAGAAGAGGGTGGCAGAGGATGGTTAGATAGCATCATGGACTCAGTGGACATGAGTGTGAGCAAACTCCAGGAGACAGGAGAGAACAGAGGAGCCTGGTATGTTACACTCCATGAGATCACAAAGAGTCGGACACAACTTAGCAACTGAACAATAACTTTTTAAATTTGATACCAGGTTTTATGAATTAACGTGAACAGTTGGCCTTTGTTGTCTTCCTTTAAAGAACACTGATATTTGTTTTGGCAAAACATTAAAGTACTTGAAGACCGGTTTTATCTTTTTAAGGTGTACTTTTAAGATTTGTCATGGGAGCTCTAGAACAGTACTTGGTCTAGGGATAATTTAGTCCTACTACTAATGCTAAAACTCCAATACTTTGGCCACCTGATGTGAAGAGCTGACTCATTTGAAAAGACCCTGATGCTGGGAAAGATTGAAGGCGGGAGAAGAAGGGGACGACAGAGGATGAGATGGTTGGATGGCATCACCGACTCAATGGACATGGGTTTGAGTAAATTCCGGGAGTTGGTAATGGACAGGAAGGCCTGGCATGCTTCAGTCCATGGAAGAGTCGGACATGACTGAGCAACTGAACTGAACTACTAATGCATGTCAACATCAGTTTGCCAACAAAGGTCCATCTAGTCAAAGCTATGGTTTTGCCAGTAGTCACATACAGATGTGAAAGCTGGATCATAAAGAAAGCTGAGAGCTGAAGAATTGATGCTTTCGAATTGTGATGCTGGCAAAGATAGATATCAAGCCAGTCAATCTTAAAGGATATCAACCTTGAACATTCATTGGAAAGACTGATGCTGAAGCTCCAATCCATTGGACACTAGATGCAAAGAGCCAACTCAATGGAAAAAAAAACCCTGATGCTATGAAAGTTTGAGGGCAGGAGAAGAAGAAGGCAACAGAGGATGAGATGGTTGGATGGTATCATTAACTCAACAGACATGAATTTGAGCAAACTCAGGGAGATAGTGAAGGAGAGGGAAGCCTAGCATGCTGCAGTCCATGGGGTCACAAAGACTCACACACGACAGAGCAACTGAACAACAACTGATGCCTGACTCTGTCTCTACAGAACACCTCAAATGCTCAGTGAAAGTTCTACCTGTCCGGAGGAACCTGACTGTCTCTGTCTTGTATGGGCTCTGGAGAGTTCATTTCATAGCTTCCCACTGTCGCTCTTTCTTCTGCCTTATAGATTTTCACTCTGTGGACTTGTATTCAGTTTACTATTCAACTGGACCCTCAGGCCGTTTTCTGGAGCTCTTCCTTTGTATAGGTCCTACCCTGCCAGTATTCTTCGGATAAAAATTCTTTTGACTTGGTCACTTGAGCTCTATTACCTGTTTCCTCCATGCAACCAGATAACTACACTCTTGGGTTCTTTCTCCCTATACTACACTCTGGGTCACGGTTCCAGGCAGAAACCTCAGATGACTGTACTTGTTTCAACTACCTTGTTTGTTTCCTTTTCTCAGGGATCATCACCCTGCATTGCCTATTGGCCAGTGTCTGTAACAGGCATTTTACATATTCTGTGTTACTTTCTATTTGTTTACAGCAGGTAAGCATGCCCCATACCAGATATTCCTTGTGAATGAAAGCCAAACTCTCATGTGCTTTTTAAATACAGAATATCGATATTTTCTACCCAAACTTTTTGCTACTTAATTTTATGTAAATAGCATTTGTGAGAAAAGTAAATTAAAGAAAAAAAATACCTATAGGTAGTAAGAATACAATCTTAATGTTACATTGAAATAAATATGCAAATTATATTTAATTAAATAAGAATAAATAAATTTAGTAATTATCACATAACCCTCAAAATAGTTTGACCTATTCTAAGTTAAACTATAACTGTTAAAGGATCGCCCTTGATTAGAATATAAATGTTTCCCAAATATAATGCATTAATTAATGCACAGTTCCTCTTACCATATTCTTTGAAAAACTATGGGTGGCTGATTCTCACTCAAGAGAGAAGAGGAAATTCAAGGGATTCAGTGCTTGAGCTGGGGGTGGATAGAAAGTAACAGCTGGAAAAGAAATGAAACAGCGACTGTTTCCCCTAAGAAAATCTAAACTGTACCACCTTCTAAGCAAATGCATTGTCAGTGTGCTTGTGTGGTGGAAGGATAGGTAGGAATACTAAAGAGGGGCTTAGGAGACAAGGATTCTACTGGCTCATCACAATTTCGGTGCAGCCCGGCCTTATCCACACGCCTCTTAGTCACCTCTATATACCATCTTGTGGCTCAGTACTGCTGACATATGGACCTCACGCTCTGTGACATGCCTCCTTGTAAAACCACGGGTGTAACGTAATGTAATCGAAGATTTGGTATTCAAGTAAGGCTTGAATGCCTCATATCCTAATTATTACAGGTCTTTCCAAGGGTGACTCAGAAAACATTTGGAAAAATCAGAATAAGTAGAAAAATACCAATATATGCCACACATTAAAACCATTATTTTAAAAGACTGAATTTAAAAAAATGAAAGTATAGTTATAAATGTTTTTGAAGGTGGTTTGTCCAATATATAAATGACTGAGGTGAGGAGATCCACTCTCCCACTTTCCTTCTTCCTGGGTCATGGACATGGCTCTTCTCTCTTCACTAACAAGACGTTCAGAAACAAGTTGCAGAGCCTTGTGAAACAGGGCACAGGGGTGAACATGGAGATCTAGTCTCTCAGGACAGTTGTCATGGCAGCAGGAGCTAAGGGTTTGATTTTTTTTTAGATTGTACCTTCTTTTTTTATTGGCCAGAATAAAACAGACGCATATTTGTCTGTTCCTATTATGAGAAAACCTTTTCTTTTATGTAATGTAATGTTCTGCTTGAATAGAAACTATATACAATAAGACTTTCAAAAATTATATTTAAAAGTGATGTCTGCAAGGTGAAAAGTGTAATGGAACAATGCCTGACAACTGAGAAGAGAACATATTGGGGAAAACACTCAGGGAACAACATTCCCTAATTTGGTCACAATCATCTGTTTTTATGTGAAGGTGTATGAGCTTTGAAATCTGAAAACCCTCATTAAACTAAACAGGCTTTCAGAAAGGCTCAGAGGCTTGTAAACTCAGCTGGAGCTTATTACAAGATCGGTTCTATGTTTCTCAGGGGCTTTGTGGTTGTGAACGCAAACATCTGAGATAAGTGATTTCAAGCTCTCTCCAAGTTTGACTCTAACAACACTGGCCACTGTGAAAATATGGCCAACAGTCCCAGCATTGGTCGTAAGCTCTTTAATTCTACCCTATGCTGGAAACCTCTGTGCTGCTGTGTGTATCATTTGGCATTTTTTGACCACAGAGCACAATTTACTGTTACATTTCACTATAAATTCAAGGCTGGCCAGACAATGTGCTCCAGAGTAGAATAAATACATGTTTTAATGAGTAGCTGAAATGCGACCTGGCCAACGGGAACTCTAAGGAACAAAGGGTGCTTTTCCATAGTTGAGGCCAATCACAAAGGGCGAGGAACAAGCAATACCAGAAACAAATTAATCCATGACTCAGTCAAAAAGAAGAAAAAAAATTGGAGAGAAAGAGAGAGAAATGGCCTGATTAGGAAATGAAAATACACTGCAGTTCACCTTCGCTAAAAGGTGATGAAAGTCCTGGAATTAAGTGTTTCTGCTCAGTAAGAGAACACATCAGGCAGCTGAAGATGGCACTCTCCTCATCAAAGACAATTCTCAAATTATTTTCCAAGGACTCTCTTGTTTACAACTAGCAGTGCCATGACTGGTCACCCTTAATCAACAAAGAAATTAAAAAGGTACTACCACTTCCTAGCCAAACTCCTCCCTAAGTTTTGTTCCAAGAGTACAGGGACAATGAGGACACACTACAAGCAACTATTTTAATAAGAACTAGGACCTCCCTCAGAGGAGCACCTGAATGATGCTGCTGTGCAACTATAAAAAGCAGAAAGGTCAGGCATTTAGAGGGTTCTGAAAGCTTTAGATACTTAGGCCAATGGGATCTTTCCAAGAGGTATCTTGAGTGAGAACCAAGACATCAGCTCATGAAAGTGAAAGTGTTAGTTGCTCAGTCGTATCTGACTCTTTGCAACCCCATGGACTGTAGTCTTCCAGGCTCCTCTGTCCATGGAATTCTCCAGGCAAGAGTACTGGAGTGGGTTGCCATTCCCTTCTCCAGGGGATATTCTTGACCCAGGGATCAAACCCAGGGCTCCTGCATTGCAGGCAGATTCTTTACCATCTGAGCCACCAGGGAAGCCCCCATCAGTCATAAACTTGTCTTATTAGCTTTGCCTAGGGAATTAAACAACCCCCCCTTTAAAAAAAATCACCCAATAACAAACTGAAAAATGAAGTATACAAAAGATTAAGTCAATGAAAAAAAACAACAAACACTTAGTGAATAACCACTGGGTGATTATCACATACATAGCATTACAGGTATAATGACAAAAAATTATGAGATGGATGAAGCCTACTAAAGCATGAACACTAAATTTTCACTTAGAAACACAAGTTTAAGTAAGTCAATGAAAGCAAAAAAGAAAAAGTGAATAATCTATATTATTTGCAGGCATAGTTCTGAAATGTGTTCAGATTTGGGCACAGGCTCTTTTATTTGGTGATTTCATATCCTCAAAAGGAGGCACTTGAAAAGAATTCCACACTATGACCACATAACTATGTTACTAGTTTCTGAATGTAATCTTAGGAAACAGAAACCAGAAAAAAAAAATTTTAACTTTTCTTTTTTCTTCGCTCCCTCCCACCTCCACCCAATGCTACCCTGATCCACGGTAGGCAGAAAAGAATACTATTCCATCAAAATAACTAAGAACTACTCTTAAGGTGGGCTTCCCAGGTGGCTTAGCAGTAAAGAATCTGTCTGCCAAGCAGGAGATGTAGGTTTGACCCCTGGGTCAAGAAGATCCCCTGGAGAAGGAAATGGCAATCCACTCCAGTATTCTTGCCTGGGAAATCCCATAGACAGAGGAACCTGGCAGGCTATGGTCCATGGGGTGGCAAAAGAGTCAGATGCGACTTAGTGACTAAAACAAACAAACCTTTAAAGGTAGTACTTTACTATCTCTCCTAGCAGCAACCTATTTTCTGAGAGATTCTTGGTTCAATCAATCATCTCTTAAAGATGTGATTCATGTAAATAAATCTGCAATGCCTAATTTCATACAATCTTTTGTAAAAGTGTATGAAAATTTTCAGTTTCCAAAACAATAAAGACTAAACGATAATTACAGTGCTGATTCTAAGAAGATTCATTATACATTTCCCAGCCATGAAAAAAGCACTACTGTCCACTGCAGAACCAGTGACATATCACTCTCCATTTGACTCTGCTATTTTTCTGGGCCACTGGCATGCTGTCCAAATGCAGATCACCCTGGCCAATAATCACTATCCTTGCCTTGCTCCCTTGGTAGTTTCTTCTCTCACATGAGCACCTGTTCCACAAACTTAATGCTTCCTTTGAAAAGGGATGCTATCAATGTCAGAAATCTTCCTGGTCCAAACTTAGAAACAAATCACTTTAGTTAGTCCTCCTTTCTCCACTCTACTGCCAAAAACTTCCTTTTCTCATTCAAGAAAGAACTTTAATTTATCCATTCTTACTTTCCTACAGGCAGATTAGAATCTGCCATGGACTGTCTTCTGCTTAGATCTTTCTTTTTTTTTTTTTAAAGCCTCTCTTCTTTTCATTAAAGTCAAAACCCATCATTTAAACAATCATTTTCATTCATAATTTTAAATCTGGACTTAGCCTTACCCTCTATATGTTGTACAGTATAAAAGAAAAAACAATACCTGAGAAAAGAAAGAATATACTTTATCAACGAAAGATACCTGAAATCTTCTGGAATTAAAGTTTAGATTAAAGGTGAAATGGTAGATTTTGATTATGAACTTTGAAATTCAGCCATACTATAAGACACAGAAACATGCATAAAACCTGAACTTGCAATACCTTTGGAGAATAAAGCTAGACTTTAATTCTTCTTCCCTGGGCATATAAATATACTGATGTTCTATATCAGATATTGCTCAAGAAGTCTGTCAAATTATATTTAAGGCAGCAGGTGTGACTCAGTGTGATGCTTAATTGTTGGCAGAGACTTTTCTTCTATTTTAATTTGAATAATATGCCACCTATTAAAAAGACAAAAGCAATAAGAAATGACTCAATACATCATTAACTCTAATGCAGCAACTTCTGTGTATAGACTTCCTAGAAGTATTTTAAATCATTATTTTGTTGTATATAATTTTTAAGTTTTAGAATAAGTGTTCATATCAAGCAATTATAGGTGGTAATAATTAATGAGATCCTCACCATTGTTGTGTAAAATCATATTATCCTACATTATACACTGACAGATTACTAGTCAGTGATAGCTATTAGAAGTCTTAGTAGGTACTCTGAAATTATTCACACAACAGTAATTATGTGTGTGGATGTGCAGCTTGGAAATGGAAAAAAATATATACTTCACACTCTTTGTCTCACTCTGAATAAAACTGTCATTATAGCATACTGTGTATTTTTTACATTGTATAATAAAGCTACATGTTTGTTTATTAATGAACTAATGACAATTGATACATATATTGGATAAAATGAAGAATGTGACAGCAACTAAAAAGGTTTAAGACTCAGAAACTTTGGAAAAGGTAAACTCCCAGAGATTATTTATCTTCTCATTTAGAGATAAGTAGATTGATGTCCAGAACACACTACCAAGGTGGCAATACTAGGTGATGTCAGAACAAGGATGAGTAGCCGAGTCTCTTAAAATATACTCCTTGAACTTTTCTCTCAGTTCTGCTTCTCTTAGAAAAAAAGATACAGTAAGAGTAGTCAAATGTCCAGCAAACAGTGAGTCAGAGTTGAAAACCCTGAGCACTTTTCTTGGCCAGAAAGTACAAATCTAGGCCTACAGATTATAGATTTTGAACAAACCAAGGTAAAGGGCTTAATGAGCTTTATAGCAGCTATTCCCTGGCAATCTCTAGTTCTTACTAGACAGACAAGCCATTCAAACAGTCGAGTGAAGCAGCCCGTTGAAGACTGGCTGACAGCAGAGTGGTCAGCTTACAGTAGTGGACAAACTGGTTGGGCTCAGAGACAATGGGCTGTCAGCCTTTCCACATCCCACCCTCAAAGGAATATTGCACTACATGGAATTGCAACTAATATTTACAGAGCAATTGATCTTTTAGATAAAAAGAAACACATACATAGTACTGAATAATACATTGGAAAAGATTTCTATTACATTTTGTAAAATAAAATTGAAAAATAAAATGTACTTGGAAAATCTGTACATCTGACTACTGTCTTCATTAATGATAATAAACAAAGATTAACTTTATTAGTACATACAATTAGCTAACTCCATTAGTATATACAAAGGTTAACTTTATTAGTATATATTTTAGATGCATGAAGTATAATTTTCCATTATATTAAAACTAAATTTTAACAACAAACATACATAGACCATTCACCAGGTTTATTAGCAGGTTTAAGTTAATAGCACACACTTGCAACAAAGTATTTACGTAATCCTTAAAGATGATACTAACCCTCAAATAACTAAAGGACCTCATACACAGTTTGCCAATTTATGAAACTCAATTTAAAAAAAATCAATCTTCAGTAAAATAACTAAGTAAACTATCTCTTTTTTAACTGTTTACTCTCATGTTCTAAAATGTTTCAATTTCACTAAATTAATTTTATTCTAGGTAATTTTCATTTAAAAGAATAATGGTATAGATCTAAGTATGCATAATAATCAGGGATTATAACAACACTGGAGATAGGTGTGAGAGAGAGGACAACTGCCCGAGTTATACCCTAGATCACAAATTCAGAAAAGAAGTTTGGAGATACAATACTGGGTTAGTCAAAAAGATGTTATGGTAAAGACCTGAACGCACTTTCTGACCAACTCAATACTTTTCTTACCAAAGCTATCTAAATGACATACCATAGAGGAAGGAGGAATGAGTATAGACACTGAGTTTCTAAATGAAGTTGAAAAGCTTAATGCCATTAATTCAATGATCATGGTGAGTGCTCACCTGGATCACCACAGCACACAGAACACCTCTCACAAAAGGTAGGTACAGACAGGGGCACACCACAAAGGCTCATGGTCCCTCAAAAAACACTAGGCAGACACACTCAGACACTGTATCTCTAACTAGAGGCATGATGATGCATCAAACCAGAGATGGTCCCTGTTGTCAAGAGATAACTCAAGAGAGGCTGTATCAGCAGAAGAGCACAGGTAGGGGAGACAGACTAGGCAGTATCGCACCTATGAGAGTGTAACAGCACAGTAAGATCAATGTTATAAGGAACGGAGCACCATCCTAAGAGAGCATTATAATCAAGGACTATGACAAAGGACTAGACAGGGAACTAGGAAAGACTTCCCTGAAGAGATAGTATTTTAGCTCAGAGCCAATGCTCAAAAGCAATAACTTCAGATGGAGGGACGCAGGAGGCTGGAGTTCCCAGCAGAGCAAGCCTTTGTGTAGAAATCTTACACGTTCTTTATTATTTTAAAAAATAATGGTTCTAAGTCTCCTTTGATTAAGGGTAGAAAAACTATTGCTGGCTCCCACATCAACACCTCTGCAGATCCCACGGTCATATACCCTGGGTCCAATGCCTGCAACTCTGTAGCTCTGATACTGTGTAAGACCCAACAAAACACTCATTCATTTAAGAATTCCCTGGACTTAGACATAGACCTGAGTTCAATGACTAAATTAGTACATCTTAAGTCATATACACTTACTCTATGAGAAGCTCTATGACAATAAGGTTTGAAATCAATTTAGAAAATGTGGCATCCACTAGCCGTTCTTGAAAACCCATCATGCATATTATCATAATTAATGTTTATAAAGAAACTTATTTCCCAATCATATTTGTATATATGTGTGTACATATATGATATATATCATATATGTATGTGATATATATGTGTGTAAATATGTGATATATACCATATTTGTATATGCATATTTTAATATATACACACACAGACATATACTTGTTTATTGATTGACTAATTGCCTCCAGGGTCCACTGTACAGATTAAATGAATTAACACATGTAACGGAGAAGGAAATGGCAACTCACTCCAGTATTCTTGCCTAGAGAATCCAGTGGACAGAGGAGCCTGGTGGGCTGCCGTCTATGGGGTCACACAGAGTCAGACACGACTGAAGAGATTTAGCATGCATGCATGCCTTGGAGAAGGAAATGGCAACCTACTCCAGTATTCCTGCCTGGAGAATCCCAGGGACAGAGGAGCCTGGTGGGCTGCCGACTATGGTGTTGCACAGAGTTGGACACAACTGAAGCGACTTAGCAGCAACAGCAACGTATGTAAAGTATTTCTAATAGGGCTGCTGCTGCTGCTAAGTCGCTTCAGTCATGTCCGACTCTGTGCGACACCACAGACGGCAGCCCACCAGGCTCCCCCGTCCCTGGGATTCTCCAGGCAAGAACACTGGAGTGGGTTGCCATTTCCTTCTCCAATGCACGGAAGTGAAAAGTGAAAGTGAAGTTGCTCAGTCGTGTCCTATTCTTAGCAACCCCATGGACTGCAGTCTACCACGCTCCTTCGTCCATGGGAGTTTCCAGGCAGGAGAACTGGAGTGGGGTGCCATCGCCTTCTAGACCCATGGTAAATGGTAAGTGCTTATTGTTGTTATCAGAGATGATACTTACAGCACTTAGTTATAAGTAAGTTATAAGTTAGTCATAAGTAAGTAACTAAGAAAACTAACATTTCCAAGCCACTCCAGAGGAGGGCCAATTCAGCCACATCTGTTAGGCCTGCTCAGAGTTCTGCTATTTCTGCTTGGTTTCTATTGCTCCAATGCAGCTCACGTGATTTCCAATTGACTCTAGCCAGATTCTGAAACTAACCTATTTTTGGTGAAAATAATTTAATTAAATGATTTTTAATCAACTCCCTTCCTTGTATTTATTTATACTCTAATGTTACTGCATTAATTTCAAGTACTGTACTAGAACCAAGCAAGGGCCATAGATTTGTATGTTGGCATCAATACTGTGGAATTCCATTGTTATGATTGTGCTAATGATCTTTTGGCTCCATGGATAAAATGCTCATTTCCTGGAAACCAAATCCCCAAGGAGCTGGTGTATTTTTTTTTTTTTTTCGTTCTTTGTACTAAGCAGGCAGTGCATCTGATTTATAGGATCAAAATGAAAACAATTTCTCTCATTTACTTTGATGTTCCCCAAGATAGGCAAGAATTTTTTTTCTCCTCTTGTAAAATGCTATACAGCTTCTGGAAAGAATGCTGTAACTTGGGGAAGTGTCAGGAGTGGCCAAAGATAATAAAATCACCTGCCACTCTACCAAAAGTAACCATTTAGTAAACTGGCCTTTCAGTTCATTTCAAAGTGGCCAGATGTCCTCAGCTGAGCTCTTTGTCAGGAAAAGGTTTTGGCCCCACCCTCTAATCCTGTATTACAAAGATAACTGCAGAGGCTCTTACAGATACCTGTGATGCCTTGGACCTTGATTCAGGTTACTGAGTCATAGAGAAATGTATTATATTTCCAGCAAAACTGATCGGTCTTCTGTTGCTGTCACTCATAAAGGCAAATATAGATAATCTGCAAAGATTAAATATCAAATACGGTGAGAGAGAACAAGCACACTTGATCCCAAGATAAGTGAAATTAAAGGTTGAACCATTGAGAAAAAAAAATCATATATGTCAGTGTTCATTGATTAGAGTACAATACAGATGAATATAAAGGTTAAACACTAAGAGTTAGCATTATGTTAACTTTTTTTTATTTTTCACATATATCAAAATGTTAGTATTAGTCACTCACATGTTAGTGTTAGTCATGTCCTATTCTTCACAACCCCATGAACTGCAGCCTTCAAGGCTCCTCTGTCCATGGAATTCTCCAGACAAAAACACTGGAATGGGTTGCCATTTCCTTCTCCAGGGGATCATCCCAATCCAGCAAGCGAACCCAGGTCTTCTGCATTGCAGGAAGTTTCTTTACTGTCTGAGCCACCAGGGAACCCATGTATATCAAAGGTTGTCTATAAATATATATGTATGTAATATAAGATGAATTTTTTAAGAAGAAAAACAGTGACAGCTAACCTATCAATAATTACACTAATACATCGCAGCATAAGTTTTTCCAGTACAAGCTTATATTTTTATTTTATTAGGTGTCTGGAGACACAGTGGTAAACAACAGAGGAACAGTCCCCACCTTCATGAAAATCTAAAATACTCTGTTTTCCCTGCCTAAAATTCATGAGTTTACCATAGTTACCATAGACTATCTTCCAAAAGCTAATTTCTTGACATTCTTCATCCTGTTCCCTTGGTATATTATAATCTAATTTGCTTATACTAATCACAGAACAGAAAAAATAGTCGTCAGTGTGGGTAATGTTTTAAGTGAGACATTTTGAAGGAACTTTCTATCTACCTTTAAACGAGGGCAGAAGAAAATCTTCCTGAAAGGAGTCTGGTTTGCAGTGTGACAGCAGAGAAATCCAGGCCATCTGAATAGCCCAGTAACTGTGAGTTGTCAAAACTCGATTGTATTCTCAAAACAACTGGAAGTTATGAGTGCAAAGAGTGATATACCATTTCATCTAGATCCAGTCATTGCACTAATTCATACTCCTATTCACTGAGAGGGTATAAATGCATATAAAAATTAAAACATCTGAATCAAACAGGATATTTTAAAGTTCACTATAATATGTGTGCTATACTGATTATATTAACACTGAAAATAAACTGTGGTTTGTTGAACACAGAGAACCAAGAAAAGGAGAAGTAAAAGAAATTTGATATCTCACTTCAAATTCATTGAAAAGAAAATTCTTTAGCTGAGACTAGAACATGTGTAAAATCAGAACACCATGTTTTATGAAACTCCAAACTCAACAATCAAATTTAGATTGCCCACAAAACACTCAAGATGTATTGTACTCCAAAGTCCATCCCATTTCCCTCATCCCATTTATAGTCATTCTCCTCACAAGAAAAGACCCTGATGCTAGGAAAGATTGAAGGCAGGAGGAGAAGGAGACGACAGAGGACAGATGGTTGGATGGCATCACCGACTCAATGGACATGGGTTTGAGCAAGCTCCAGGAGATGGTGAAGGGCAGAGAAGCCTGGCGTGGGGCAGTCCATGGGTTTGCAAAAGTCGGACACAACTGTGCGACTGAACAACAACAACCTCACAAGAAGTACTGGTGCTCAGTGCATACACTCTCACATGAATTGACTGCAGGTGAGCTGTCTGCCCAATCTCGGCTCTCAAGCCAGTCTCGTAAGACTGGCAATGACTTTCACATTGCCAGGTTCTATGTGTGACTTTCAGTCCCCAGAGGCAATATCTCAGCAGCATTTGACTCAGTGGGTCATTCTCTCCTCTCAGCAAAACACCTTGCCTCGATTCTGCAATAGCACATTCTCTTGCTTTTCCAATTACTTGCCATGCTATAACTTTTCAGTCATTTTTACTGAAACCTTGTCTCCTGTCCAACCTCTTAGATGCTGGAATGTTCAGGACTCATTTTTCAGGAAGTTTACTTTCTCTGTTTATAATCATTTCCCTAGAGGACCTCATCCAGTCTTCTCGCTTTAATGATGATGGACATTGGTATCATCTCTTATCAACTCGTCTATCTTTATCAATGAGCTCTTTCCTGAAACACAGATCCACCTATCTAACAATCCACAACATCACTGCATTGATACATCTATGAGGTATTCACATCAACATGTTCAGAACAGAACTCCTGATTATTCTCCCCACTGCTCATCACCTGAAGAAATGGCACCAACATCCAGCTGTCAAGTCAAAAACTTCAGAATAATTAAATTTCCTTTCTCTCTCTCACTTCAGATGTACTCCATTAACAAATTCTGTTAGCTCTACAAAAAAGTACACCATATTCCAAATTAAAAATGTTTCACCATTTCCATTGCCATCTTCCTAGTCAAAGCCACCATCTCTCACAGAAATCCCAATAACTGCTCAAGCCACCTGCTCCTCCTCTTGATCCCACAACTTACTCTACACACAGGACATGGAACCATCAAAGCCCTCCAAAGGCGTCCCTTCATACTTGCAATCAGCCCACAGTGGTAATCAGAGCCTACAGTGCTCTTACCCCAGCTATTACCTCCCTGATCTCATCTTCTGCTGCTCTTCGCCCCATTATTATCCTTCAAAAAAATCACAAACATTTCTGCCTCTGAGCTCTTGCACCCGTTCTTCTCTTCCTGCTTGAAATACTACCTTTCCTGATGTTCGTTCACAGCACCGATTCCTTCGTGTCGCTCAAGTGTTCCTCCTCAGTGACGCTCTCCCTGACTACTCGGAGTAAAATAACAGCTCCTCTAGTACAGCTTTTATCCTGCCCTCTGCTGCTTCAGACAAGTCATCACTATATGAATTCATATAATGTATCTGTCTTCATTTTTTAAAAATTATGCTTCCCAACTAGAACATAAGTTCCATTAAATCTGGGACTTTTTCCATCCTATTCATTATTATAACTCAAGAACCTAGAATGGTGTCAATAGTGTCTAACGCACAGTTTGTGTTCAATATGTAATACTGAATGCAGAAACAAGTAAGTCACCAAAAAGTGAGCTATTTTACCTTATAAAAGTATGACAGGAATGTGCCAACCATTCTTCCATTTTTCTTTAATATTATCAGCCTATCAGTATTGAAAACCAATTTATGACTTCTCAATGGAGGTTATAAAATCTATCTGGAGACATTTTAAGAACTGGTATTAGTGATCCATGGATTCAAAGTGATGATCTCTCTTTATATACTAATTCCACAGTTAAGACTTGTCAATGACCCGTATTTACTGGGGCAGTCCGTTCCCCTTTTACTCTTAAAATAAAATGGAATTTATTTTTAGAAATCAGGATTTCCTTTCCCTCCAGAGGTTACAGTCCGGACACATCTGAATACTCCAATGTTTACAATGACTTTGGCAGACTGCTCACCCTGGAGAAGCATGCTTCCCCAATACAGACACTCCAGACTCCAGAGCCTAATTCTTAGATTCTGTGCCACTGTCAGTATTTCGTCAACTGATTTACCAGAGAATTTTGACCTTACCATCCCTATAAAACTTTAGATTAAGCAATGAGTACTGACTATGCTGCTTTAAAAAATCAACAGCTGACTACACGACCTTGGCTCAGTTCACCTCTGTCTCTTATCAACTGCCACTCTCCCCTCACTCTTCTCACGAAGCTTCAACCGCCAGGCACGGCTGCAGTCATGGTCTTCATTCTTGCTGTTCCCTTTGCCTGGAACACTCTTCCACCTAACAGTCCACTGGCTCATACCATCTGATTCTGGTAACTATCACATGAATATCTTTATATTATCTACATCACTGTGTGCCTGTATTGTATTTCTCCGATCACTAAAATGTGACCTCATTTAAGCATAAACTATGTGTTTGGTTGACTGCTCTATTCCAGCACCCAGGGCAAGGCCAGGCTGAGAGCAAACAGTCAGTAAATGGTTGTTAAATGAATGCTCCATAAACAGCATATATTCACACCAATCACCCTCATTATTCACTGAGAACATCTTTCATTTATTTCAAAACTATTAAGAACAGGCTATATTGAAACCTACTTGAGACTCTAATTTTCTTTCTCAGTTACAAAATGATTCACTTTATTGATCTGGAGAACATTACTGAAATGTAAATAAATATGACTCACAGCTAACAGTTATTAATATATTTCATTAATCTGTGAATTGACGTGTTTTTATCTATGATTCTTTTTCACTACTTCTCTGAAATAATTTCTCCACTCTATTAAGTTCCTACAGTCAATATACTTTAAATAATTTCAATGTAAGTAAGCTTTAAAGAATTGTACTTTAAAAATACATTTCTTCTTAAACATATGTATCAAAACCACTCCAAATATTTCATGTAACATGTCTATGGGCACTGTGTAATCTGGCGACAGATTACTATTTGAACTATTTCCCAATAGAAAATATCACAGAAAATATTCTGATTCTAATAACAATCAGAGCCACATCTATAACTTAATGAATACATAAAACATGCTATGAGTTTGGATTACAAAATACTGGGGGAAAATGAAATCTATACAACCAGCCAAAACACATGCTAAAGGAATTAAATATAAAATAAATAGTTAAAAATAAATCGGAAAGAACTATAAGAGTACATTTATCTGATTATGAAATACCTTCCTAATCATTTAAGCCAATTAGACTTCTGGTTCAAGATGACAGATGAAACATAATGTTTGTTTCCATGAATCCCATTGAAAGAACAGTAAAACAGAAAGTGAATTTAATTCATATCACTACTGAACATGGAAGTGGAAAGAGCCATCAATGAACCAAAACTTTTGACAAATATCAAAGAGATAGAAATCTGATGGAAACAAATCTCATATAGGCCCTTGCATTTCCGGTGCATTTATTTACAGAGACTGACTACTGTTTCCCTCAGGGTAAGCTTCCAAGGAGCAAGGATCTTATCTCCATCATCCATCACTATCCTCAGCATCCAGAACAGAGCAGGTAAATAATAGGTGCTCAATATATATTTGTCTCTTCAATGAATTAATAGCCATTAACAGAAAATTAAAGAAATACAGTGAGTCATTTTAACGTACCACTGAGCCTTCCCAGGTAGAGCTGGTGGTAAAGAACCCACCTCCCAATGCAGGAGACTTAAAGAGACGTGGGTTTGATCCCTGGGTCTGGAAGATCCCCTGGAGGAAGAAATGGCAACCCACACCAGTATTCTTCCTGGAGAGGGAATTACTATTACTATTACATCTTTGGTCTACTGGATGAACAAAATAAGGAACATTTCATTCCTCCTCTGGTAAAGGGGTGATGACATTACCCAAGTTATGCAGACTGAAGTCTGCTGTGTGTCTAATATTTAAACTAAGTGATACAAGGACATGAGAGGAGACACTGACAGAGCTCTTAATTAAGGCGTTCTAGGATATTATTGGATCCTGCTTAGTCACAGTTGCCTATCACAGGTATTCCCATCCCTTTATGACAAAAATCTGAAAATCAGTATTTCCCTCCTCCTCAAGCTAAGGGAGGTCATGTGACTTAATTCTGGCCTGTGACACAGAGGCAATCTACTGGCTGCTTCTGGGAACACTTTTTCCTTCCTCATGAAAGAATGAGGTATGCAAATTAAGCTCTCTCACTGACATGATCTCTCAGACACCTTATGGCTTTATTCAGAGTTTTTAAGTCCATGATGTCTAGAATGTAGGCAGCTATCTTTCTTTTTCTCTTTTTAAATTATGTAAGTATGATAGCGCTCACAGGACACTTGGAAAACAATATATATTATGATTATTTTAAGTAGATAAATTAATATTTGTAGTTGCAGTTTCAATATCAAATTCTTAAAAATTAATAGAATGAATAGACAGAAAAGGAGAAAGATATAATAGACCTGAAAAGCACTATGAACCAATTCAACATAAGTAATATTTACACAATTTTCACACAACATCAGAATACAAAATCAATTCAAGTTCCCATAGACTATAAACCAGGAGACAGAGGAACATATTCAGTGATATAAAATAAGGTGCAAAAATTTCATGGTCTAAAGTTATTGAAATCATACAGAGTCTGTTCTCTTATCACTGTGGAATTATGTTAGAAATCAATATCGAAAGATATTTGAAAATAGCCCACATATATTTCAAGTGCAATGTGACATTTACCAAGAGAGATATTTGACTTAAGACTTTGAAAGCCTTAATAAAGTTCGAGTGAAAAAACACAGAGGGTGATTGCAGAGAAGAAAGTATTTAAATGAGAAATTAATATCAAACTGAGAAATTAATATCAAGGATACTTTAAAAACCCCATGTATTTGGAAATTCAATGTCCACTTTTAAATAACGGGTGTATCTAAGAAGCCATAACAAGGAAAATTTAAAAAAAATATTTGTAACAATAAAGATTGAAAGAGAATTTATCAGAATTTGTTGCACACAACTTAAGCTGCTCAGTGCAACTAAATACAATATGGAATCTTGAATAAGACTGAATGAAAACAAATAATGAACACTAGCATAGAATTTTGTGAAATTTGAACAAAATCTACAGCTTAGTTAATAATACTGTATCACGTTAATTTACTTATTTTTTTTTTACAATATAGAATTTCTTTATATTCTCAGAATTGGATTAGACATAAGGCCTCATTCAAAAAATTTTAAATCACTAACATACTTAGCTTTCTAGACTTTTAGCAGTAATACTAGATGCCAGAATAAATTGAACTATATCAAAGTTCTGAGTGAATATAAATTAGAAATATAGCATTCTCTTCACACTTAGTCAAACAAGTGGAACCAAAATGTCATAAATTTTTAGCTAAGCAAAAATTCACAAGTTTTCTAAAATATATTACATTGTACATACTATATATATACTATACACAGACACAGACACACAGACACACACACACACACACACACACACACACACACACACACACAAGCTTTTCTACTGCACTTGAGAAAGAACAACAGACTGGTTCCAAATAGGAAAAGGAGTACGTCAAGGCTGTATATTGTCACCCTGCTTATTTAACTTATATGCAGAGTACATCATGAGAAACGCTGGGCTGGAAGAAACACAAGCTGGAATCAAGATTGCCGGGAGAAATATCAGTAACCTCAGATATGCGGATGACACCACCCTTATGGCAGAAAGTGAAGAAGAACTAAAGAGCCTCTTGATGAAGGTGAAGGAGGAGAGTGAAAAAGTTGGCTTAAAGCTCAACGTTCAGAAAACTAAGATCATGGCATCTGGTCCCGTCACTCCATGGGAAATAGATGGGGAAACAGTGGAAACAGTGTCAGACTTTACTTTTTTGGGCTCCAGAATCACTGCTGATGGTGACTGCAGCCATGAAATTAAAAGACGCTTACTCCTTGGAAGGAAGGTTATGGCCAACCTAGATAGCATATTTAAAAGCAGAGACATTACTTTGCCAACAAAAGTCCGTCTAGTCAAGGCTATGGTTTTTCCAGTGGTCATGTATGGATGTGAGAGTTGGAAGGTGAAGAAAGCTGAGCGCCGCAGAATTGATGCTTTTGAACTGTGGTGTTGGAGAAGACTCTTCCGAGTCCCTTGGACTGCAAGGAGATCCAATCAATCCATCCTAAAAGAGATCAATCCTGGGTGTTCATTGGAAGGTCTGATGTTGAAGCTGAAACTCCTTTGGCCACCTCATGTGAAGGGTTGACTCACTGGAAAAGACCCTAATGGTGGGTAGGATTGGGGGCGGGAGGAGAAGGGGACGACAGAGGATGAGATGGTTGGATGGCATCACCGACTCGATGGACATGGGTTTGGGTAGACTCCGGGAGTTGGTGATGGACAGGGAGGCCTGGCGTGCTGCAATTCATGGGGTCGCAGACCGTCGGACACGACTGAGTGACTGAACTGAACTGATTACCATCTTCTTAATTGTTTTGGGTTCTTTTTTGTCGGTCTTTTCCTTCTCTTCTGTTTGCTGCCTAGAGAAGTTCCTTAGTTCCTAGAGAAGTTCCTTAGTGTTGTAAAGCTGTTTTGGTGGTGCTGCTCTCTTTTGCTTCTATGTAAAGCTTTTGGTTTCTCCATCAAATCTGAATAAGAGTCTTTCTGGGTAGAGTATTCATGGTTGTAGGTTCTTCCCTTTCATCACTTAAAACATATACATCACGCCATTCCCTTCTGACTTGGAGAATTTCTGTTGAGAAATCAGCCAACAGCCTTAGAGAATTCCCTTGTATTTGTCATTTTCTCTTGTAGCTTTTAATAGTTCATCTTTGTCTTAAATTTTTGTCCGTTTGATTATTATGTGCTTTAGTATGTTCCTCCTTGGGTTTATCTTGCCGGGACTCTCTTCACTGCCTGGACTTGGTTGACTATTTCCTTTCCCACGTTAGGGACGTTTTCAGTTATTATCTCTCTGAATATTTTCTTGGGTCCTTTCTCCCTTCTCCTTCTGGGAACCCTATAATGCAAATGTTGGTGTGTTTAACCTTGTCTCAAATGTCTATTAGGCTATATTCATTTTTTTTTCATTCTTTTTTCTATATTCTGCTTTACAACAGTAATTTACATCATTCTGTCTTCCAAGTCACTTATCTGTTCTTCTGCCTCAGTTATTCTGCTATTGGTTCCTTCTATTGTATTGTTCATCTCTTGCTTGTTTGTTTTTAGTTCTTTTAGGTCTTTAGTAAATATTTGTTGCATTTTCTCCATTCTTTTTCCAAGATCGTGGATCATCTTCACTATCATTATTTAGAATTCTTTTTTTCTGGAAGGTTGCCTATCTCCACTTCATTAAGTTGTTTTTCCAGAATTTTATCTTGTCTCTTTCATCTGGGACATAATCTCTGCCTTTTCATTTTGATTAACTTTCTGTGATGTGGTTTTCAGTCTGGCAGCTGCAGGATTATAGCTCTTGTTTCTTTTGTCTGCCCATCAGCAGATGAGGCTAAGAGGTTTGTGTAAGCTTCATGATAGGAGAAAATGACAGCGGGAAAACTGGGTCTTGCTCTGGTAGGCATGGCTATGCTCAGTAAAACTTTAATATGATTGTCTGCTGATGGGTGGGACTGTGGTCCCTCTCTGTGAGCTGTTTCACCTGAAGCAACTCAGCCCAGGAGTCTACAGGCTCCCCATGGTAGGGTTAATAGCAACCTCCCTCCAAGAGGGCTCACACCAAGGGGCACCTCCCAAGACTGCTGTTGTCAGTGCCCCCATCCCTGCAGTGAGCCAGTGCAGATCCACACCTCCACAAGAAACCCTCCAACACTAGCAGGTAGTGTTGGTTCAGTCTCCTGTGGGGTCACTGATCTTTTCCCCTGGGTCTTGGTGCACACAAGATTTTGTTTGTGGGCAGCTATCTTAGGACCAAGAGGATAACGAGAATCAGAGAGATACCAGCCCTCAACCTGATCCTGTGGAACAGTAGGAGAAACCTTAGAAACTGCTACTTACAAACTCCATGCTAAATACATTTACATGTCATTATAGTTGAACGGGGCTTCCCTGGTGGCTCAGATGGTAAAGAATCTGCCTGCAACGTCAGAGAGCTGAGTTTGATCCCTGGGTCGGGAAGATCCACTGGAAAAGGGAATGGCAACCCACTCCAGCATTCTTGCCTGGAGAATTCCACGGACAGAGGAGCCTGGTGGGCTTCAGTCCATGGGTTGTAAAGAGTTGGACATGACTGAGCAACTAACACTCTCACTTTTCACTTTCATAGTTTATTACTGTTCTGTGGATTTTTCATGATGGAGCTGAGGGCACCTATGATAGAATGAGTACATAAAAATGACTGGCAACTACTTCCTTTCTTGTATCCATGTCCATTCAGTTACCCAGTAATTTTTAGGCCTTCTTTCTCTGACTCTGAGATTGACCATGTAGCTTGCTTTGGCCAACAGGATATAAGCAAACATCATTCAAGATCTGGAGATTAGAATTTGTCCTCTTTTGCTACACCTGTCACTGCCATGTGAACATCACATACATGCATACACATACACATCTACAAAGAGGAAATTTTCTTCCACTATTCAAAACCACTATTCAACTTGGCAAAAAACTCATTCATGTCACTGATGAACATGCAAAGTTCTGACCTCCATCTTTGTTGTTTCATTTTCATCTTACTCGTTCATATAAAAAATTATAAACCAACAGTCATATCACAACTATACTTATTCATCATTTGCAACCACAGTTGCACCTACAGGATGTAAGAGTTTAAGGGAAAAAAAAGACAAAATTATTCTCTGAGATATAATTGGCTATGTGAATTTATAATAAAAGGTATTTTACATTTTATTATTTGTAAATTATATGCTACACCTTTTATATCATAAAATTGACAATGTTTCTTTTCCAAAGAGTTGGGTGTTAAACATTTACCAATACACTACTGAGTATGATGTAACATGCCTCCTTGTCCTCTGAACTTCAAAAGGCTGAGACAGAAAAGAGACTCTTCTATTTTTCCATTATAAAAAAGATAATAAATTATTTTCCCCAAGAGAATGATGCTCAGCTCTATAGGAAAAGGATGATATAATCAGTGAAAGTAGGTCTCAACTTCCTTAGAAACATGCAGGTAAAGCTAGAATAATGGTGGGAGGTAGGGTGAGGAGGTGGATTTACAAACACAAGGACTTTTTATTTTCTTTCATCCCCAGGAGTGGGTAATTTTTAAAATTTATTATTATAACCACATTTATTGAAATGTTTGCATGAATTAGAAACAGGAATCAGTTAACTATTTCTTATGTGGGCCTAATTTCTGAAGATCCATGAGGGTGTCAACAACTTAGGTCAACAGCTAAAAAATGGTATTAGTTGATAGTGATTAATTTTTTTTTCATTTCTATGAAATCATCAAAGAACAACCTACAGTACTAAAAAAAGGTAAAGATAAATATACAGAGAAACAAATGTTTCTGATTTCCTGAGTTTTTCATAACCTTTACTTTCTATTGATAAAATATGTGCATAAAAATAAGATCAAGGAACCTAGCAGTTTATTCCCTCCTACCATTTTCCTCTCAAAGTCATATTACGAACAGAGTGTGGAAGGTATGCAGGATAGATCTGAAGGCTGAGGAAAAACCATCTTCTGTTAGAAAAAAATAGGGACAGAGGCTGTACAACTGTTTGGAACAGGAAAAAACATAGAAAAAGAAACAACAAGACAGTCATTACTTAATATAAAGGGAAAAATTGGAAAAAGCAAATGGATGTTGTTAAGAAAGACTGTGAAAGGACAGAGCCAAGGAATGTGAATGACAATATACAAAAAACTAGTAGGCATATATAAGAAGCAGGAAGAGCAGAAAGAAAAGGGAAGAAGGAAATAATCACAGTGAAACCAATTTTAACAGAGCTAGGGAGAAACTTCTACATGTGACATCACAATTTTAACAGAGCTAGGGAGAAACTTCTACATGTGACATCATTCATTTCTAGCTTACTGTGCCATGATATTTCAGAATCCATTCTGTAAATGCTTGCCAAACCTTCTTCAATTTAAATAGCTAGCCATTGTCTCCACGTCTGGGGGGCTCAGGTCTTTGGGTGGCTAATTTGATAGTAGCTATAAATGAAGTCAACACTCTGTGTCTTACGTTGGTGTTCACATGGTACTCTCTCATGCTCTATCAGAGTCTGCTTTTGATGTCCTGATCTCTTGAACATTCTTGAGCCAGTAGACATTTGCCGTTTTTGGCCAGACAGGATTTCATTCTTTGGTCTTTCAGTATATCTACATTTCCTGCTTCCCTTGGGATATGCCTTTTTTCCCCTTCTCTTTTATACCAACACCTTCCCTTTCTCTCTCCACCCCAAGTAAAGCCACCATAATGTGGTTCATGGGTTTCTTTAGTTTGTATGTATATGCACATGTTTTGATTTACATAAATAGGACTATGCAAAATACTTTATTTCTTTTTTGCTTTTGAGATGTATCCACGTTGCACATCAAATCCACAATTTCCACTTGCTGCAAATGTTCTCTGATGTCCACTAAAATCTATTTATCCACTTTTCTGGTGATGACACCCGTACATCTACAAACTCATTGCCTCTACAAACAATGCAGCAATAAATATGCTGATTCAGGTCTCCTCATTTACCAGTGCAAGAATTTTTTTGAGGATGTCTGTACCCAAAAATGCTGAGTTATGATACTTGTTATTTTGACTGAATAGTAGCAGACTGCTCTCTAGGAGAGTTGTACAAGTCTACATTTTCACCAGCAGTATCTGAGGCTTCCTAACTACACAAATCTTCATCAATACCTGGCATTATCCAACTTCAATGTTTCTGCACTTTAGTAGTGAAAGATGACATCTCATAGTTCCTTTAACTTGCATTTATCTAATTACAAAATAATTTGAAGTTGTGGGCATTAGGGTTATCTTCCTCTATAAATTAACTGTTCATATATTCTTTGCCCATTTTTCTCTTGGTGTCTCTTTCCTTCTTTAGTTGATTTTTTGAAACTCCTTGTATTCTATACATTGGTCCCTTGTTGGGTTTTAGATATTTCAAATATCTTCACCCATTTAGTTACATGTTTATTAATGTTGTCCATTAATTAACCTTTGATGAGCAGAAATCCTATAATTGATGATAAAAAATCATCAGTTTATAATTTTATGGTTTTGTTTTTGAAATTTTGTTTAAGAGGGCCTTCTTCCCTCTCTCTAAACTCTCTTAAATTTTGTTCAATTCAATTTATAATTTTAGCTTTCATACTTAGGTCTTTCACCTACTTGGAAAAGGTACATCTTTTGCATGTGGTATTAAAAAGCATTAGGTTTCTTTTTATAATGTTATGAGCCAATTTTCCCAAGGTCATCTATTAAATAATCCATCTGTTCCCCAATGATTTGCAATGCTTTACCACATAAAAAACTTTTCCATATATATCAGTTTATTTCTGAGCTCTTCATTCAATCCCTTCAGTCTATTTGTCTATTCTTGTATCAAAAAAAACAACCTTCAAAAAAATTCTACTATGACTTTCTACTGTGTCTTAATATTTGATGGCCAAATCTCTCTTCTATCCTCTTCTTAAGGTTAATTCAGTTATTTCTGGAATTCTATTCTCCCTAAGTATTTTTAATAAAATTAGTATTTTTAATCCAACTGAAATTGAGATCAAGATTAATTTTGGAAGATTTGACATGTTTATAGTATTAAATTACATCATCCCAAGAGTATGGACAATCTCTTTTCATACACATCACCTACTATTCTATTTAACATTTCCCATGGAAGTCTTATATAAACTCAGTTGTTAATCCACAGATATTTACTACTTTGTATTGCTGTTTTTACATTGTAATTTTTAGTGATTGTTCTTCACATAGAGCAAAAGTAGTGATTTGCATCTAGGACCTTGGTTAACTCTTTTAATACTTCTAATAGTTTGCCTGCTAATTTTTTTATGGTAGATGGCTACCTTATCTACAAATAATGTGTCTTAACTCTCTCATTTCAATCCCTCCATTTCTTTAAGTATTGTTCTTTACCATTAACCTTTACACAATCCAAAATATATACTAAATTTTTCCATGAAATATAATCATTTCTGTAGTTTTTGATATATAACATTTACCAAACTAAGAATACCCTTCTAAGCCTTTAGTCCCAAGATATATTTTTCATAAACAGGTAGTGAACCTTATCAAATGCTTTCTTGGGATCAATAAAGATGATAATTTGATTTTATTTCTCCTTTGATCTAACAGTATGATGAATTGTTCTGACGTTTTTTAATATCAAGTATCAAGGCTTACTTGATCATGATGCGTTATTTGTATTATACCACAGGATATGCTTAGCCAAAGTTTTACTTTGTATGGATTGTGGTATCTATAGTCATAACAAGAAACAGGCCTATAGTAATCTTTTTTCCTGTTATGCTCATTGGGCTTTAGGTTTAAAATTATACTAGAGTTACTTAAATTAGCTGGTAACTTCTTTCTCATTTTCAATTTCTAGAGCAACTTTCTTTTTTTTTAAATTTTTTTAGTTATTTATCTATTTTTAAACTTTACAATATTGTATTTGTTTTGCCATACATTGACATGAATCCACCATGGGTGTACATGTAGAGCAACTTTCAAGAACAGGAATTAGTGTTCTTTAAAAGTTGGGTCCAATTAACATAAACTCATCCATCTTAGATTATGCGTTCTTAATAGTTAACTGATCAATTTCAACCCTTTACTGTATCTTGTGCTAATTTGAGCATTTTATACCTTTCTAGACAGAGGATGAGATGGTTGGATGGCATTATCGACTCAATGGACATGAGTTTGAGCAAACTCTGGGAGATAGTAAAGGACAGAGAAGCCTGGTGTGTTTCAGCCCATGGGGTTGCAAAGAGTCAGATATGACTGAGCAACTGAACAACAACTCTATCTTTCTAGAGATAGATTAACTTCATCTTGGTTTACAAATCAGACATTATTCCTTGGAGAATTAACTCTTCCCCTGCTCTAAAGGCAGACCATGTATTTTAAAGCTATCCATGGAGGATTCATGTCAATTTATGGCAAAACCAATACAATATTGTAAAGTAAAAAAATAGATAAATAAATAAATTTAAAAAATAAATAAATAAACCTACCAATCAGCAAAAATGTTACTTTTGCCAGACTGAGTAGTTGGGATTAGCTGTATTACCTTAATTGGCCCAGACAGAACACTCAGAACTTTTCTGTGAAGAGGAATAAACAATGCTCTTCATTGCCTGGCTTCACAGCATAATATGAGGTATGGAATCATAATGGGAGAGGCTGGATTTTAGAGACTCGTCGCATAGGTTGGACCCAAATGTGAGCCAACAAAGACAAGAGATAAGCCCTGGTGAGGTTAAGTTCTGGATAAAAGCAAATCTATCCCCAGTCAGTGTAGTTTAGTGTGTCAAGAGACCCTTAAGACATTTCTTAGTTTCTGACGTTTGCAGTCATACAATTCCTAAACATATGGTCCTAATACTTCAGCCTGTAAACTTGTGTCCTCGTTGGTTCTTGGTGGATTACTGAACTCCTGCCCCTGAAAATGCTGCCTGAGGGCAACTGTTGACTCTGTGGCCTCTACTGTGATATCCTGAGCCCACAGTCTCTGCTTGCTCTCAGCTGTGCCCAAAAGAGCCCTCTGAAGTGGAAGCCTTGATCTCCCTCTCAGAACTCAGCTTTCTTTATACTCTGAACAACCAAGCTCTCTTTCTAGCTCTCCACCCGACCAGTGGTGGGGTGGAGCATTGCAGCCCCAGTGCCCAGGTAAAAGTGTCAGATAAAATAGAGATTTACCAACTATCACACACATTTATCACTCAGTTTTCCTAGTTGGTCCCCAATTGTGACTTTACAGTTTCGTAAACCTAATGAGAGAGAAAGAAAAAGATATTCATATATAGTCATATCTATATCTATAGTGGTTATACATATGTATTTTTTTCCTCTAGTAAGTTCTGGCACTCTCAATATCCCTATTGAGTTTCCAGAACATATGATATCATTTCAAAGACATATGACAGAGAAACAATGTTTAGATTTCTAAAAGTGACACAAACTGAATTTTAACTGTAACAAACTGTTGTACCAAGCTATGTTTAAAAACTTTACATTTAGAAACAATGACACATGCTGCCAAAGTCTGTTTGAAGTGTTCTTTCTCTGTAATATGTATAAAGACTTTCTATGTTTTTAAACCAAAATTTACTCAGTAATAAAGGTATACCCAATAGTTTGATGATTTGGGGAGGGGGGTAAAGATGAACTTGAAAATATGCACACAGTAGTTCATCTCTTACCAATCATGCTTTCAAGAATAAAAAGCCAAGGCTAAATTTTAAAAAACCTCTAATACTAATAGTATAGATAGTTCTTTAGAACATTACTTTAAAGCAAGACAAAACTTCCACCAAAACTGCCTAGTGTTTGTCCTTTATTTTGACCTTGATGGAAATGAACACTCATTTCAGGAACTACACTATTGGTCCCTCCTTCATTGCAGACTGAAGTCTCCACCAGGTCATCAGGAAGTCTGAGGTCCTGCAGACAAAGCTCTGTGAGCCTGTGCAGTGGCAAAACCACAACAGACAGGAGACAAGGTATTTCAGAAACTATCTGAAAGCCTCAGGAGTCATCATCAGGAACTGCCCTTTGAGTTAGCTGGTCATGAGTTTCACAAAAAGGGCAGAGTGGCTAAAGCCAATTTCAATGCCTCTTTTAACTTGAATGCTCTCTGGTAAAATAGATGATTTGATTTTAAAGTCCTTTTGTCCTAGTCTATTCAGGTCGTGTGGCTTCAGAACAATACAAATTTATTTCATACAATTCTAAAAGACTAGCAGTTCGAGATCAAGATGCCAGCATAATGGGGGTCAGGTGACGGCTCTCTTCTAGGTCACACACTTCTCACAGTTTTCTCACATGATAGAAGAGGTTAGGGAGCTCTGTGAGGTCTCTTTTGTAAGAGCACTACTCTAACTCATGAGAGTTCTACCCTGACTCAGGCAACTCCAAAGGCCTTGTCTCCTAACACTGTCATGCTGGGCATTAGGATTTCAGCGTATGGATTTTGGAGGGACACAAACATTCAGACCACATCATCCTTATGTCACATAAACTTCATGATTTTAATTTTAGATTTATTTATCTAAGTAGTTAAAAGACTATAAGTAATTATAACTCCCAAGTTTAAATAGTAAAAAAATAATAAGGTAGAGGCTAAATTAACCTATAAAGAAAGCTGAGCACCGAGGAATTGATGCTTTTGAACTGTGGTGTTGGAGAAGCCTCTTGAAAGTCTCTTGGACTACAAGGAGATCCAACCAGTCCATCCTAAAGGAGATCAGTCCTGGGTGTTCACTGGAAGGACTGGTGTTGAAGCTGAAACTCCAATACTTTGGCCACCTGATGCAAAGAGCTGACTCATTTGAAAAGACCCTGATGCTGGGAAAGATTGAGGGCAGGAGAAGAAGGGGACGACAAGAGGATGAGATGGTTAGATGTCATCATCGAGTCAATGGACATGAGTTTGGGTAAACTCCGGGAGTTGGTGATGGACAGGGAGGTCTGGCGTGCTGCGGTTCATGGGGTCGCAAAGAGTCAGACATGACTGAGCGACTGAACTGAACTGAAATTAACCTGTTGTTCATGAGTCTTAATAAAGATCATCAGAGCTAACGTGTCCAATTGCTAGTAAACTGCAAGAACTCCATACCCTTAGAGATTGAATAACTGAAATCTGTTAGCTATTTCACCATTCTTAAGTTCTAATGCAGTGCCTGGGCATACAGACAAGCATCACACTAGACCCTAAGCATTCCAGGATGAAAGATATTTCCTGCTTCCCAGGAGCTCACAGTCTAGTGAGAGAGCTGGCAGACCAAGCAATAGTTACACAATGATAAAGCTAAATGCAGAGATGCAGAGTACCTAGCCCACTTAAAGGCTACAAAGCAGAAGTGTCATCTCAGCTCAGTTTTGAGGTATAAGGCATCATTGGGCAAAGAGAGAGGGGAACGTGAAAACACAGTGTTTCTGGAGAATGACATATGGCTGTAACAAATCATACTTCAGGAAAATGGCAGGAAAGGTAAGCAGGGAGAAGTCCTTGATTATTACAGTAAGAACTTTTTATTTCAGTGTGAGTGCAAAAGAGTTTAGTTTTTTTCCAACAGAAACATATCCTAAGTAAGGTATTCCATGGACTGCTATAGCAGAGTGAGTGCTGCAGTGGCTGTGATCCAAACTGCAATTGCTCACAGCCATCCAAGGGCAGAGCAATGAGAACACAGTGAAGGGTGGCAGCTCTGCTCAGGAGGGTGCAGTGTGCCTTGGGAAAAGTCAGGAACAGGACAACTGTCACATCTGAGGGTTGACCCACCAGGTAGATCACGTTGATTGTCTCCGAAATTGTGAACACAGGAGGAAGAATTAAGGGAGAAGACGAAAAACTGTTCTTGGAAGTACGAAAAGCCAGGATGCAAACTTTGCTTCCTGGGTGTGCCTCTCTTTCTGACTGTACTGCTCAGAAGCTAGTAATTTTCGGCCAAAATTATAGTTTCCTGCGGGATAAATAAAAATCTCTTCTTACCAAAGTGGAGGTGGGGGTAGGGAAGAAAGCATGGGAAGGAGAAAGAGAAAAAAGAAGATACTTCAATGAGCAGAATGAACAATGTGGAAACAAAAAGTGGAAAGAGAATCATTAGCATCAGCAAGAGTGAACCAAACCTTTGCAGCTGTGCAAGGTTGGACTTCAGGGTGGCTACAGTGAGACCAGCAAGGGGACTTCCCTAGTGGTCCAGTGGTTAAGACACAGTGCTTCCACCACAGGGGGATTGATCCCTGATGGCGGATATTAAGATCCTGCAGGCCTTGTAGCGGTGGCAAAAACATAAACCAATAATAATAAAAAATACAGTGAGACCAGCAAGGGGACCCCCTGGTGGTACAGTGGTTAAGACAAAGAGCATTCACTTCAGGGGGTAGGGGATCGATCCCTGGTCAGGGATTTTAAGATCCTGTAGTACACGCAAGAGTGGACAAAATATAAAATGGTAATAAAATACAGTGAGACCAGAAAGCCATGAAAGTAAAACTTTCAGGGAAGGCTGGCAGTTCAGCAGGAGGTCACAGACCTCAGGCACATCTTGTTAACAAAAGCCTGTTCTCTCCCTGAGGGAACTGAGGCAACCAAGGGTCAGCAGGGCTTACTTAACTCCTTTTTCCACAGATGGCTGATAGTTAGCAAATACTGATATAAAACTGGAGAAGTTTAATTGCAATATCAGTACTCACTTATATCTGCAAAGAAATTCCTCAACTGAACTTTACAGCACAAGAGGTCAATTCCACTAAGGTGCTGGGTGTAGTCCACACTTTTTTTTTGATCAATATTTAAAAATTGGGAGGTTTTGCATCATTTCTGGTTTCAAAAATTAGAAGATGTTGACATGAGGCCCACTCTCCCCTATGACACCCAGAGTTGGAACTAAAAGCCTCCCTCTTCAGATGGAAAACTTGCTAATTTTGGAAACTTGGTCTATTGCTCTTGAAGAAAAGGATCTTGTCACACAATTATTTTCCATACTGTAATCATATTCCTTTGATAAAAGCACATTCACTTCCAGTAGAAATACATTTTAAATACTACTCTTACAAACTGTCAATTTATAAACTTTCATATATAAGAATAAAGCTGGGTTCCAGAGAAAAAACATCTCAAAATTTTACACATGGTGTTCATTAGTATTATGTGGTCTTTTGGTCTTAACCATCACAGGGTTCTCTAGTCTAAGGAGACTGATGTAAACGTGCTGGGTTTTGTGGGCTCCATGTGCTGGGTTTTGTGAGTATGCAATATCGAGATTATATGCAAAGGCAGTGAGTGTGGAAGGTGCTAGTGAGATGACTCAATGCTATCAGGAAGCAAGCAAAAGAGGAGAACAAAACTGAAAAAGGAGAGTAAATGGGACTATGCAAGGGCACATGGAATTCATCATAAAGAACACGTGAATCACCTGGTGGGTGAAAAGCACAGGGCCCTGGAAAGGACCCTAATTTCAAAATAGCTAACTTTCTATTATTATAAAGGCAAGCTCAATCATTAAACAGGTCACATTGCTAAAATGTGTTAAGCATTGTCACACTTTAGGTAACTTTAAACAGTGGCCTAACACTAATTTAAAAATATAAACATTCCAGAAGACACTTCACATGAGGAAGCAACTGCAATCTTAGCCCTCTGCATTTTGGCAGCAGTCTGAAGGTTGTGCAATTTAGTGATACTCAGAATAAGCACAAAAGAGAGGGCTTCTATTAAAATGTATAACATTGTACTTTGATGCAAGAAATATGAGTACCCACCAAGGACACAGAAAACATCTTAAGAGCCACAGGCACAGTGTTAGAAACTGGTATTGTCTGCAGTTAGGTGCCAACCCTGAGTAAGTAAAAAGCTGAAGCATTATGGCAAAATTCACTAAGTGAAAACTCTTACAGAGGCATTAATGCAGACAAGTTCTGTACATATATTTTCTCTGTGACTAAGACACTGCATATTAGTCACTGGCAAAATATTTTCTATTTATAAAAATTAATTTCAGCTTTTTCAAATTCAGGGTAATGGTCAAAAGTTAGAATAATCTGGCCGAACAGACCCTTGACTAAACACATGCAAAGGCTTTAGAAATATAGACCTCCTCAATGTTATTCAATAAGAGACTATTGTGTCCAGTTAATGGTCAAGAATCATTGTTTACTATTTTTGTATGATAGTGGTTTTCAACAGCTCTCTTATTTTCCTTTTAATAGGCACATTCCATTCAGCCAATCCCCAATGCCCTCTTTGTTCATAGTAGAGAAACTGTTCGGTATTCCAATTTGCAAAGTCGCATGTTGCCAATAAGAGACCACACACCACTGACTCCTGCTCGCAACAGTGGTGCATTAGAACAGCTTCTGGATCCCAAAATCACTATAAAGTAGCACTTAAGTCTCACGATCTGGAATAGTCTCACCTTTAACCAACAATAAACATGCTAGTTACTATGCATACTAGTGAATTATTTGTTGATTACTACCCTGTAGCTCCATTCTACCGGGCTTACAATGTAAGTCATTCCACTTTGTTCTTCAGACTTTGTAGATCTTTGGTAAAACAGATATCTACCCTAACAATTGGTAGCTTGTTTAAATACAGTTACACAATAAAAGTTCATCCTAACAAAGCGAATGTAGACTTGGTGGTCCTAGGCATACCTTGGTTGGCTAGATTTCCTAAGGTTCTACTTTTAATTTCAAGAAACCAGTATTGAAATATTTCTAACATACAGAACATGCTTCCTCACCTCCAAAGGACATTTTATTGAATTTAACTTAAATTTTGAACATTAGCTTGAGCCATCATAATAAACATCAGTCATTACTGGAACCTACACAGTTCAGTTTAGTTCAGTCACTCAGGCATGTCCGACTCTTCGTGACCCCATGGACTGCAGCACGCCAGGCTTCCCTATCCATCACCAACTCCTGGAGCTTACTCAAACTCGTGCCCATCAAGTCAGTGATGACATCCAACCATCTCATTCCCTGTTGTCCCCTTCTCTTCCCACCTTCAATCTTTCCCAGCATCAGGGTCTTTTCAAATGAGTCAGTTCTTTTCATCAGGTGGTGAAAGTACTGGAGCTTCAGCTTCAGCATCAGTCCTTCCAATGAATATCCAGGACTGATTTCCTTTAGGATGGACTGGTTGGATCTCCCTCCTGTCCAAGGGACACTCAAGAGGCTTCCACAACACCACAGTTCAAAACCATCAATTCTTTGGTGCTCAGCGTTTGTTAGACTCCAACTCTACATATCCATACATGACTACTGGAAAAACCATAGCTTTGACTAGATGACTTTGTTGGCAAAGTAATGTCTCTGCTTTTCAATATGCTGTCTAGGTTGGTCATACCTTTTCTTCCAAGGCACAAGTGTCTTTAATTTCATGGCTGCAGTCACCTTCTACAGTGATTTTAGAGCCCAATAAAATAAAGTTTCTCACCGTTTCCATTGTTTGCTCATCTATTTACCATGAAGCGATGGGACCAGATGCCATGATCTTAGTTTTCTGAATGTTGAGCTTTAAGCCAACTTTTTCACTCTCCTCTTTCACTTTCATCAAGAGGCTCTTTAGTTCTTCACTTTTTGCCACAAAGGTGCTGTCATCTGCATACCTGAGGCTATTGATATTTCTCCCAGCAATCTTGATTCCAGCTCGTGCTTCATCCAGCCCAAAGTTTCTCATGATGTACACTGCAAATAAGTTAAATAGGCAGGGTGACAATATACAGCCTTGACATACTCCTTCCCTGATTTGAAACCAGTCTGTTGTTCCATGTCCACTTCTAACTGTTCCTTCTTGATGTGCATACAGATTTCTCAGGAGACAGTTAAGGTGGTCGGGCATTCGCAGCTCTTTAAGAATTTTCTACAGTTTATTGTGATCCACACAGTCAAAGGCTTTGGCATAGTCAATAAAGCAGATGTTTTTCTGGAACTCTCTTGCTTTTTCGATGATCCAACAGATGTTGGCAATGTGATCTCTGGTTCCTCTGCCTTTTCTAAGTCCAGCTTGAACATCTGGAGGTTCACAGTTCATGTACTGTTGAAGCCTGGCTTGGAGAATTTTGAGCATTGCTTTGCTAGCATGTAAGATGAGTGCAATTGTGGGGTAATTTGAGTATTCTTTGGCATTGCCTTTCTTTGGGATTGGAATGAAAACTGACCTTTTCCAGTCCTGTGGCCACTGCTGAGTTCCCCAAATTTGCTGGCATATTGCGTGCAGCACTTTCACAGCATCATCTTTTAGGATTTGAAATAGCTCAACTGGAATTCCATCACCTCCACTAGCTTTGTTTGCAGTAATGCTTCCTAAGGCGCATTCAACTTCGCATTCCAGGATGTCTGGCTCTAGGTGAGTGATCACACCATCATGGTTATCTGGGTTGTGAAGATCTTTTTTGTATAGTTCTTCTGTGTATTCTTGCCACCTCTTCTTAATATCTTCTGCTTCTGTTAGGTCCATACCATTTCTGTCCTTTATTGATCCCATCTTTGCATGAAATGTTCCCTTGGGATCTCTAATTTTCTTGGAATGATCTCTAGTCTTTCCCATTCTATTGTTTCCCTCTATTTCTTTGCATTGATCACTGAGGAAGGCTTTCTTATCTCTCCTTGCTATTCTTTGGAACTCTGCATTCAAAGGGGTATATGTTTCCTTTTCTCCTTTGCCTTTAGCTTCTATTTTTTTCTCAGCCTTTTATAAGGCCTCCTCAGACAGCCATTTTGCCTTTTTGCATTTCTTTTTCTTGGGGATGGTCTTAATCACTGCCTCCTGTACAATGTCATGAACCTCCATCCATAGTTCTTCAGGCACTCTGTCTATCAGATCTAATCTCTTGAATCTATTTCTCACTTCCACTGTATAATCGTAAGGGATTTGATATAGGTCATACCTGAATGGTCTAGTGGTTTTCCCCCACTTTCTTCAATTTAAGTCTGAATTTGGCAATAAGGAGTTCATGATCTGAGCCACAGTCAGCTCCCAGCCTTGTATGTGATGACTATATAGAGCTTCTCCATCTATGGCTGCAAAGAATATAAACAGTCTAACTTTGGTATTAATCATCTGGTGATCTCCATATGTAGAGTCTTCTCTTGTGTTGTTGGAAGAGGGTGTTTGCTATGACCAGTGAGTTCTCTTGGCAAAACTCTATTAGCCTTTGCCCTGCTTCATTCTGTACTCCAAGGCCAAATTTGCCTGTTACTCCAGGTATCTCTTGACTTTCTATTTTGCATTCCAGTCCCCTATAATGAAACAGATATCTTTTTTGGGTTTTAGTTCTAGAAGGCCTTGTAGGTCTTCATAGAACTGTTCAACTTCAGCTTCTTTAGCATCACTGTTTGGGGCATAGACTTGGATTACTCTGATATTGTATGGTTTGCCTTGGAAACGAACAGAGATCATTCTGTCGTTTTTGAGATTGCACCCAAGTACTGCACTTTGGACTCTTTTTTTGACTATGAGGGCTACTCCATTTCTTCTATGGCATTCTTGCCCACAGTAGTAGATATAATGGTCATTTGAGTTAAATTCACCCAATCCAGCCCATTTTAGTTTACTGATTCCTAAAATGTTGATGTTCACTCTTGCCATCCCCTGTTTGACCACTTCCAATTTACCTTGATTCATGGACCTAACTGGAGAAGAAAATGGCAACCCACTCCATTATTCTTGCCTGGAGATTCCCGGGGATAGAGGAGCCTGGTGGGCTGCCGTCTATGGGGTCGCATAGAGTCGGACAAGACTAAAGTGACTTAGCAGCAGCAGCAGCATGGACCTAACATTCCAGGTTCCTATGCAATACTGTTCTTTACAGCATTGGACTTTACTTCCATCACCAGTCACATCCACAACTGGGTGCTGTTTTTGCTTTGGCTCCATCCCTTCATTCTTTCTGGAGTTACTTCTCCACTGTTCTCTAGTAGCATACTGAGAACCTACTGACCTGGGAGTTCATTTTTCAGTGTCCTATCCTTTTGCCTTTTCATAGTGTTCATGGGGTTCTCCAGGCAATAATGCAGAAGTTGTTTGCCATTCCCTTCTCCAGTGGGTGACATTTTGTCAGAACTCTCCACCACGACTAATGACATTGAAGATTGCGGAGAAGAAGGACATGCGCTCATCTTCTCCTGTGAGAACTCCAAAATTACAACTCTCTGCTGAAGAACCGTCGACAGGAGAATGTTGGATCCCACTAAAAAAATATACCCCACATCCAAGGGCAAAGGAGAAGCCTCAGCTAGATGGTAGGAGGGGTGAAATCGCGATTAGAATCAAACCCCATATCCGGCAGAGACGCTCGGAGGGCTCAAACAAAACCTTGTGTGCACCAGGAGCCTCCACAGAGGCTGAGCCAGACCTGCCTTTGAGTGTGGAAGCAACACAATGGAACATCAAAGTCAGAAGCATTCCAAAGTCTTGGGCTCACTGCTCAAATTTATCAGGTTACTGAGGACTGCCTGACCACTGGACTGCTTATGCACAAAATGGGAACGGGAATAAGAACATATTTATCATACTATTGTGGGGATGACTGAATAGATAATTAACAGCACTCATAAAACACATGTCTGCATCACTCCTCTAGAAACTGGTATGCTCCCAGAATCTGCTGAGACAGGTGAAACTTCTGCCTCTAGTCTCATAGTTCCAGACCAGGACAGGGAGTTCTCATGCTTGATTTGATCATTATCGTCTATTTGCCTGTGCTATGTAGGCTGATTAGTTTTCTGTGATTGTGGTTTTCATTCTGTCTGCCCTCTGATGGATAAGGATAAGAGGTTTATGGAAGCTTCCTGATGGAAGAGACTGTCTGAGGGGGAAACTGAGACTTATTCTGATGGGCAAGGCCATGCTCAGTAAATCTTTAATCCAATTTTCTGTTGATGGGCGGGGCTGTGTTCTTGCCCTATTGTTTGACCTGAGGATAAAGGTCCCTCTAGTCAAAGCTATGGTTTTTCCAGTAGTCATGTATGGATGTGAGAGTTGGACTATAAAGAAAGCTGAGTGCTGAAGAATTGATGCTTTTTAACTGTGGTATTGTGGAAGACTCTTAAGAGTCCCTTGGACTGCAAGGAGATTCAACCAGTCCATCCTAAAGGAAATCAGTCCTGAATATTCATTGGAAGGACTGATGCTGAAGCTGAAACTCCAATACTTTGGCCACCTGATGCAAAGAGCTGACTCATCTGAAAAGACCCTGAAGCTGGGAAAGATTGAGGGCTGGAGGAAAAGGGGATGAATGACAGAGGATGAGATGGTTGGATGGATGCCATCACTGACTCAATGGACATGAGTTTGAGGAAGCTCCACGAGTTGGTGATGGACAGGGAAGGGTGGTGTGCTGCAGTCCTTGGGGTTGCAGAGAGTTGGATACAACTGAGCGACTAAACTGATGTAGGCTGAAGCTATCACTGCTATCATTATGTTAGCCAGTGATCTAACAAATGAAAAAAAGGAAGTACAGGATACAACAAATAAAAGGAGCCTTCCAATATAAAACAGAAAGGAGTTCTCCTCCTTTCTCTTGTAAGCAGAGACATGGGTTTCCCAAAATAAAGAGATTCCAACATGGAGATGGGGGGAAGAAGAGGTGCTACAAACTGATTTATACCAACTGGGCCCATCACAACTGTCCGGTTCTTTTGATAAACATTAGGTGTATCCTAGAATAATCAGCAGACCTTTTTGCAATGAACCTGGCTGCAAGTTCAAACAAGCATTAGCAGACAGACATAACACCACCATGTCACCCATCTGTTGCTTTGACTCTTAAACTCCCCTCTTTGACTTTTCAGGCACTGCAACCATCATTCAGCATGAAAGATTCGCCATTCCCGGACGATCAGCTAATCTAGTCAAATCAGGAAGCAGAATGCTCCTCTGAGTGGAAACACTGAATTCTCAATTCAGGGGTTTATTCTGCAGATGTTAGCTGTTTTCACTTGCAAGATTCTTATACACTCTCCATGCAAAGGATGGAGATATCTATATAACTCCTAACAAACCACATTCACCTCACTAATGGAGAATTACTTCTAACATTCATTTCATTCATTAATTTTGTGGTTCATACTTATCAAGCAGTATCTGAAGTGTTCTTAGTGACCACTGTAGACGGCAGACTTCCCCTAGGGTTCATCTTACATAACCAACCATGTCTACAGGGGAAGATAACTTGAGCACACTCATGTATTACTGACTATACTGAAGTATATCAAAAGTAAATTATGATTAGTAACAAGAAGAATGGAGGGGTTTGATTGTTGTTAAGTTTGTGTTCCTGGTGGAAGAAGGATCGGAGAATAAAAGGCAGAAGCCTCAAAGGCAGGAAACATAGATCCTGTAGCTGTGGGTGGTGCTCCAGGAGCTTCTATAGATGTTTAAGGGACTGATGATTTGGTTTGTACCTCATGGGAGGAGCCACAAAAAACAACAACAACAACAACAATGGACTGGGAACCAAGCAGCCCAAACTTCCCTCTTCCCTGTTATTCTTCCTGCTAAAGAATATGTACAGAGTAGAGAACTGGCTGCAGCAGCTCCTGCTCTACTTAGAACACACTGTCTGCTGGGTTTTGGCTCACTCTGGATCCCAAAGCAATCCAGGAAACCTGAATTACCCCTGCCCTCCAATAATATTGTTGATTTCAATTTCCTTTAAATGTATAAATTAGGATAGCCTGTATTGTTTCTTTGTCAACAGCTAGACAGATAAACTGATTTCATTTTACAATGATACTTTAATCATTCTACAGAAAAGAATCACCCAGGAAGACTTTCAAAATTAGACTTGCCATCCCACAGACATACTGAATCAGAATCTCTGTGGTGGCTCCCAAGCATGGGTATGTTGAGGGTTAAAGAAAGGTACTATTTGGATCAGGGCTTCCCTGGTGGCTCAGTGGTAAAGAATCTGCCTGCAATGTTGAAGATGTAGGAGATGCAGGTTCAATTGTTGAGTCGGGAAGATGGCTTGGAGGAGGAAATGGCAACACACTCCAGTATTTTTGCCTGGAAAAAGTCCCATGGACAGAGGAGCCTGGTGGGCTACAGTCCGGGGTTGCAAAGAGTCAGACACAACTGAACGACTAAGAACGCATGCTATTTGGAGCAGGTATACACCCTTGTTAAAGAACCACTGGAGAAGTGCCAGTGTGCAATAATGATGAACTAGGTTTTCAAAACAATCTCCCTCCACCAGCAAAAAAAAAAAAAAAAAAAAAAAATTCTTAAAAATGCTGGTCATTTTTGTTTAATAAATCACTTTAAAATCATCAAACAAGTGACAAGATAATAAGGAATTATCAGAACAATCTGATAATTACTGAAGGAAAAACAAGAACCCAGAGAGATAAGCTAGCATGGGAACACAACTTTCCTTGAATGCAAATTTCAAAATTCCTATAGATCTGAATTTTCTATTAATGGGTTCACTAGTAGATGTTTGAAGTCCCAAGTTGACACAGGGTGAGGCCTCTAATAGGAGACCACCCTGGAAGAAGAAAAAATAGATTCCTTACGGAACTCCAACTTAAATTAAGGGTACAGGTGAAATAGAATAGATTTGCAGCTGTGATCAGCATTATGAGGGTCATCCAAAGAAGCTCAAGCCTTGAACTTGGTGGTGCCAGACTCAAAGTGCCTCCAGAAGGCAGAAGCAAATACAGATTCTCTCTGGAGGAATACGTCACAAGTAAACGTGACCGTATTCAAATAAAGTACTTCTGCTGATCAAAAGATGTCAAGAAAAAGAAAAGACAAACCACCGGATGGAAGAAAAAATTGTAATATACATAATAGACAAAGGACTAAACTCTAGAATATAGACAGTCCTATATAAGATCTATACAGATACTTCACAAAAGAGGAAATCCAAATGGTGAATAAACACATGAAAAGGTGCTCAACCTCATCAGTAACCAGAGATCATTACAGTAAGTAAAAAAAAAAAAGCAAATCCCTAAAGTTCCTATAGTATGATTACACTTACATAAAAGTCAAAACCAAGTATGATCAAATAATATTGTTTAGATATGCACACATAGTGAGTGGCAAAATTCTAAAGAGAAAGGAGAAGAACTGGGGAGCTGGAGGGGGTTATAGTTGGGATGGGATACAGAGGAGAGCTGGTAATGTTCTTTTCCTTGACCTGGTGATGACTGCCAGGATTTATAATAATTCTTTAAACCATACTTCCAGCTTTATAGACTCTCCTGATCACATGTCATATTTCATAATGAAGCTATTTAAAAAGAAGAGGAAAGAGGAGTAATAACAAGAGGGAAGAAGAGAAGGACAAACAAGAAGGAGAAGGAAGAGGCAGAATTGGAGGTGGTAGAGAAGCCGAGGGAGAAGGGAGTGAAGAGGAAGAAGGTGTGACATAAACTTAAATCCCAGGTTCTGTAAGACCAGTGACCATGTATTTTCCTTTGCGTGCACAAGTGTCAGGTCAGTTCTTAACATCCAGCCCCTTTCTGCAAACGCTCTCTGCTCTCCCACTGTGCACTGTGCTTTGAATTCAGCTATTGTCCTGATTTTTGGTTCTCTTTGATGGCCTTCTCAATCAGCCAAAAACTATGACACAATACATCTGACAAGGAGTATTCAGGGAGCAGATGATATGGGCAGGATGCCACAGGATGAGACTCACTCAACATAATTTCAGCTTCATTTAATCTTACAGATATCATTCTTACAGGTATGATAAATACCTCCTCAGCTGTGGCTTTGCTTTCATGGATACTGTCCATGAGTTTCACCGATGCTGAACAGTCCTGATAGAATGTATGATCATCAATGCCATGTTCTCCAGATATACTATGATAGCAAGTCTGTGAATTTTCTCTTCCTCAACCTCAGCAGGAGTATTCCCACAGATTTGTTTTTTTTTTACTAACTTTAAAAATGCAGTTGGGAAAAATGTAGTCAGTAAACATAACTCATGGCTTCTCACAGACTTTGAGATAACATTTTAGAGGCCAAACAATGTGATTCTTTTAAATGAGGAATTTAGTTCAAAATTTAAGATCACAGATTTTGGGGGAAAGGAAGAAATACGTCTAAATATTTATTCAACATACTCCTTGTTCTTAGGGGACACTTTGGTATCACTCAATGCACTGGACTTAAAAATTAACTAATCATTCTCTTGCTGTTTTGAGGGAGAAATTCTACTTAAGGTTAGGAATTTGTTCCTTCTTCCAGCTGAATCAGGTTTTATTTAAAATACACTGTCCAAAAAGGAATGGTTTGTATTCCATGTCATGATTCAGTTTTTAAAAGTTACTTGCAGATAATTTTATATTATTCCTAATTATAGTCCCCAACCCTTACCCCAAAATCCTGATTTTCATGTTATAAGACTCTCCTCAATCTTTTCTGCCTGCAGCAGAAAACCTGCCCAGATTTCCTACTCCTCCTGAGCAACCTGTTTAGTTTTTCCAACTACAAGAGCATCCTCAAACCTATACAATAATACTACCAAATTCATCTCTGTGGAATGCTCATTCAGCTTCAGAAACAGTGAACCCAAACTTCAATGAGGCAAATTCCATAATCTGAGTAGTAGTAAGGATGTTGTAATTATTTTTTGTAAGTAGTCCCACCATCTGGCCCATGTGCATTTTTGAGCCATGCAAAATATCTTCAATCACTCAACTTCATGTAGATTGAGATATATATATACACACACACACATACATACATATATATATGTATATATATTTATATATATATATATATAGAGAGAGAGAGGATTCTATCTTCTTATCTTCAGGTTAAACATGTCCCATTTTTTTAGCTGTTTTTCAAGCAACATGGTTTCAAGATCCATCACTGGACTGAAATCAATTTCGTCAACGTTATTTCCAAAATAAAGTGAGCAAGCTCCACATGGTATGTCATACCTCCACCATGTTGCTATTAATGCAGACTGGAATCAAGCCTATTTTTGTCAGCATTATTATACTGTTATCTGATGCTAAGCAAACCTTCAGAATTTCTCTTTTTCTCTCTCATACACACATTTATATTTGTATAAGTGATCGATTTCAATAAAATTATATCTACATTGTATTTATACATAATAAATACAACTCTATAAGTATTATCATATAATTATAGTTATTATTAATAATAGTTATTAATTATTAAACAACTTTTGAGTAGCTTGAAATATTTACCTTTGTTCTTTTAACCAAGAGGTAAATTAGTTAGTATTTGATGAGTACCTACTGTCTGTAACAAACACAGAAAACTGTTTGTTCTTTTGAAGATAAGGAAACAGAGGTACAAAATCACAAAAATAACATGCCTTGGAATCAGCATTCAACCTTCATCTGACTCCTGACTGTGCTCTTACCCCTCTGCTCTTTACCACTCATTCCAGGACTTTAGATAAACAGAACTGACAAGCAGGCCTTTGAGTCTACCCAAGTCACTGATAACCTTGTGAACAGGGCAAAACCAAGAAGGAACCTTGCAACAAACTAGGAACCTCCCACAAGAAGACACACTGATCCATTCAATAACAGTCCTTGATGCATTAATTTCACAACTAAGAACTAAGCTAATCACTTCCAGGAAGTCCACACTTTTCCACTTACTTTGCAAGAATATCAAAAGAAATTTCGTAAAAACCATCCAGACTCACCACGTACACAAAATTCCCTGGATCCCCAATCAAATAACTGTTTGAAAAGAGGTGTCAAGTGTTGAAAGATAAAGAAACTGAAGCAAAAATCCACTGAAAGAGGACAATGTAAATCAAGAAGTGGTGAGGAGATGTTCACTGACAGGAGCTAGGGGCAAGATTTTTATAGGGAAGACAAGACTTTTATAGTGGAATTACTCCATTGGCTACAAACTGCTGCCTTGTTTGGGAAAGTCCTGTTTGCCCTTTACGACTGGTTGTCCTTAGGTTTTGATTTCTTAACCTTGAGGCATTACAGGCTTAAGTTTGGGTTTGTTTATGTAGGCAACTAAGGCACTTGAACCACTTCAGTCTAATGGACTCCTTGTCTAATTAATTTAACACAAGTTGGTACGGCATGATTTCCTCTTGGATTCTGGACACTGCACCACCTTCTATTAATCACTGCTACTGTTCTAAGTGCTCACAGTTTCACAAGCTGCTTTTGAAATTCTGCTAAAAATTGAGCTTACAATAATTAATTGGTAATTTATAAATTCTTCTATTACCCCTCTGGGAAATTATCTTTAATCACTTAGAACTCTTCAATTCTTTGTAAAGATGATCAGTGATTTTCCAAGATCCCTTGTGTGGTAAATATGGACTCAAGACAAAACATCTTTGTTACCAAAGGGCTAACTATTTCCACATCTTTTAAGACATCAAATTCCTGTTAGCCAGTTTTGTTCTACCTCTAGAACTTGAAGCTCTTTCTTCTTGATTAAAAAAAAAAAAAAAAAAAAAAAAAAATCCAAGTAAAATAATTATTAAATACCTCTGCTTTCTCTTTATCATCCAGGAACACCATACAACAGTCATTCAAACAGTCTACCTCTTCCAAGATCTCATTATGAAACTAGTTTCAAATACCTTATTTCTTGGCAGGATGTTCTGTATTTTGGGTTATGCTATGCCTTAAACTTTCTGAAACCAGTTTGAAAAGATGTTCTCCCTCTATTATAATCATCCTTAATTTATCTATATCTCAGGGCCAGCATGATATGCACCATTCTGAATCTAGGAGACCAAGTCACTTGTAATCCCTGACCTGTACACTCTAAAATGCTGAACCTGGGCCAAATGTTAGCTGATAAGAAGGAAACTAAAAGCATTACAGTAACTTGTACAAATACCAGGAAATAACAGAAGCGGCAACAGATAAGAGTCTTGGGGAAAAAAAGACAGAAATGCAGGTCATGGGAGCTCTCACACATCACCAACTGGGGAAACTAAGCCCCACTGCGGGGTCTATCCTGCAGGGATATATCCAGAGAAACTCCACATGGTGTTCTTTTTTTCTCATATTTTTTAAAATATGGAACACCTAAGGTCCCTTGGAATTTATGTATAAACATTTCTTGAGGAAGAGTCCATATTTTACTTAATGTGGAAAAAAGCAGCAGTTTACTATCTCAACCCCCAACTCACTGGTTTATTAAGGAAACTAACAAAGAAGCTATATACCATATACACATACCTATATACGAGTATATAGGAAGACAGTGGTATGGACTATTATATGAGGAAATTTATTTACCTATATGAACATAAACAAAAAGTCCTATTAATACATTATTAAATACCATGTATATTATAGAAAATAATTCTCAATAAATGATGTATACTATGTATTATATGTCACATTATAAATCATATTTCACATATTATACCTCACATATTATATATTTCATAATTATGTGTTTGAGTATACATTTTTCTTCCATTATCATCTGAAATGTTCCTGACATCTACTTAATACCAATCCTGTCTTTACTGACATTTCATAATTGCCCATAGGTTGCAAAGCTCTGCCCAAGATAAAACGTTATGTGATTATACACATTAGACCAACAAAAAATTAAAGAATACTTCTCTGTAATCAAAGACCACAGGATTTGGTTTCTCAGAAATCTTAGCTTCTTTCACCTTTTCTGCAAAAATACTGTCCATTTGTCTGTTACCCCTTCCTGTTACCCACACACTTTTCAGTCCTCTACAATTCCTTAGGAAGTACAACTGATAAGGATATTCTTCATAAGATTTTATCCTAGAGAAACCTTAGTGCTTGCATTCTTTTTAAAAAATTTTATTGGAGCACAGTTGCTTTACAGTGTTGTGTAAATTTCAGGGGCACAACAAAGTAGATTAGTTATGCTGCTGCTGCTACGTCGCTTCAGTCGTGTCCGACTCTGTGCGACACAATAGACGGCAGCCCACCAGGCTCCCCAGCCCCTGGGATTCTCCAGGCAAGAACACTGGAGTGGGTTGCCATTTCCTTCTCCAATGCGTGAAAGTAAAAAGTGAAAGTGAAGTTGCACAGTCGTGTCCGACTCTTCGCGACCCCATGGACTGTAGCCTACCAGGCTCCTCCATCACACACATACATATATCCATTCTTTTTTAGATTCTTTAGGTCACTGAGTAGAGTTCCTCATACTATATAGTAGGTCCTTATTAGTTATCTATTTTATATATTATATAATGACAGCCTATTCTTTATCTTCACTTGATAGTGACTTCTTCTTTGAGGTCATCTTTTGTTTTAATAAATTCTATTTTTTGGTGTTCAGTGGCTTTAAATTTCCTAAATGTTAAAATGTCATAAAATGTTAAGTTTTTTGGACTGCTTAAAATAGTTTTAAAATAAGGGTTGGAAAACCAATTAAAATACTTGAAAAATCTTTCTTCCAATGCTTTAGACAGTCCTTTTAGAAATAATTAACTTAAAAAAAAAAAAAAGAGACAACTCTTTGAGTAGTAAAGACAACTCAAGAACATTATATTACACAGGTATATACATGTGTTTCTATGTGACACATAAATTATGATCAGATCTATTTTTCTGATGAGTAGTTGTACTCATCACAGCCATTTGTGCTGTTTGTTACTTCCTTTAAAAATATGAATACACACTTCTATAATTCAACCACATTTGATATGTTATTTCTACAGAGAGAGACATAATAAATTACTCCAAGTTTTCACTAGTTTCAAACATTGATTTTTCCTATTTTGAGAAACCTAAATTGATAAGGGAACACAAGCTAGCCATGAGACTATGAGACAGATTCCTACAATCCAGAAATTATTCCAAACTGACTAATTAAAGACTACATGCTTAAAAAAAAAAAAAGACTATATGCTTAATGAAAACTAACCATTATGACCAAGGAGCCACTAAGGCCTCCACCCCCAAGACCTCATACTTAAGCCAGAAATCCACAAACTAATATACACTCATAAGGAACAGTAGAGAACTGAAGTATTAAGTTTTATGTACCATAAATATTAGATCAGTTGAGCTGGATTATGTGAAAAAGGCTTCCTAGAAAAGGTAAAATATGAACAAAGTCTAAAAAAAATTATGCTGTGAATAATAAGCTCATGGGGAAACCAATCACAAAACCAAAAACCTTCTATATTTGTATCAAAATTAGATTGAGCATGAAAATGACAAGAGGATGGTAATGACTGTGGCACATGCTGGAGAACAGGCCATGAATGCGCAGGAAGAATGGGCACTTCATAAGGGGAGATGGAATAAGGACATGATGGGTTTAAAGTGCTTGACTAAAGAGGGGATTTCTTTTAAGGCTCACTGTATATGTTGTACATTCAGAGATTTTAGTTTATAGGAACACTTCCATAACATAATCATAGAACACATTTTTACTGAATAACCTGATAAAGGAAAGAAGAGCAGTCAGCATATTCTTTCTGAAAAGCACTGAAATGGAGACAATTGTATCATCTGTGAATATTCTTGGAAAATGCACTGAGGTATCTCACTCACTTCTGCAGCCACTTCTATAAAGTGACCATTTTATATTCCTCATCTTTTCATTGTCATTTTCTTTTGTCTTATCAAGAATATCCACACGGTTTATGTATCCAGAAATATACAGACTGGTTCCAAATAGGAAAAGGAGTATGTCAAGGCTGTATATTGTCACCCTGCTTATTTAACTTATATGCAGAGTGCATCATGAGAAACGCTGGGCTGGAGGAAGCACAAGCTGGAAGCAAGATTGCCGGGAGAAATATCAATAACCTCAGATGTGCAGATGACACCACCCTTATGGCAGAAAGTGAAGAAGAACTAAAGAGCCTCTTGATGAAAGTGAAAGAGAGTGAAAAAGTTGGCTTAAAGCTCAACATTCAGAAAACTAAGATCATGGCATCCAGTCCAATCACTTCATGGTAGATGGGCAAACAGTGGAAACAGTGGCTGACTTTATTTTTCGGGGCTCCAAAATCACTGCAGATGGTGACTGCAGCCAGGAAATTAAAAGACGCTTACTCCGTGGAAGGAAAGTTATGACCAACCTAGACAGCATATTAAAAAGCAGAGACATCACTTTGCCAACAAAGGTCCGTATAGTCAAGGCTATGGTTTTTCCAGTAGTCATGTATGGATGTGAGAGTTGGACTATAAAGAAAGCTGAGCAGCGAAGAATTGATGCTTTTGAACTGTGGTGTTGGAGAAGACTCTTGAGAGTCCTTTGGACTGCAAGGAGATACAACCAGTCCATCCTAAAGGAGATCAGTCCTGGGTGTTCATCGGAAGGACTGATGCTGAAGCTGAAACTCCAATACTTTGGCCACCTGATGCAAAGGGCTGACTCATTTGAAAAGACCCTGATGCTGGGAAAGACTGAGGGCAGGAGGAGAAGGGGACGACAGAGGATGAGATGGTTGGATGGCATCATCAACTCGATGGACATGGGTTTGGGTGGACTCCAGGAATTGGTGATGGACAGGGAGGCCTGGCATGCTGCAGTTCATGGGGTTGCAAAGAGTTGGACATGACTGAGAGACTGAACTGAACTGAACTGATGCATTCTTAATGCCCTTATATTCCTTGAATACCTAAAAACATTTGCTTTCCTAAGACAGTGTTATCATGATGCTCGGTTCTGTTGAAGACTAAAAAAAAAAATGAAAAGCTGCTTGTTTTGAGAAGGTTCTAGACAATGGAGAAAAGATGTTATCAAAGATGCTCTAAAGTACCAGTGAACATTTCTGACCACTATCAATGCTTCTCTGTGTCTTAGTCAAGTGTTCTGCTTTCAAGAGCTCTTGCATTAGTATGTTCCGGTATGACTCATAAATGCATTTTGGGTCATCTGCTTTATCTTAAAGACTATTTTACTTTAATGATTTCCTCCTGAGTTTTGAGTATTACTAACAACAAAGAAAACAGTCCTGAAGCAAAGTTCAAAATTTGACTTTATATCATGTAAAGTATACATTATACATTTTAGATGAATTATAACTACGAACCTCTCCTTTGAACAATTTTAATATTTAAATTATCTTCTGCTGTATTTCTTTTGGGAACTCTTCTCTATTTAATAGCCAGGATGAAAACTGGTTAGCAGCATCATCAAGTATTGTTGTATCTAAAAATTTTGTTGTTGTTGTTGTTGTTTAGTGACCAAGGCATGTTTGACTCTTTTGAGACCCCACGGACTGTAGCCCACCAGGTTCCTCTTGCCCAGGATCTCCCAGGCAAGAATACTGAGGTGAGTTGCCATTTCCTTCTCCAGGGGATCTTCCTGACCCAGGGATTGAACCTGAGTTTCCTACATTGTAGCTTTAGATACATATCTTTAGATACATAACATGTACTTGCTAGTGATGTATGCTTGGCTGAGAGAGCATATTATGACAAAAAGAAAGATGTATATTATGTACACAGTATAATTATTATTTACTTTGCCAGTTGCAATTTAACAGAAGACTTGTAATTTATTTAAACAATATGCAGATCATATGCCATAATACCATTAGGTTTTTACTTCTGCTTTTGGAACAAAATACTTGATGCCTCTCAGTGATGAAGGTATTCATCAACTGACTTGAGTTTAACAATCCCTAGTTCTAGGGAATCACTGTATCACAGGGTCTTTATTCCCATATTATAAAACTTAACATTATGATATTTTATTCATTCACTCACTCAACAAAGAATCTTAAGCTTTAAGTATGTACAAGATGCTGTGGACAAGACATATCTAGCTCCACATTCTACAGGAGATAAAGATATTAATCAATTAATCCATTTTATGACTGCAATAGTCATAAGTGTTACAGAGGTGTACATGATGATATGAAACCATATAAAACAAAGTTCCGACTTAATTTGGGGAAGAGGGACGGGAGAAAAGGACTTTCCAGGAAGTCTTCTCTGAGGGCTACTGTGAAAATTAAATATTTGAGAAGCATTAGGCCTGGGTCCGAGAACACAGCAGCCACGCAGTGAAGTGATGGGGATAATGATGATGGTATGACACAATTAGTCATTCAGCTCTAGATCTTTCTAGTCCTCCAGACCAGACAAGTTTAGAATATGTTATGACTAGAATCAGATGTGCTAGTACGTTGCCTACTGCATGAAGAGCAACAACAAAGGGCCTTAAGAGTCTGTAACTGTCCGTTCATTGTTTTTATCATTATTATAGATTCTCCTCATAAGACCCTTAAGAGTGTGTGTCTTCCCAGAATAGTTCTAGTTCTCCTAATACAAAATTTTGTTCGAAATACAAATGGGAACCTACTACTATGCTACTCAGTAAAGAGAAGAGCTTGGGCTGTGGTCAAGAAGTGCCCATCATATTAGGTCCCTCATCCCCCCAGTTTGCATCAAGCCATTGAGAAACTTGGCATCCTTGACCTGTTCACTTCTGCCCTCTGTATCTCTCTGCATCCCTCCATCATGCAGCTCCCCTTTCAAGGGCCATTTCAGTGAACTCAGCTTCAGCAGTACAGCCCAGGGCCTGCTAGTATATGCATTCACGTGTGTGGACAATCAAATGACTAAAATAGGGTGAGGGTGGCTTCAATGAATGCAAACACAGAAATAAATAAGAATCAGTGTATACAACAAGCCTGAAATACACACAGCAACCTTCTCACCACAAGAGAAACTACTGTTTAACCATCTTCTTCTTGTAGTAAAAACGAAATTGATTTTTGCTCACTTCATCATTTTATCCTTTTCATTGAATGCCATGCATCACGAGATTGCCATCTCTCAGGTAACATGGTAGATGCTTTCATATGTGTTACCTTTTTAAATTTTTTTAACAGCTTAACTAAGGAGCAGTTGACATAATACATGACACTCTTAGAAAGTTCACAGCTTGATAAGTTTTGGCATATGAATACCTCACTGAAATCACCACCAAACATCAAGATAACGAACATACGCTTTATCCCAAAGGAACTGCTATAGACTAAATGTTTGTGCCACTTTCCAGTTCATATGTTTAAGCCCTAATTCCCAATGTAACAGTATAAGAAGGTAAGAACTATGGGAAGTAGTTAGGTTACGAGGATGAAGTCCTCATGCACGGACTTAGTGACCCTGATAAGAAGAGACATGAAAGAGATGATCTCTCACTCCTCCATTTGAGGACACGGCCAAGAATACTGTGTGCAAGCCAGGGAGAGAGGCCTCACCAGAACCTGGCCATGCTAGCACCATGATTTCAGACTTCCCAGCCTCCAGAACTGTGAGAACTTAATATCTATTGTTCAAGCCACTTGGTCTGCCGTATTGTATTACAGAAGCCCACACCAGCCAAGACAAGAACATATGCATCACATCTCATGCTCCTTCCTAATTCCTCCCTTAGCTTCTCCCCACCCTCTCATTCCAAGCAACCAGTGATCTACAGTTCTGCACTATGGATTAGCTTGCACCTTCTGAGATTTTCTACAAACAGAATCATCCATTATGTACTTTATGTGTGGGACATCTTTCACTTAGCATAATTATTTTGGGCTTCATCCATGTTCAGTTGCTAAATCTATATTATACCATATTATCAATACTTCATTCCTTCTCATTGCCAAGTATCATTCCATTGTGTGGGTATATCATAGTTTATTTATACATTCACCTACCGAAATGGACATTTGTGTATAATAATTGGTATGGACATACCATACCAAGATGTAACAGATTTCTCATGGGTAAATACCCAGAAATTGAGTAGCTGGTATATATGACTTTTAAAGAACCTGCCAAACTGTTTTCCAAAGTGAATGTACCGTTTTATATTCTCAACCAGCAGCGTATGAGTATTACTTCGTGTTCTCACCAACACTAAGTATGGTAAATTATTTTAACTTTAGCCATTCTAAAAGTAAACCTTGTTTAATTCTCCCATGAAAAAGAATCTCCATGTCATAGATCATAACAATGAAGCTCTGCTCATGTTTTCCTCCCAAGGAGATAAATAACAAAAAGTTCCTTCAGAGTACCCCAAATTCTATTCTAATACAAAAACATAAAACAAAAAATGTCAAAATTCTTATGCTATTTGATTTTATAACTGAACTTTCATACTGTAGACTTGAGTCACAGTAAAACTGGTAAGCAAATAAGTTTTATCCCCAAACATAGACTACATCATGAAATATTAAAACAAAATACCTTCTATAAACTCAGAAGGTCCAAATTTTGTACTGTAACCCTACAGAGTTGGGTAGGATGACATCCTTTGTTAGTACAATTATCAAATATTAGTAATATTTCAAATGTTTCACATATCAATTTATCTCAAATGTTTTTATGAGTAATTCTTTTGTAGAAAAAAAATTTATTCAATATTTAAAGTTTCCAAGGCCAATACTTGGCAGAGTATGAGCTTGTGAAATTTTGACCAGGATGCTGAAATTTGATGACCACGATAACTAGGTCAAAAAAAATGTGAGGAAATAATTTGCCATCTTAGTAATAGCAGCAGCCAGGAAAATTGCTAAAACATCATAAGTGCCAGAACATGACATTGTTGAAGAACTCAGGAAAAAGAAAAGTTTATTATCTTATATGGAAACTTTCAACCAACTCCCAAATACCTGGACACAGCAATACTTGCAAAGAAAGCAATGACATGATGGAAAGCAGACAGGAAAACTAATTCAAAATCACTTTGCAAAGTTTTAGTAAAACAGCCAACATTAAAGTGCTGCCAATTTGAAGCCACTGCTTTAAAAAAGGCAAACATCCTTCTAACATTCACTGGATCAAAAGTGACCTAATCACAAAATAAAATGCCTTCAAAAACAAAAGAGAATGCAATGGCAATAAAGAGACAGCTACAACTCAGTCTTTTTTAACTTCCCACTAGCATCATGAAAAACATGACAATCTGCAGATTATTAGTGCTGCCAAAATTGGAGAAAGTTCTTGTGGTTAATATAAAAACAAAATATGCATAAATATACAAGGATAACAAAAGACTATTTTTTGCTTGTAGGAGCACTGTAATTTTATTTAAATGGTAGGTGTTTCTGCAGGATAGGAAATGGAACTGCACTTAAAAAAACATCAAATTCTATACCCATTATACAGTAGTCATCTTTAAATTTTGGCAAGAAAAAAAATTATCCACACGAAAAATAAAAGCAGCAAACTATTTAAAAATCATCCAAACTACAATAACCAAAGAAACACTTCACCTGCTTATTTTCCCCTTTCAGGTAAATTTGAGATTTGCTCTCCTTAAAGAAAACAAAAGCCACTAGCAAGAATCTGGTTTGTTCTAAAATACTTGTGTACCTAAATCCCACATCCCATTCTGTAAAAAAATAATCACAGCTACCTTTACAATGTGTATTCTGTGGAAAGTTGGGAAGGTAAAAACACTATTTTGTTTGAACAATTAAGTTTCTTACACTTAAATAGGTACAATGTTTAAAATAATCATATCCATGAACAGTGGATATTTCTGATTCAAACAGAGAAGAGTACAAGTTTGGTCTTTTGGTTCGTTTTTGGTTGGGTGGAGGGTGTTCCATTTGGTTTCAGCTGCTTAAGCTTTGAAAAATGAACCTGGTTTCCAGCACTCTACTGTATAAGTCATCTGAAGGAGTTGAAAGGAAGGAGTTGAAGGAGGAGAGTGAAAAAGTTGGCTTAAAACTCAGCATTCAGAAAACTAAGATCATGGCATCCAGTCCAAATACTTCATGGCAAATTGATGGAAACAACGGAAACAGTGACAGACTTTATTTTTTTGGGCTCCAAAATGATTGCAGATGGTGACTGCAGCCATGAAATTAAAAGACACTTGCTCCTTGGAAGAAAAGCTATGAAAAACCTAGACAGCATTTTAAAAAGCAGAGACATTACTTTACCAACAAAGGTCCATCTAGTCAAAGCTATGGTTTTTCCAGTAGTCATGTATGGATGTGAGAGTTGGACGATAAAGAAAGCTGAGCGCCAAAGAATTGATGCTTTTGAACTGTGGTGTTGGAGAAGACTCTTGATAGTCCCTTGGACTGCAAGGAGATCCAACCAGTCCATCCTAAAGGAAATCAGTCCAGAATATTCACTGGAAGGACTGATGCTGAAGCTGAAACTCCAATACTTTCGCCACCTGATGCGGAGAACTGACTCGTTTGAAAAGACCCTGATGCTGGGAAAGATTGAGGGCAGGAGGAGAAGGAGACGACAGAGGATGTGTTGGTTGGATGGCATTACCGACTCTACGGACATAAGTTTGAGTAAACTCCGGGAGCTGGTGATGGACAGGGAAGCCTGGCATCCTGCAGTCCATGGGGTCGCAAAGTCGGACATGACCAAGCGACTGAACTGAACTGAACAGAACAGAACATGAGCTGGAGAATTTAATAAGTTTTTTTTTTTCTTAAACATATATTATCTTTATTCCTCGAATGGGTTTATTTTGCATTCATGGGAATGCTAAAGAGAGACAGGAAACAAGCAATATAGAGGAGTATCTTCTCTAATCATGGCAATTCACAGGTCATGCTGTGAGTTTACTATCAAATGTTCCTTCCAATACATATTTTGCTGTGGCCATTTTAAGTCAGGCTGTTAGCAGTTTGCAAATTTCTGCTGTGCAAAAGTGGTTAAGCTTGTTCTGTTGCCATAAAAGACAGATATATTAACAGATATTTGGGGTTCAAATCAAACTTGCAGTTTATGGTTAACATTCAAAAAGGTGACTTCGAATTTCAAAAAACTAAATTATTTTCAAATTTTAATTTTATTCATACAAAATAGGGCCATAGTTTATGTTATATATTACAGTATATGGTAGAATATACTTAAGTATATAAAGTAAGTGTATTTCTTTTTAATACATGAATTCTTTTTAATGTATGCAACAATTATTATAGGCACAATCTTAAATTAATGAAGAAATAAACAAAGCTAAATTATACTAAATACCCTTGTGGCTCAGCTGGTAAAGAATCTGCCTGCAATACGGGAGACTTGGGTTCCATCCTTGGGTTGGGAAGATCCCCTGGAGAAAGGAAAGGCTACCCACTCCAGTATCCCGGCCTGGAGAATTCCATGGACAGTCCATGGGATTGCAGAGTCGGACACAACTGAGCAACTTTCATACTCACATCATCTGTAAATTTTTAGGTTTTTTTTTTTTTCCTTAGCCTATTCCTTTCACTACCCTTCTACATTGAGACTCTAAGATATATATAATTATTGTGCAGACAAAATGCTTCAGGCTGATAAATTTATTTGAAATATGGCTGTTCATCAATTTATACTATATCTTCATAATAAATATAAAATATTTATACACATTGCTATATTTAAAACAGATATTCAAGAAGGACCTACTGTGTATAGCACAGGATACTCTGCTAAATATTCTATAATAACCTAAGCAGGAAAATAACTTGAAAAAGAATAGATATATGTATATGTATAACTGAATTACTTTTCTGTACACCTGAAACTAAAATAATATTGTTAATCAACTATACTCCATTATAAAGAAAAATTTTTTAATTTACTGAAATAAAAGCAGTTTAAATATAAGAAAAAATTAGGTACTCTCCCTCTCCCCCTCTCTTTCTGCCACTGTATTTAACTTGGGGGTTAGTTTCTTGAGTAAAAGTCTTAGAATCAGAAATTAAATAGTAATCAAAGGTATGATCACAGTTGTAACCTTCCCAATATACTGATAAACTCTTCCAATTTATAATAATAGCAGCATGTGTGAGTTCACATATATCCCTACAGCTTCATCTAAAATGGACTTATAATTTTTAGTTATTTAATAATTTTAGACAGTAGCACACAGCTCACACTTATTTTAATTTACATTTTGTAATATTACTAAGATGAATATTTTTCAACTTTGATATCTGTGTTCTTACTTATATGAAAATTTATTTTCATCTATGTTTCCTCTGAATATCATTCATAATTTGCATTAATTCTCAAAAATGACATCAATATCAATTTCCTAGTTATCAACTCCATCAATATGTTATTAAATTGACTACAATTTTGAATACAGAGAAAGGAGAAAATTTCACCCCTAAATCATTTTGCTTTTATCAATTTTTCTATTTTTATATTTTTAAATATAACATATTTATATATATATGTAACTTTTAATGTTTTGTACATTACATATGTCTTTCTTTTTTGAATCACATGAGTTATAGGGAAAATGTATCTGCCTCTATATTCTTACCAGTTTTGTAAATGATGCATTAAATAACTCATGTTTCACTATATTCTAACCTAATTTTCATCTTAAATTCTAACAAACATTTTCTGAAATCTTCAATTTAACTTGTTTTTTCTTCAAAACAAGTAATACATGTGTAACTTAGTGAATGAGTAACATTTTGGTAACTAACATTGAAATGAAGTTATCTGGAATTGCTTTCAAATTAGAGTTTTTTTTTAGTGACAAATTACAGCAAAACTGACCAAGTAGTTAACAATGATAAACACAATATTTTGGAATACTCCCAAATTCTAGGTATTAAAATAATCATTTAAGACATGTGACACAAAATGTTCTAGGATGCTCATCATTATAACTGAAAATAAAAGAAGTATACTGTTGACTGTATATCTCAACTTGGTTAAAACAGTAAGCTACTTTTGTATTGGTAGGTAAGCAAAAGTGTACACTGCTTACAAATGGAGGCAAAAAAAAAAAGGTACTAAGATCATTTTAAATGTGTTAGCTGGTCATAATTAGTACATATGTTTCTTCTTTAATTGTAAATGTTATATTCCCTAATTTATCTATTAATATATAAGTAACAGTGCTATGCATATTTGTAACACTCTTTTACACTAGCAAATGATTTCTCTGGCTAAATGATATCTCCCAATAGGGTTACATAGTGTATTATGTTGGTATGAATTAGTTTGTTAGATAAATAACTTTAAACATGAAATAGCAATCAACAAGTATGCATAAAAAATATTTAAATGTGTATGATGTTTTCCTGAATTGAGTGATTCTGGTTTGTCTATCTGAAGTTAAATTTTCCAATTCCTGAATACAGGAATTAGAATGAATGTTTAATTATAATGATATCAATGTTTTAGAATTTTGTTCTTTATTTATCATCTTATAGATGGCTTTTTCTTTTTGAGGGAAGATGCAAAACTTGTCTGTTGAAATTTTAGGGTGCAGAACTAGAAATTCTGATGACTTCTGAAATAGGAAAATTGAATGTTTGGGAAAAGAGTTCTGCATTAATGACATGCATTTGGCAGTCATCAGCCTATAAATGATATTTAATGTCATGAGACTGAGTGATGTCCCCAGTGATAAGTGCAAATAAAAGAGAGAAGAGGACTAAGTACTGATCCTTCAGGCACTCCCATGTGAAGAGGTCTGGCAAAAGAAACAGGGAAAAATGAGTCACAGGCATCCATGATAATACACTGTCTCTGACGCTCTGGGGTAGATAAGTAAGACGATGAAAACACTGATCAATGCAAGGCATAGGGCCCGGGAGGTCAAGATGAACCTGATCTGATTTCTGGTGGGGTAGTGGGAACCTTAGTCTGATTAAAGAACGTCTAGGAGACAATTAAAGGAAAACTAGAGACAAGAAGTATAGACTTGTTGTGAGTTTCACTGCCAAGGGAAACAAAAAACAGCTAGTGGGGCAGAGAGAGGAAAAAGCAAGATGGTTTTGTGTTTTGTTTTGTTTTCAACACAATGGAAATTTTTTAACAAAGTCCCTAGACAACATATTTTCTTAATCCGAGGTAAAGTTCTAATGAGGAAGGGCATTACAAAATGATGACCTGGGCTAATAATAGGAAAATAATTTTGTCCAGAAAACTTTTATTAATAACTCTCAATTAGGCCAGCTCTATTTTCAAAGTAGTTAAAATTTACAGGAATCCAACTATATATCAAAAGCAACAGTTAAGTGCTCTTCTCCCTATCATAGATATTGGAGTAACGGGAAATCTCCTGAAGGACACTTATCCCAGAACAGGTGAAAAAGCAAAGCTGTATCAGGTGGTCTTTTAGGGAGAATATTAGTATGCCATGTAAATCAACTATCTGTATGTAAGTGATAAATTAAAATCTTGATTGACTGGTCAAACATAATAAGCTTAAGTCAATAAAATACAGCTCTAGGGATGATGTTATTAACACCAGTTCAATTTGATATTTAAAACATCTTCTGGAAGGAATGGTTATTTAAATGTCTGTCTGAAGTATCAGAATTGTACCAATAGAACATATAAAATATGTAACTATGGTGCAATTATACGTAAGCCACACCTTTACACCAATTTGGGGCTTCCCTGGTAGCTCAGATGGCAAAAAAATCTGCCTGCAATGCAGGAAACCTGGGTTCAATCCCTGGGCTGGGAAGATCCCCAGAAGAAGGGAATGGCAAATCACTCCAGTATTTCTGCCTGGAGAAGTCCATGGACAGCCCATGGGGTCACAAACAGTCAGACATGACAGAGTGCCTAACACACACTTTCACTTTACACCAACTTGTCATTAAGTAACAAGGTTTCTCAGAACATCTAAAACTTGTATGAAGGAGGCTACTTTGCACTGACTGTAATGGGTAATTAATTCAAACTACACATGGGGGCCTCAAACAATTGGTGGAGATTCTGTGTCCCGTTGAATTCAGGAAATCTCAAGGCACTTCCACCACTGCAGAAATACACATCACTGGAGGAGCAGCCGTTCATTCCAGCTCTCCAGTCCTTTCTCCCCAGTCTGTCCAGGGATCAAGATCAAGGTGGGGGAACATAAAATAGATTATAACTGCACTACCATTTACTTTCCTTTTCTTTCCCCAAAACAAAGAATTTTGAGATTATCACTAATTAATACCAAAACCCAGGTGAGATACAGAAACAAACCTTCACACTAAAATTTAACCTGAACCCAACTCATGAATTCCAGTAATGGAGACATTCAATCAGGTAAAACTGCAACTACAGAGCTAAATATCATCCAAATCTCACTGCATATTAATACTTAAGGCATTCTAGAAACCATCATGAAGATGTATGCACACTTAAATACAAAGAATTGTCCTCAGATCATTTCCAAGTTGTTATGAAACTGTCAACAGAAATTTTAACAATTAAACTGGACAAATATCAGCTTTCCTCTTTTGGAAAATTTGATGTCTCTCAAGACATGTCTGAAATGAAATTTTGCCCCTATAATTTTTTTTCTTTGAGAATTGCACTTTTCTGACAGCAATATGCAGTTCCACGCAGATCCACCCACTTCCCACTGCTTTTCAGACTTATGTAGCAGAAGCGCCACCAATACACATACATATTCATAAGCTGTCTGAAGCATTAATTCCACACATGGCAATATATACTTGCATCTGTGGTTGGAGCTTCTAATTTGCAAAAGCAAATATAATGTGTCTAAAAATTTTGATGAGTGAGTCTTTCAAATTCAAGTCCAGAACATTAGGGATCCACATATACATAACTTCAAGCAGCAATAGATTTAAGCTTTCTGACTACCTAATATAATTCTCTCCAAGTCAGAGTGTCACTATATGAATCTGATTATTGTCAATGCTAATTTCTCTAATTTACTTCATATATGTATTTCAGGTTATAAATATTCATAACAAAAGTCCTCTGATAGTATCCCTTCCACTAGTCTAAATTCTACTTTCTATAACACAAATCTATTTTCTCCCATTCTAATTTATCAAATGGCTAAGAAAAGTAGCTGGCGGTATCTCTTCCAAACAAAGAAACAACAACCTAACCTTTCATTTCAGTGTATAATGGTCTAGTTGAAACACAGACAATGAAATATTCAAAGCGTCTTACATATCACTGACTCCTCATTTTTCTTCTTCCTTTGTTTTTTTTGGTAATCATCTCACCAGTGGTTGAGCCAATCTACTTCTGTCCTTGAGCTCTAATTCTACTCTAGTAACTGTAAATGTTCATGGGGCTCTCAAGACAAGAATGTTGAAGTGGTTTGCCATTCCCTTCTCCAGTCTTGATAAGAGTGAAAGAGGAGAGTGAAAAGGCTGGCTTAAAAGTCAACATTCAGAAAACTAAGATCATGGCATCTGGTCCCATCACTTCATGGCAAATTGATGGGGAAACAATGGAAACAGTGACAGACTTTCTTTTTGGGGGGTCCAAAATCACTGTAGATGGTGACTGCAGCCATGAAATTAAAAGATGCTTGCTCCCTGGAAGAAAAGCTATGAAAAACCTAGACAGCATTTTAAAAAGCAGAGACATTACTTTACCAACAAAGGTCCGTCTAATCAAAGCTATGGTTTTTCCAGTAGTCATGTATGGATGTGAGAGTTTGTACCATAAAGAAGGCTGAGCACCAAAGAATTGATGCTTTTGAACTGTGGTGTTGGAGAAGACTCTGGAGAGTCCCTTGGACTGTAAGGAGATCCAACCAGTCCATCCTAAAGGAAATCGGTCCTGAATATTCATTGGAAGGACTGATACTGAAGCTGAAACTCCAATACTTTGGCCACCTGATGAGAAGAACCGTCTCATTTGAAAAGACCCTGATGCTGGGAAAGATTAAAGGCAGGAGGAGAAGGGGATGACAGAGGAAGAGATGGTTGGATGGCATCACCGACTCTATGGACATGAGTTTGAGTAAACTCTGGGAGTTGGTGATAGACAGGGACGCCTGGTGTGCTGCAGTCCATGGGGTTGCAAAGAGTTGGACACAACTGAGCAACTGAACTGAACTGAACTATAAATGAGCAGATTTCCCTTTTACTCCTCTTTCTTGGGTGGGCAACAGGGGTGGGGGTAGGGGATACCTCCATTAGGTGGCAGCTACTTAAGCCAAGAATAGTGCTAGTTTGCTAACTCAGGACTCTAAAGCACAGAAATTTGTACATAAGTGCTTGAAAAATAAATAATTAAAGTACTGGCATCAATCTAAAAGTACATAAACAGTTTGCAAGTGTCAAAGTTGTAGACTTGCTAATTTCTTGGCAAATTTCAATATGACAAAAATCATTAAAAGGTGAAAACCTCAATTAAACAAGTAAATTATCTTAACGTGGTTAAACACGCGACATGTTAATGAATTAACTTTGTAAATCAGTGGGAAAAAAAAAACCAAATTGCTTCTCTGCTAATATTTTGGAAAAGATAACAAATTACTTTGCTCAGATTTTGATTGTTTATTTTTGTTGCTTTTATTAACCATTCCAGTGGTTCAAAACAGACACCTGAAATCGCTAGGGTTTCCTGAGGAAAGCCTATTGCTATATTTGGAGTTGTGTTATTTATAACACTTATTTCCTCTTTCTAAAAGGTTGCAGGAACAAGGTTTAAAAATGTTTACTATTAAAAAATGTTTATTAAAGTATCTTGCAAATGAACACAGAATGTTTAGAAGTTCAACAACTTGCTTGGGCAGCATTGTACTCTCTTACAGAGTGGCTTTGCAACAAATACATGGATCTTCCAGAAAGTCCCAAACTATTTACAGATAGTAGTAGTAGATCCTCATCATTTGCAGAGTCTGTATTTGTAAATTCACCTACTGGCTAAAATGTGTTTGTAAACCCCAAGCCAGTATTCATGATGCATCTGGGGTCATTCACAGACACTTCTTGGTGTTTCATAGAGCAGCAAATTTCTGAGTCACCCAACATGCGCATCCCCAGCTGAAGCTCTGCCTTCACATCCTGTGCTTCTTTCGATGATTTCACTGTTTAAAATGGCCCCCAAGCATAATGCAGAAGTGCTGTCCAGTGTGCCTCAGTGTAAGAAAGGAAGTTGCAATGGGCCTTAAGGAGAAAAATATGTGCGTCAGATTAGCTTCATTCAGGCGTGAGTTAGAGTGGTGGCCAACGAGTGTATTAAACAAGGTATCTTTAAACAAAAACATACATAAACAAGATCATGTATTAATTCATTGACAGCTGTGGCCAGAGGCTTACAGGACCCAATCCGGCATTTCCTGTATGAACAGTGGTTTGGGATTTGCTAAGCCAGTGTTCAAAGTAACTTTGTAGAATATAACTACTACCAACTGTGTTATGTCTAGTCAATTCGACTGTGATATACCACCGTGGGCTTCCCAGGTGGCGCTGGTGGTCAAGAGCTCACGTGCCAATGCAGACAGATTGCTAAGAGGTGCGGGTTTGGTCCCCAGCTCAGGAAGATCCACTGGAGGAGGGCATGCTAACCCACTCCAGTATTTCTGCCTGGAGAATCCCATGGACAGAGGAGCCTGGCGGGCTGCAGTCATAAGGTTGCACAGAGTTGTACACAACTGAAATGACTTTGCACGCACACACCCATACCATCCCAAGGCTAGGCAGCATGGGGAGTAAAGCAGAACGTTTACATTTGTTGGTTTATTAAGAGTGTTATCTCTAATCTACAGTAACCAAACAAACAGAAAACTTGACTTTTATGGATGGACCATGGTAATTTGGGGTCTAGTAATAATATTACTTTTCTAGTGAAATCCAGATTACTAAACTCATCACTCTTCTTCCTTTCCAATGTCTTATTTGCAAAGACCATGTTTCAGGAAAATAGTTAACATGTTCTACCTTATAAAACCCACAAGTAAAATTGTGAACACTATAAATTCTGTATATGGCTAGATGCCAACATCAGAAAGGAGGGGAAAAATACCTGGAGTTTGTTTCTGTTGTTGCTGGATTTCCTTGAAAGAAAAAAGACTAGCAATTTTATACATCTGTCCCTGGAGGGCTATCACATGAATATCATTAGGCTGTTTCAGCCTCAGTCATCCTTCATACCCTCTTCCTTCTCTCTCCACATTTGCTCCCTACCCAATAAGAACACTGGCTCCAATTCTTATTAAAAAAATTACTATATGCCATATGAATTAACTTTAGAATTTTTTTTTTTTTTTAATTTGGGAGTTTAAGATAAGGCAATAAACACTTCTGTGTAATATCTTTGCCTACTTAATTGTCAGGACCTGTATGAGGTTAAGCAACCAATCTTTGTCTCCAGAGAAACAGAACCCAATAGAGTCGTGTGTGTTGTGTATGTGTGTATATATTCTCTGTGTATATTATGTGGTTGCCGAGGCTGGCAAATCCAAAAATTATAAATCAGACAGGAAAGCTGGAAACTCAGGCAGGAGCTGATGCTATAATCTTGAGGCAAAATTGCTTCTCAGTATTTGCTCTTTAGGCTTTCAACTGAATTGATGAGGTCCATCCACATTATTATATAAGTCAACTAATTGTGGATGTAAACCACAACTACAAAATACCTCTTCACACCAATACTCATGTTAATGCTTAACCAACTGGACACCACAGTTAAACCAAGGTAACACACATAAATAACCATCACAGTACTCAACCCCATAAAGTTGCCTCCAATAAATACCAATAAGCAACAGGGAAACAGAATGAACTGAGGCAAGAGTCCTGGCATGAAATCTCAGCTCTTTCACTAACTGTATAGTTTTAAGAAAATCACTTTACTTTCCTGAACCTTAGTATGCTTATTTGCAAACAAAACAAACAAACAAACAAACACTGGTGTGGTGGTATTTTACAGATTTGATAAAGAGCTTAAGGCAATCAAGGAGTGGCAGTACAGTGTTATTAGTGTCTATGTCTTTTATAACTGTATTAAATATATATCACTAGTATATTTCTGACACACAGTAAATGTTTCATAAATGTGTGTGTAAGAAAGAATGGAAGGAACAAGGTGGGGCGGGGGGGAGGGAGGGAGGGAAGAGAGAAGGAAGAAAGAAAAAATGAATGAAGAAATAAACATCAAAGTTCACTTCTGGAAAAAACATAAAATCACAGTTCTTGAGACTACAGGAAAAACATACACACACACAAAAAAAATAGTCCCTTATTTCCAAAAATTTAGACCTGAAGTGGTCAAGAAGGCCAGTTGGCAAATACAAACATTTATAAACATAATGCAAACATTAAGAAAGAGATACGGAAGTGAATGCATCTAATGCATAAAGAATTCTGGTTTAAGACAAATAAAAGGCACATACTGAGCCTATGAAGGGTCAAAACCCAAACACTATGTATGAGATCAGCCACCTAAAGACATCACAGTAGAGGGATCTAATTGTGGCTTTGTAAACCTGGCTTACCTTACAAATTAACTAATAAGGATAGAGTGTCACCAAATTTAAAACAAGGTTAAAAAGCAACATCTTGAGAATGACACTACTGGAATGGAAAGTGTAAAGGAGAACTGTAATCCAGTCAGTTGGAGTGACAGATAAGAGATTAGAACCTGAAGATCCATTAATGTTTATATCCAATTATCCAAGGAAAAGAACCTTATCAGGTGACCCAGTAAAGCAATGAGGTTTTCCCATAGCCTAGATGGAATATCCTTCAAGACTAATCAATTCCTATGTTTCGATTCTGAGCCAGTTTAGCAACTTTCTGGCTACTGATTCTGCTTCACAGTTATCTTGCTATGGAGAAGCAATGCCATGGAAAGCATATCACTCATCATGAACTGGTAAACAGGCATTCTGGTTCATAAAAATAATTTTTGAGGAGTTTTATCAGCAGGGGGTTTGTTTTTTAGGAGATATAGTAACTCTGCTAGAAGGGAAACAAAATTTCTGGAGTTTAAAATTTGAGAACCAGAAACTGCACCTCACTGAACCAGTCTTGGAGTCTTGGGGTAGGCCAGCCTGACAGGCCATGCATGGCAGCCCTTTCTGTGTTCCTCCCTAACAGAGATCTTTGAATCATTCCTGTATGTTGAAGGCTGAAAAGACCCAGAGACTTCAGGAAAAAAAAAAAAAAAAAAAATAGAGGATAAGAAGTATTTCAATGGGTAGAAATTTTGAGTAGACCATTCCAGATGGAAAGAAAAGCATAGCTAAGGTTCAAAGATGGGGAAACACAATGCACATATTGATTAGAACAAACAGCCCAACTGTGATATCCATACACAGGAAGACTGAACAAGAAAACTGTACAGGTTGACTTGACATTTAGATCATTGTATATGTGACCAGATTAGATAACGGTTTTTATTTTATTGGCAATGGGAAGCCTCCAAGTTTTCCTTTGAGGTGGTGAATATCAAAATTTTAAGTACAATTACATAATTAGGAGGATAACAGATTTCTTGGAGGAGAGAGTGACTGGTCCGTGAAGCTTCTTGCAACAGTCTACATAGTAGGTAATAAGACTACTAGTTGGAAAGATGGCTGTCAAAACCAAAAAAAGTAAAGGTAAGACCCTAAAGAAAGGACAATCTTTGGGATTCACTGAGCATCTGATTGAATGTGAAAGATGAGAGACCCAGAAAGGTTGATACGCACTGCAAGGTTAGGAGTAACAGTATACTAGTGCCACTAAGGGAAACACACATGCCAGGGGAAAAAAGCAGGCATACGGTAGCAGGAAAGACAAAAAGGTTGGGTTTAGACAATCCAATATTTGGTCTTAAGTAATGAACCCAGTTGCACATGCTATGCTAAATACTGATATTAAGAGATTCAAACCATTAATGTAAAATGATGTTTGAAATGTATCAAATAGCATATCAATGATTTAAAAAATATATATATACATGTACTAAGGAGAAGAAAGGAAAATTAAAATATACCAATTAATCCTGGAAGTTTTCAAGAGAGAAAGGTGTTTTGAGCTATAGTTTCAAAAATTTACATTACAAAGATATCATCAAAATACAGGGATTGCCTTTTCAGCGCTGACACAACACAGTAAAAAGCTGACAATAAATATTTATTAAACAATGGTACTTATCAATGACAATAAAGGTAGCATATATTGATAAATAAGATGATACAGATATCTAAATTTTAAAACAAGCTGAATCTTAAATTTACACAGATCTTTTTCATTCATTTTTATACCCATATTCTGCAAGTTAATAATTTAATAAAGTATGTCTATGTATGTGTGTCTAAAATATTGTTAATAAATATACTGTTTCCGTTGTTCCCCTTCAATTAAAAATATTAGCAAGGTATTAATGGGTAAATTTATTATAAATCATGGGCAAACTGACTCAAGTTTTTAAGGATATGCATTTAAATGGTAGAACTAGCCTGCTTTTTATTTCACAATTTGAACCATTTATAAAATAATATTTTAATTATTTAAAGGTATTTTTGTTTACGACTGAGAAAACTCATAACCCTAAGGTGAAAACACAGGCACATAATTATAAGATGACACATGTGGTGGATATTTCTACATGTCATCCTGGCCAGGCTACAGTACCCAGTCATTTAATTAAACATGAATATAAATGTTGCTGTAAAGGTGTTTTGCAGATATGATGCATATCTACAGTCCTTTGACTTTCAGTAAGAAAATCACCCTCAGTAATCTGGATGAACCAAAGAGCCTAAAAGCATAAGAGCAAAATGGAAGTTTCCCTGCCTGATAGATTATATATTTCAGACTTGTCAGCTCCTACAATCAAGTCAGTCAATTCTTTGAGATAAACTTCACATGCATACACACACACACCCTTTATTGATCTGTTTCTCTAGAGAACCCTAATACAACATGACAAATGCCTTAGCAGAGGTATGAGCACCCCAGCTGAACAATCCGTGGGGGTAGTGAAGGGTCCCCTGAGGTGGTTTCATTTGGCACCAGGCAGGGAAGGAAGGTAGCCAGGTTGGGGGCTATAGTGTCATCTACGTAGAAGGACCAACATGGTCAGAGGTCCAGAGGTTTGAGAGAGAATCACTGTATGCACGGAAAGGCTAACTATGTATCCAAAGCAGAAACTGCAGGCACAAGAGGGGCATGGTTAGGTCTGTCTGAATGAGTCATGCTCTGCCCAGGGGGCAACTGGAGGCACAGGTGGATTTTAAGTGAGGGAGAGACATGATCTGAACTATATTTTAGAAAGACCACTTTTGTGAGACAAAGTATAGGAGACAGGTGATATTAGTGTTACACTTCTGCTGTCTCTCTTTACAGTAAATGATATTAAAAACCTGAGTAAATTGCTTTATTAATAATCATGGTTGCAGTTATAAAGAACATGTTAGCTGAGGAAGTTGAATGAGTTAATATACACTTTGGTGGTACATATATCAAAATTCAATCTAGCAAGCTGAGTCTTTACCCTTCACAACCACAGCAAGCTGGAGATTTTCCAAATGTTCCACCCACCCATAAAGACAGGCATATGTAAAGGGCAAGGCAACAGTCTAACAACACTACTCTGCATGGTTGACAAGACTCAACTGTTTAAAAGCAGTTTTCCAGCTAACAGTCTAGTACTTTCAGTCCCTTCTCAACAGCTGACAGAGATACCAAGAATCGTAATACTTGCCTGACTCTTCTGTATGCTGTCTACCCCATAAATGTGTCCACTGTCTTCCCTTTTTAGAAACTTGTTTCAAGGAAGCACTAACTCGAAAACATCAAGAAGCACTAAACTCTCTGCGAGTGCCAAACCAGTAGAAGATGCCTGAATGTGCTGCTTTGTGCACCCAGCCCTGTGCATAAGCCTAACTAAGAAAACACATCCTAATTTTTAAAACTGAGTTACCACAGCAACAAAGTGAACAGTTAAAAAACTATGAACTTAATCAATGCAAGTCATTGTTGAAAAGATTATCCCCTGAGACAAATCTCTCACTGCTAAGATTATTGCTATTTATCTGAAGTGTTTTCTGAAAAGGTAAGAATGACTGACTGAGGACTTCAGATCAATGAGGTGTTGTTTTGTTTTGTTTTTTTTTTCCCAATGAGCTAAAGCTCACAGTAGACCTAAGCTACACTTTTAATCATGACATTAATCAATAACAATTGCACCCTGGAGAATGCCAGCATAGGTTTTTCAGGAAGTCTCGTAGGGCTTAAACTGCTATACTTGTGGAAATAGTCGATACTATGTGTTGTAAAATATAATTCAGGTTGATTTTCTTCCTATTTCCCCAGAGCAGAATTTGGGTGCTAAAAACCCAGAAACATTAGCCTGGTGCATTGTGAACATTAATGTGTTTAAGAATCACCTGGGGATCTTGTTAAAATGCAGATTCTGAGGCAGTTGATTTGGGTGAGGCCTGAGCTCTGCATCTTTGCAAGTTCTCAGGTGATGTCAGCAGACCATCCCTGAAGTGGCAAGATGACAGAATCCATTACTGACTGGTCAACAGAAAGAGCCAAAGGCAGCACACTGGCAGAGGGATGCTTACAAAAGGACTTGACTGAAAAAGAGATTCTGCTTCTAGATTTTCCACCCCAAACTGCCCTCTATGAAAATGAGAAGATGGCAATACTAAACTTACCTTGAAGAGGAGCACTTTCCAAATGTATCCAAAGGAGCCCTAGTTATCTGGGATATTAATAAGTGTTGTCAGAAAAATAAGATGCTAATAAGAGGCTCAGTGATTATTCTGTTTAACTGAGTTAAACAAAATTGCTAACATTCGTTAAACACTGTATGTCAGGCATTGTTCTAAATGCTTAATATGGAATAAGTCGTTTAATCTTCACAGCAACACTATGAGGTAGAAAGTATATTATCATCCCCATTTTACTGGAAAAGAAGCAAGGAGAGGTTAAGTAAGTAGCCCAAAGTCACAAACCTGGTGAGTTGCAGAGCCAGGATGCCACCTCTGGCAGGCTGCCTCCAGAGCAGAGACTCCAATCTCTGGAATATAAGCACATTTCAGTGCTGCTGGGTAGTGTGAATCATGCAAAGTGACAGAAGTACTTGTAAGCTGCCAATGAAGGGGAACAGAGGATGGAGAGGAAAGAGGACAACTGAAAAGTTAGGGTAAGACAGGAAAGAGAACAAGCTGGAGAAGCAAAAATTTAGAAAATGGAAGCAATATTTGGAGAAAAATAGATTGATAAGTGTGCAGTATCATCCATCTAGACACTGACACGTGGAATAAAGACCGATCTGCTTGTCAAATAAATGTCCAAGAGAGGAAAGCAAGTCAAGTTGTAGATCTCACCAACCACAGGAGGACAGGAACAGTTTACTTCCACCAAGTATACTAAGAAGCCCTCAAAGATAAGAGTCATGCTTATCCTTACACTAATTATCTAATTTACAGATTCTCTGGGCCCCCTGCTAGGCCTCTTTCTTCTTCCCACAGGATTGTTTGGACATTTTGCTTCTAATTAACAACTTTGTGAGAGTGAGTGGGGAGAAGATTAAATCAGGGTTTGGGGTTTTGTTTGTTTGTTTTTGCTTTTTTTGTTCTTATCTAAGGATCTAGCAATAGGTTAGGAGTAGGGAGATCAGGATGTGAAACTCATGATGAAAATACATTCTCATTAAGCCTAGATTTCAATGCACCCGCTTTGCTTGGCCTTCACATTGCCGGAGAAGAAATGCACTGAATGTACCCAGCCTGAAGTATGTGGTCAAACCACAGCCAGCACATTATGCAGAGTATATTCCAGGTCAGGCAGAACCATAAACAAAGCAGTTGTTTGGTTAGATGAGTCCTAGGAAACAGTTCAGATTGTTCAGACAAGCATTAAAACAAAAACTGACCTTGGAAACTTCTGACATCCACTGATCCCTAATGCAATATATATGCAGAGATACTCACGGAAAACGTTAGCACTAGCTTAAGGAAAAGCAAAACCTTAACTGGAAATGAGGAACTGCCTTTCAGAGTCCTGAAAGGATCTGACATGTAAGTGTATTTACAAGTACTAAAATGAAGGGGTTTTGTTTTTGTTTTTTTCAAATGGAACAAGAGAGGACCTTTGCTTCTGTATTGAGATGTGTCCTAACAACTGTATTTATTCTTCATCATCGTCTCCCCCAGGAGCACTGATGCCTGGTATTTATGAGGGACCTCTATTAGTAGGGCTCTGAGATGAAGCAGTATAATTCTGTTATGCTACGACTTCAACTCACATTTATAAACTTCTCACATATTTTAATTTTATCTGAATGTTTGCCATCAGCATGTTCCTTTCTTTAAAAAATAAGAATCCTTCATTGTTCCAAGACACAAATCGTATCCCTTTGAATTCCAGACGAAAACATGTTAGGCCTATTTATGATTGTATTTCAATAGACAAGCATACACATGTAAAGTAGTTTCAGTGTTATTTAAAAATGCACTTCAATAGGTCTCATTGTGTTGATATTAGCAAAGCTCTCAAGAAAATGCTTCCAGGTGGCAGGCACCTGCTCTGGCTTTGAAACACCAACCTCAAAACCTATAGTCAGAGCAACAAACTATGTATTTCAGCACCTAGCCATGTTGGCAGCTCATTTGGAACTGGTTATTGCCAGCTGGGCATTTTGCCATTTCCTTGAGGCAAAATTAAAGTGGAAGATGCAAGGGTTTTATTGTAATTTTCTACCACATATTTATATCATTATGGGTTTTGTGCTGCTCTAGTCCCCCATACAGTCTCACTGAATATCTTCTTATTATGTCAACAGAATCTGAAGCAAATATAGGAGGATGCAGTAGAAACAAGTGGGCATTGTGTACACTACATGACTGCTGAAGTTAACACTATGCCTATCCATATGGGCTCCATAATTTGCAGGGCCCCACGCAAGATGAAAAAGTGAGGCCCTCCCCTGTTCAAAGGACAGAGGAAAAGTTTCAGTAAAGGTACTATAGAATCAAAGTTTTCCTTTTGTTCTGCAGTCTCTCTCAACATGCCAGTGTTGTTTATTTGCTACTCCATGTTACAAGGAATCCCTGCAGAGTGAGCGCTCTGTGCAGCAAGCAGGGAGGGTCAGTGACGTCAGGCATCTCTCCTCCCACAGGTGCAGCAACCTCCACACAGAGCCCAGGAGCACTGCAATCTCTACACAAGGAGGGACCTGGGCTGGGTTCCTAGACTGGTTGGGTGAGAGGTTCCACCCTACTGAGGAACCGCAGTGACACTCCAGGATGCGGACAACTGTATCAGTGTCCTGTCCTGAGATAGAGAAGGCTCTTGTTCCAGACCCCGAGCCTCCCCTTCCAGGGGCTAAAGGCAGCAGCCGTTGTGGGGGCAGGAGCACAGAGGAAGAGCACAGGTCTCTGGGGTCCTACGAGTGGGGGTGTGAGCAGTGGAGAACAGAAGAGAACCCATCCCAAGGAGGCAGTCACCCAAACCAAGGCTTCCAGCTCCGGGACGCAGCTCCATTGTCTTGTCAGACTTCACTTACAAAACACAAATTCAAACAAAAACTAAGGACTTCAAGTCAGGAAGGTCAGGATATTGAACCCCAACTGAAAGCTCTGGTCACAAGCCCATGAAGCCAGCCCCAATTCATGTAAAAACCCAAGGTCTGTGCTCACGCCTGCAGGATGCACACTAAAACTGGCCAAAAGAGACATCAGCATGCCTCCTGCACAAGGATGACACACAAATTCATTATGTGCTCCTTAAATACACACACACACCACGAACACATGCACACAAATGAGTACACATAAAACTAAGACAACCTGAGTAAACCCAAGTAAAGGTGGACATTACCAACGTCAGTATCTTAGTTGTGATACTATAATACAACTCTGCAAAAGGTTACCTTTGGGAGAAACCATGTAAACTGTACAAGAGATTCTCTGCGTTATTTCTTACAACTGAATACTGCAATTATCTCAGATTTGAAAAAAAGATCCAAGGCCTATTAAATGGACAAAATATAGCATACAGGCAATCATCACTACAACTACCTATATCTGGATATATTCAGAACATTAAATTGTATATAATTTGACTTGACATGATGTAAAAGAGCAATCCTTGAAATAACTAGCTCAAATACAAATCTGCAATCAGCATGTTAACCACACAGTGTACTATCAGGAGGAATGTGTTCAGCTTTACCTCTTATTGAAACTTCTCTTATCTACTTGAGATAAAATGAAAACACAAATTGAGAAACTACAGAAAATACTCTGGAAACTGAAGTGGCCTACTCAAAAGCATGCCTTTTCACAAAAGGGGGAGAAGTGTGTGTGGAAAAGCACAAATTCAACTTTAACTTCAAAAGCAAATTTAACTTCTTGCATCCAGAGGTAGGCCTGTCTACCATTTACAATTGAAAGGACGTATTTGCTGCTGGTTGCTGCTGCTGCTAAGTCGCTTCAGTCGTGTCTGACTCTTAGCGACCCCATGGACTACAGCCTACCAGGCTCCTCCATCCATGGGATTTTCCAGGCAAGAGTACTGGAGTGGGGTGCCATTGCCTTCTCCGTTGCTGTTGGTACAGTGACTTAATTTTTACACACAAAAGATAAAACATCTTGCCTGTTAAATGCAGAAACATCACAAATATAATGAGAAACCTTTGAATTCTCCAGGCTGAGTTCCCATGGAACTGAGCCAGGTGAGAATTCCACGCTGCTCTTTAGGACTGTGTATGTGAGCAAATGGGCTTCTCAGGTGGCTCTAGCGGTCAAGAATCTGCTTGCCTATGCAGGAGACAGAAGAGACACGGTTCAATCCCTGGATCTGGAAGATTCCCTGGAGGAGGGCATGGCCGCCCACTCCAATATTCTTGCCTGGAGAATCCCACGGATAGAGGAACCTGGCGGGCTCTGGTCCACGGGGTCACAAAGAGTCGGACAGGACTGAAGCAACTAAGCATGCACCTACATGTGTGCAAATACCCAACGGGGAGTGTTGCAGGGAGGAAGCCAATTCTGACACCTTGTTGGAACTGTTTCTTTGACTTGCCTTTTGTTGCTTTTGTTATTATAATTGTACAGAATTGTTTGCCTCAGAGAATCCTGCCCCTCTGCTTGACTGTTAAACTAAAGTGCCTTTGTTCAGAATCCTGTCCACCTGTGGATGGCAGGAAGGAAGAAATTAACACATCCCCTGACTGAGGCTTGCCATTCTAGGACATGTTTGGAAGATTAATGGCCTTCTTATTTTGCTTCCTCACCTCCCTTCACCTCTCATCTACAAAAGAACCTGGCATCCAGACCCCAATAAGATGGTTATTTTGAGGTGCTAGCCTGCCATCTTCTCGGTCTGCCGGCTCCCCCATTAAAGTCTCTCCCTTGCCTCACACCTCTGTCTCGGCTTCACTGGCCTATCGCGCAGCGAGCAGAGTGAGCTTGGATGCAGCCTGTTCCCACTGTGACCTCTCAAATGCCCAGCACCAACTCCGTATGAATTATGCATCTAATTACTATTCCGTGCTCTGCCAGACAGTGCTCAGGGTCAAGATAAGCCCACTTTTGGTTTAAGCCAGAATTTTGCAGAGACATGAAGAACTGATTAAACAACGAAAAGAAGTTTGAGATTCAAATTAATTTTGCCACTGCTAACTCTGCACCTCTGGGTAAAACATTGGGCTGTTCATTAGTTAAATGGAATTTGAATTTCAAAGATAGATGAATATTCATTTACTTTGGCTAATTACATACTAAGGCATTCAAAAAGTATTTGTTGAATGAAAGACTGAATTAATGAATGGATCTGTACAGACATTTCTCCAACCTGGCTTTTTTTTCTCTTTACTTGCTAAATTCCCTTTCAGCTTCATTTTGGAGTTAACATATCAAAGTAGAGGGGGAAGAACCACAAATAAAACAGCACTTTGCTCACGACCTCACTTGACTGTATCGTGCGGGCTCAGCTACATAATTAATCACTGTCAGCGCCAGTCGGACGTGGATCTGCCAACAACTCCCTGTCAGGCTTTGCCAGGTGTGGCAAATTACTGGGGCTTCGTCTAGCCAAGCTCTGAGCCTGGGAGTCTTTAACAAAAAGCACTTAAGAACCTCCCCAGGCAGAGAGCAGCGCTGGCTGGCTATCAATGTCTCCTTCTCGTGGTGCCCCAGTTTGTTCTGGCAGTGTCTAAGTCCTATGGATCCCTAGGCTTCTTACTGTGCCAGGGCACTAAAGAACCAGGCTTTTCTCTGTCTCATCTAGGGTCTTCAAGTTCAGGACAGCTCACTTCTTATGTCTGCCTGTGCCCTAGCCACAGTCCACACACCTGACCTCCATACACTTTCGCAAAGGTATATTAAAAACTGTCTCCACTTGGCGTTAGGCTCAGATCCCAGGCTGGCAGCATGCCCATCTCAGTGATTCCCTGCTGCCTCCAGGGCTGGCATGGACACAAATGCAGCTCTGTATCTGCTTACCACAAAACCTTGACTCTGTTCTATTCTATCACTGGCTCCCCAGCACTTGAAATGAAGCTAATTTTATTTCATGAAATTTAATTAACTACATGCAGAAGTTTTAATGACTATCAAAACAGAGGTAAGCACCAACTTGAATTGTTTCACTATATAAACAGTGTAAAGGATGGTTTAATATTTAAATAAATACCAGTCTAAAAGATGACAGAACATGTGGTTTAACATAGATAAGCAATGCAAAGTACTCTGCATTGATTCTTAAAAAATAGTTTTCTAAAATTTCCCATTGAAATAATTTGCTGCTCCAACCTTCCTGCTTTTCTTCCAACCTCTATTTCAGAGGTATCCCTCTGCCTTGAAAACTAAAAAGCTACTACTTTAAAAAGTGCACCAAATGACCTTTTAATCATAAATAAAAATTACCAGTTGAGTGAACACTACTACACCACTAAATAATTAATTGTGATATGGCCAAACTACCATTATAAATACCTAAATTATTTAAGATAAATCAAACATATGGTAATTAGCTATTTCTTTCTAATCCACTAGTATATCATAGTTGACATGAATGCCATGGAGAGTCTCATGATTTATGTGTTCCCAGCATATTATCACCTCTCCATTTTAGAAATTCAGTTTCAAAATGTCCTTAGAGGGAAATTGTTGAGAGCAAGATGTTAAACACAACAATGAGAAGAAACCTGAAGAACAAAATACAAGCCTTTGGCACAAACTGAGGTCTGAATACGAATGTACAAAATGAGGAGACATTTACTGATAACATTCTAGCCATTAATCCAAGTGGTACTTAATTAGAGAGGCTGGAACAATTTATAGAACTTTGCAATGCAACAGTCACTGAGAACTCAGCCTGATACATCTTGTAGCATCCATGTCTCTGGAGAGTGGGACATGCCTACTCATCCATCACAGGGCACTTCCTAGACCGTAAACAATATATGTCTCTCCAAGTCTACATGGACTCACAATCCACTAAATACTTCCAACTATGAGTCAGAATAGTACAAGTTCAGACTCCTTTTTTCTCCCAGGTAAACTACAGACATTACAATAGCTCCTATGTCTTATCAGCTTAAATGTGGTGCCAGTTTTCTACATATTAATAATATTCATTTCTCCATTAACTTAAAAAAAATAATTCTACCCTCAGTGGAGGTATTTAAAACAAAGGGAACACTTTAATGAATGAAACATAACCATGTCAGTAATGAATCAATACTCCTCTTAAAAGCTTTTTATCAGCAATTTATAGAAATCAGCACAGAGAGAAAGCCATGCTCCCTGAGCTACCATCACTACCTAACAGAAGAAACAGCCATGCTCTGCAAACTCAGCAATGACAACAGAACCAAGTAGCATGGAGTTGATTTTCATTCTGTTATAAAAAATATTTTATTGTTACTTAAATTTATTGCTATGAAGCCTATATAGTAACATAATAGAAAAAGTATTACCCATGAACACAACATTTAAATAATCTGAAAAGTTACTTGCTTTTTAAGTTCTCATTATTTACTGCCCAACATATGGACATCTTTTCATTAACTACTGTCCTTATTTTCTCAGGTAATTTCTTTTTCTAATAGTATACACACACACACACACACACACACAAACACACACACATACACTCAGCCACATAATTAATAATCTTCAGAAGTTTTATTCTGACTCTGCCCTTTATAAAGATGTTGGTTTAGGCTTCTTTAGTTTTGCTGACAGTCTTATATTTCAATGGAGTGTAAAAGTCGTTGCTTTGGACTGAATGTGTGTCCCCCACAAAAATTCCTATCTTCAAACTCTAAATCCCCAATGTGATGGTATTAGGAGATAGAGCCTTTGGTCATGAGGGTGGTGCCCTCATGATGGGATCAGTGTCCTTACATGAAGAGACACAAGAGAGCTTGTTATTCTTTACTCTTTCCCTGCAACTAAGGACACAGCAAAGAGATGGCCATCTGCAAACCAAGAAACAGGCGCTCATAAGACAACAGATCTGTTGGCACTTTGATCATCCACTTCCCAGTCTCCAAAACTGTGAGAAATAAATGTTTCTTGTTTAAGCCACTCAGTCATGGTCATTTGGCAACCAGAACTAAGACAACTGCCATCTACGATATTATGTCCTCAATAAGGTAAATAACCTATTCCATGTAACCCTGAAACTACTCAAAGTGGTTTCCACACATTGAAATGCCCCAACATTCCATGTTTTCTCCGTTGCTACCTTCAGTATAAAATAAACTACCGTTGATCTACTAGGTTTCAAAAATGACTCATTTTAACTACATTCCCTGATGGCTCAGACAGTGAAGAATCTGCCCTGCAGTGCAGGAAATCTGGGTTCAATCCCTGGGTTGGGAAGATCCCCTGGAGAAGGGAATGGCAAACCACTCCAGTATTCTTGCTTGGAAAATCCCATGGACAGAGGAGCCTGGTGGGCTACAGTCCATGGTTCACAAAGAGTCAGACACAACTGAGCGACTTTCAGTCACTCACTTCACTCAAACAAAAGAGACATCTTAAGGCCTGAGGGTTTATAACTAATTTTTCTAAATGTACATTTATATACTCTCACGCTAGCTGGGTTTCTTATTTTGTTTTTTCAAACAATGAGGTTATATCTCTGAAGTGTTAGCCGCTCAGTCGTGTCAGACTCTTTGCCACCCCATGGACCATAGCCCGCCAGGCTCCTCTGTCCATGGAATTCTCCAGGCAAGAATACTGGAGTGGGGTGCCATTTCCTTCTTCAGGGGATCTTCCCAACCCAGGGGTCAAACTTCTATCTCCTGTATTGCAGGCAGATTCTTTACCATCTGAGCCACCAGGAAAGCTAGGATCATCTTAAAAAAATTTTTTTTTATTTCTTTCAAGCTTACATACCTAACATCTGTGAAATTTTAAACTAAATGTTCTTCGCAAGAACACAGAGTGTGACGTCTTCTAAATCAAAATGAAGACACGTACGAGCACGTACAAGTGAATGGGTAAATAAATACAGTTAACCTTATAGTAATGCCTTCTGCCAACCAAAGCACAGGTGTGAAAGGCAAATTGACACATTTCAACTTTTAAGAAGGTTAAACTTCAAAAATGACCTATAGTTCTTTAATTTAGAGCCCCCTACTTCTCTGAGGGGGACTCTCTATAGAGCTATGCATTCTGTTTTTTACTAAGTCAAACCATGAAAAAAGAGTAAGTGTAATAAAACTGGGAGAGGAGGAGACATTTGTTTTTATTTAACAAACTCATATCATTCACTATATTCTAGGCACTATTTTTAAGTATTTTACAAATATTAACTCAATAAATCTTCACAACAACTTTATGAGTTGGTACAGTTACATAATTCCCATTTTACAGATGAGAATGTAGAAGAACAGAGAGATGTAGTAACCTGTCCAAGGTCTCTTGGCTAGTAAACTGCTTGGGCCAATATCTGAACCCAAGTACTAAGACCTCAGGGACTGTGCTCTTAATAATTGCCTTCTTCTAGCCACTGCTTTCCTTATTCTTCTCATAAATTCCACCAAAAATTCCAATAAGAAACTAAGACAACATCTTTATTACAGAAGAAAATGAAAGCGTATAGAGCTTTGGACTTTTCCTTCTCACTTATAGCCAATGTAACAATTTTTCACTTTAAAAAAAAAAATGACTTCCAAACACAAATGACAAAAACAGCAGGGAAGGAAAAGCTATTTTCAAGTTTCTAGGAGGTTATCATAAACAATGAAGAGAGAAAAACAAATTAAAGTTTTTTAAGAAATGGCATTTGACACTATCCTTTCTACCTTGCTACCCATGACCATTTGCAGGCACTGTACCTAGAGGCTGTGCAGGGCACTCTATGGTGTGAAAATAAGAGATGACCATGTTTTGGAAAGAAAAGAGAAGCATATTGTAAGCAAATGTAAAAGCACAGTAAGGTCTGAATGTTGTGGAAATAAGCCCAGGCTGCTTCTCAATTCATGAGTTTAGCTGAAATGGCAGAACAGATGACAAACAACAACAAACAGAAATATAACTACACAATTCTCTCCCACAGTGGGAATAAATATCCAGAGTTGCTTACTTAATCTGAGGCTAATTTACTTTCTTTTTTAAACATTGTAAATATTTGTTATCTATGAAATATTCATGTATTGTGTTTTAATACCTTGAGGGTTTTATTCTTCAAGGAATTAATTTAGAACTACCTGTAGTTAAAAATAGCAGACCCTCTTCAAAAGAACAGCAAAAGTTTTTATTTAAAGACTTAATATTAATTAATTAGACATCATATGGAACTGGAGGTGAATTCAATTCTCTTGACAGGTAAAATTTCAAATTTCGTCATGAACAGTACTCTTGAAATAAATACTTCATTTTACTTTAAAATAAAACAAAAATTTTACCTATTCTTCAATGTAATTATTTTTGTTCCATTTTACAATACTTTGGTTTCATTTTCTTAAGGAAACCCAATAGATGGCACTTTTTTTTCTATGCGGTACCACAAAGAACATTATTTAAACACCAAAAATTGGTTTCTTCAATCTGCATCTTTTAGGTATAAATTTTTTTTTTTTACTTTTTAATTTAACTTTTAATTTTATATTGGAGTATAGCCAATTAATAGGGCTTCCCAGGTGGCGCTAGTGGCAAAGAACCTGCCTGACAATGCAAGAGACATAAGAGATATGAGTTCGATTCCTGGGTCAGGAAAATCCCTGGAGGAAGGCATGGAAACCCATTCCAGGACTCCTGTCCATGGACAATCCCATGGACAGAGGGAGCCTGACAGGCTATAGTCCTTAGGGTCACAAAGAGTTGGACACAACTGAAGCGACTTAGCATGCACGCACACAGCCAATTAACGATGTTGTGATAGTTTCAGGTGGACAGCAAAGGGACTCAGCATTACATATGCAAGTATCCATTCTCCCCCAGCCACCTGGACTGTATGTGTGTGCGCTCAGTAGCTCAGTCGTGTCTGAATCTTTTGTAACCCCATGGACTGTAGCCCACCAGGCTCCTCTGTCCGTGGGATTTTCCTGGCAAGAATACTGGAGTGGATTGCCATTTCTTCCTTCAGGGGATCTTCCTGACCCAGGGATCGAACTGCTATCTTCTGTGTCTCCTGCACTGGCAGGTGGATTCTTTACCACAGAGCTACCTGGGAATCCCAACCACCTCAATGGGTAAGTATAAGTATTTTTAAAAGATTTGCTTTATTTTTGTGTAAAGTTTAACAAATATTATCAACTTAATCAGAGAAAAATTATAAATAGTTTTAACGTAGTTATTACTTGTATTAGATGTGATAACAGCTTAGCTCAAAACCAACTCATTGTTAGTTTAAGGGAAAAAAATGATTACACAAAATCTAGAGATATATCAAAGCTCCAAATAAGAAATGTTCTACTTAAAAAAAAGAGGCTGAAACAGTGTATTCTTCAAAAATCACTGTTGTAACGTACAAAAGAAGGTTGTGGAAATGTCCACATTGAAGGAGAGAAAGGGCTTCCCAAGTGGCACTAATGGTAAAAGAACTCGCCTGCCAATTCAGAAGGCCTAAGAGACACAGGTTTTGGTCCCTTGGTCAGGAAGATCTCCTGGAGGAGGGCATGGCAACCCACTTCAGCTTTTTTGCCTGGAGAATTCCTTGGACAGAAGAGCCCGGCAGGCTACCGTTCATAGGGTCACAAAGAGTCAGACATGACCGAAGCGACTTGGTGCACAAACACACACACACAAAGGAGGTAGACATGATCACTAAACACAGTCCCTGACCCCAGGCCGGATCCTGTACAAGAAGGAAAAATGCTCTAAAGAAAGTTATTGACTCGGTGGATAAAACTGCAATATGAAAGATAGAATATAGTTTTTCTTGGTAGTAAATTTATGAAGTTGATAATTATACTCTGGTTGTATAAAAGAATACCCTCTCCTTAGGAAATGCCACCTGCATGAACAGATGGAAAGACCCATCTCCTGAAGATGTCTGCAACATCCTCAAATGGTTCAGAGGGGGAAAAAAGTGTGAGACTGAAGAGGCAATATGAGATAAAATGTTGAGGTGAATCTGAGTAAAAGGTAGAGAAGTGTTCTTTGTATTATTTTTATCGTTTGCAAATTTTATGAGGCTGAAATTATTTCCAAGTAAAAAAAAAGCAACAATGAAAAACTACTGACCTGAACCAGAAGCATGAATTCAATCCTACAGATTGAGCTCACTCTTTACAGGACACAGAAGTGGAGTCCTTGAAGCCTGCCCTCAAGCTATTGATTTTATGTCATAGACTAACATAGACATTTGAGTCTCAGAAGACGATGGTCCATATGGAGTACCAGTTATTTCTAACCATGAAGGCCTCTCCAAAAAGTTTCTCCTGGATACATTCCAGTTCCTTGGCCACTATAAGCTTACAATCTCCATAACGAGACTGTGAGGACCATCTACCTTAAACACAATGGTTGCAGGATCACAAATCCACACCTTATCAGACCTGGAATTAAGGTTCACCCACATCAACAATCCAGAGGCCACACCTTAGGGCGACAACTCCAGTGGTCTGACTGAGTGAATGTTTACTTAATGCCTACCACGTGTAGGCACTGGGCTACATGCTAGGAATAGAAAGATGAATAAGCTTTGCTACTAATCTTAAGGAACTCATAAACTAAGGTGAAACGTACCTAATTCCGTAATTTTAGTGTAATATATGAAATACTCCTGTAATACAAGTGTATATTAAGTGTTCTGAGAAGCACTCAGTGAACAGGTAGGACAGCTTCATTCAGCCATTTACTTTGTGTCAGAGAAAGGAACCTTAAAGTTGGGATGACAGCCTCCAGCTGACAGAAAAAAAAGTGAGAAGGGAATTTCTGGCAAAAGCAACTAATAAAATGAGACAATGGCATAGAGGCGTGAAAATGTAAGCTGTTTTCAATGACTATAGGGAGGGAATCACCATGGCTGAAGCACAGCATCTCCTGTGATTGTGGTTAAAGAGGGAGATAAAGCCAGTTAGAAACAGTTCCTGAATGACCTTGTATAGCATGCTAAGGAACTACAAGATACCCTTTACATAGATGGAATGGCAGAATTTTTTAAATTTTATTTATCTATTTATTTGCTTTACATTTTGGCTGTGTAGTATGTGGGATCTTATTTCCCTGACCAGGGACTGAACCCATGCCCTCTGCACTGGAAGCACAGTCTTAACCACTGGACCATCAGGGAAGTCCCCCAGATATTTTAGAAAGACATTTCTGATGGAAACGTTAGCATTTATTACCAAAAAATGATGGAGTCAGGGAGAAGAGTTCACATGCAATTGCCTCAGCCCTCAAGAGTTATGACCGGGGCTGGAACTGAGACAATGACAAGGGAAGAGATATTAAAGGAAGCAGAATTAGTAGGGCTCAGCAACCAACTGGGAGAAGGCAATGGCACCCCACTCCAGTACTCTTGCCTGGAAAATCCCATGGAGGGATGAGCCTGGTAGGCTACAGTCCATGGGGTCGCTAAGAGTCGGACACGACTGAGCAACTTCACTTTCACTTTTCCCTTTCATGCACTGGAGAAGGAAATGGCAATCCACTCCAGTATTCTTGCCTGGAGAATCCCAGGGACGGCAGAGCCTGGTGGGCTGCCGTCTATGGGGTCGCACAGAGTCGGACACGACTGAAGCGACTTAGCAGCAGCAGTAGCAGCAGCAACCAACTGATTGTGTGCGGTGAGATATGACAGGGATGAGAGTGAAGATGCAACTTTCTTCCTTAAACTTTGAGAATTACTAACAGTGACTGAGTCTGAAATTTCAGTGTAGTAAGCTTCAAGACGTTCGTTACAGAATACAGGATTCTGGGAAGTGCACTGAAACTCAGGAGAGAAGTTAGGGTAAATCTAAAGATGCTGGAATCATACTGACAATGATAGCTTTCTTGTATTCTTTAAGGAAGACTGTGCAGATCGAGAAGATAAAGATATATATTCATCCAAAGATGATCAGGAGAAAAACAAGCCAAGAGAGGGAAAAGGAATGAGAAGACAGAATTATATGGTAACTGGTATTACATGGTAGAATCAGATGCTCAGTCAACAGAGTTTAAACAGCACTCAACACACAATCACTGAGGCCACTTAGGCAACAGATGCTTGCTACATCCTGATTATGAAAGTTGAAAAAAGTTGAAAGTAAAAGTCACTCAAGTCCTGTCTGACTCTGCAATGACACTATGGACTGTAGCCCCCCAGGTTCCTCTGTCCATGCGGATTCTCCAGGCGAGAATACTAGAGTCGAGTACTACTCTAGTATTATAACCTCCAGGGGATCTTCCCAACCCAGGGATCAAACCCAGGTCTCCCATATTGCCGGCAGATTCTTTACCATCTGAGCCATGAGGGAAGCCCCAAAATAATGGAGTGGGTAGCCTATGCCTTCTCCAAGGGATCTTTCTGACCCAGGATTCGAACCAGGGAAGCCCACATCCTGATTATTACACTATCTTAATTTCCTACTACATCTGAATAGGACAGTCACTTTCAAATTCAGATGCAGTTCAAGTGACATTCTCATACTATTCACTCTCTCCTTACACACTGAACTACAAAATTAAACAAAAGGCTTTATATTAAAAGGAACTATAACCATGGACACACTAGAGCCTTTGTGGACATTCAGGACTATAAAGATAAAAAAGCTCACAAACTTATTCTTGAACACATTCACCCTTCTTTTAAAAATTTTTATATTTATGGGAAAAATATAATAAACCATGATTAAAATAATGTAAACTTCTGATTTCAACATAGCATTGTCAGGTGACTCTGGGTTAAACGGCAAGCATCCTCCACAGGGAATGCTTGCAGAGGCACATGTGAGGCCATACGTGTGCACACACCCACACACAACCTCCTCATTCACACAGACTTCATAGTCAAAGTGACCTTTTAAGCACTCTGCCTTCGTCACCCACAGTGACCACCAATCTGGTGCAATCATCTATCCTCTCACAGAAACAGTGATATCTGTAATCAGTAACTCAGCATAGCAACCAGGTTTTACAACTACCTCCCTGAGCCAATTTGGTTTCTGTATAATTTTTTTCTTTCTAAATTTCATGACTAATGTACTGCCTGAATCTGCAATGTTCTTAGCCTCCCAGGTCACTACAGAAAGCAATCTGTTTTTCTTGTACAATCATTTGAATAAGTAATACCCAGTCATCTGACTACAAGTATTCATTACACATGAGCTATAGAAAATAATCAGTCATGGATCAAGTTTAGTAGCTTCAAAACAAATGACGCAGGTAGGATTTATACAGAAGCCTTCCAGGAGTTTCTTTTGTCCAGAAATGATCTGAATGTCATCCTATGTGCATTACACAACCTTCTTTTGCATTTTGTGAATATTTCTCTTGGGTCAGTATTCATTTCATGCCTTTCTAACTCAGCAAATAAAGGCTCAGATTCAAAATGGCTTTGCTGTTGGTCTAGCATGTTAATAGAGCAATGATTATTTCAGTGCTTCAATATGGACAGTCAAAAAGACGACCTTATTATGAACCTCCTGTAAGACAAACAGTATTGTTTATAAATAAAATCTCATGCTAAGAGGTCCTTAGCTTCCAAAGGAAGAAAGCAATCACTATGTTTGCAGGCAGTTAATGTTCTGCCCTTTACTTTAGGTACATAATATCTAGATTTTCATCAACATTTTTCAAATGTTGCTCTAAGTACAGAATCCTGGGTTTTGTTCATGCATATCTGGAAACTATTCTGTTCAGGGAATATCCCATGAGCAATGGGGATGCAAAACATTCTTTGCTGTGTATTGCTACTAAGAAAATACTCCCACAGTTCTTGGTTCAGTACTGCCACATTCTTAAAGGTTATTCTCACTAAAGAAGAGCTGGGCATTTCTGTGAAGAATTGAGATACCAAAAAATTTTTTTCCATAGAAATTTTAAAGTTATGCCAATAATAAATTATAGCAAAGACTAATTCAAGACAGGAAACAGTGCAGTCAGGTTTGAAAGTCATATTTGAATTCAAACTGACCTGAATTCCCAGGTTTACAGGCTGGACCGCCTTAGACAAGATACTTGAGTATGCCAAGCATCCAGATGGAAATAACTGAATGTAATGTGTGAATAAACTAAATCTAGCATAGGCTCTCAATAAATATTACCTTCCATCTTGACTCTCCATTTTGATACTGTAAATAACAACACTGTTAGGAAATTCTATAATGTTTCATTATACATGTGTGTGGCTTATGTTTCAATGATTACTTGCCAGTCTATAGAAAGAGAACATCACAAACATCCCATCGTTGTACATGGTAAATAACTATCACAAGTGGATTCATAAGTTATGTTTAATGTTAGTTACTTCCAAAGCCTATGTATTCACAGAATAATAACAAAGGAAAACTATTCAAATATACACATATTAAAGTATGTATGTGATTAATAAATGAAAAAAGGCTTATAATTTTAAAAATATCTGGGCTCCCAGTGCCATCAGATCAATTGACACAAATGACAAAAATGATTAAGTGAAAACCACATTATCACTTCCTTTGTACTATCTGGTAAACTGGATCAAATATAAAACACTATTTACACTATTTAGTGGGACACAGTCTCCATTACATAACCCAAGAGCTGACATGAAAAGGAAGAAGGTCAAGTCCACTTTTGTAAAGCTCTTAAGTAATTAGAGGACAGAAACATCAGGATGAGACCTTTATAAGTTGTTGATGGAAGAGGAAAAAAACGGTTTTGAGTCTTTGATTCTCAATTGTAACCATTTCAAAATATATCACATTAATAAACATTTTTCCATCTTAATGATGAATAGCCACCTGCTGAAGTCAAAGAAACAGAAGCCCACTCTTAATTGGAAACAGCAAGATTGTGTGTATTTTCCACTGTGTATTTTGGCTTTCCAAATGTTCCATTTGAGAACTCTGAGGGTGAGCCTTAGGACCCCCACCCCCCTCAGTTTTCCATAAGCCAGCACATTCTCGGACACACTGCACGCGTTCAGTTTAATCAGAAGACACACAGTTGGAAAACACTGCTGGAGGTTCATGCATTTTTTAATCAGTTTGTGTAAATTTTAAATGAGTTATCAGTTATGGTCAGGGCACACAATTCTGTATTTGGAAAGTTCTTAAATGGAAGGAATGGGATCCGAATGTCCTAATGCTCCTTTATTCATTTTAGAGAAACAGCCTCTGTCACACTTGCTACCTTCTGCCAAAGGCTACAAAGTTCAAACTTAGTGGTAGCAGACTAAGCTAAATAATGTTTTGTCCAAGTTTCCAAAACAAGCGTTCACAATTTCCACTCAGAAAAAATAAAGGTGGGAACTATATCTTAGCATTCTGAACAACGAACATGATGTCATAAGTAAACTTGATTCTCCCACCCCCACTTCAAAAAACACAATTTTTTTAAATGGCAGCAACACTTTGTGGCACCTTCTTTTCCCTGCTAAATGAGATCTATCCATAGGAACTCAATTTAGAGTCAGTATCATTTTCTGTTTAGGGCTGTATACCAATAATTGGGCACAACCTTAAGTCTCTCTGATTGTAACTGATGTATCAAATGACCTGTCAAAATGTTACTTGAAAAACAAACAACTTGACTGACATCAATGGAGTATATTAATGTGCAAGAAATATATTCATCATACCAATGAAATTCTCATGAACTCTGTTAAGTATATTCTTTAACTGGTTGTCATTCTAAATGACTTGGAAATAGTTTATATAATTGGCCATAAGAAATCCCTGTGTAGATAACTGAAGATGTGTCTGGTTCAGGTTTGTTTTTAATTAAGAGAAACTTGTGGTTACAAATAGCCCAGTATTTGTCAGTAATGATGACAACGTATTTTTTTAATTCAACTTGGCATAAACTCAGTAGTCATCCACTTGTCAGAACATACTGAAAAAGCCAAAGAATTAATCAGTTCAACAGGGGATCCTATGGGAGGACCACTTTTCCAAATCAGAGATAATACTTTTGGTTCCAAAATCTAGTGGGTCTCCAGTTTTCTCAGTGAGGAATCCAAAGGTAAAGTATTTTTTTCTGAGTTTCAGAAGAGAGACTTTCTCAGATGTGTCAGGAAATGTAATGGATGCTTCATGATGAAATAAGAGTAAAGACTTATTTAGAAAAATATGGAAAAATAGTGTATAAAAACACTGTTTCTTTGTAATGCCATGATTACTACAACAAAGGTATGTATAGAAAGTAGGATGTGTGGCAGGTATAAGGTCTGAAAAAGTGATACTGTAACTGATACTTGACAGACAATAAGGAGCAACTGGTCAGGCTAAGAGCCACATCTTTGAATGTGTGTGTGTGAGTGTGCATGTATGATTTGTATGAATGTATGTGTGTGAGAGAAAAGTCACTGCCATGAGGCAGTGAAAATACCTTCTAGTAAAAGTAGCATCGATTTCAATGGGATAAAGAATGAGAAAAACATATTTTCCAAATCATAAAGACTTTTAAAGCAACTTTATATAAAGGTATGGACCTAATTTCTAAAGGGGGCATTATAAAAAGATTATAAAAGGAATCATGACATGGCTTGATTTATACTTCAGTTGTATTCTATCAAGTGGGGTTTTAAAGACTGGACTGTGGATCAACAGTAACTTTCTGAAAAGGACCACCACCCCCATCAAGAGTGGTGGCAACACTCCCGTCAAGAAGTGGAGTCTCCTAGATGTCCATCGGCAGACAAAAGGATAAGGAAGTTTTGGTACATATATACAATGGAATATTACTCAGCTATAAAAAGAACACATTTGAGTCAGTTCTAATGAGGTGGAGGAAACTGGATCCTATTATACAGAGTGAAGTAACTCAGAAGGAGAAACACCAATACAGTATATTAATGCATATATATGGAATTTAGAAAGACGATAACGATGATCCTATATGCAAGGCAGCAAAAGAGACACAGATGTAAAGAACAGACTTTTGGACTATGTGGGAGAAAGCAAGGGTGGGATGATTTGAGAGAATAGCATTGAAACATGTATATTACCATATATAAAACGGATGGCCACTGAAAGTTTGGTGGATGAAGCAGGGCACCCAAAGCTGGTGCTCTGGGACAACCCAGAGGGATAGGGTGGGGAGGGAGGTTGGAGGGGATCAGGATGTGGAGACACATGTACACACATGGGTGATTCATGTCAATGTATGGCAAAAACCACCACAACACTGTAAAGAAATTATCTTCCGATTAAAACATATTAATTAAAAAAAAAAAAAAGAAAAGAAAAAGAAGTGGAGTCTGCAACTCGTTCCCTGAAATCTAGACAGGCCTGTTATCGCTTCAATCAACAGAGTGCAGTGTAAGTAATGATATGTAATTCGCTATGCTTCTACTTAAGAGACAAAGGACCTCCCTTTCTTTTGGGCATCACAGTTCTTAGGAGACCTCTCTTGGAAGCCGGCTGCCATGTTGTGAGAAGCCTAAACTACATGGCACGGACACAGACAGTCTTCAGTCATCCTGCCAGGTAGCCAGACATAATACTAAAAAAGCCTCCAGTGCCTCTAGACCCCAGCCACTTGATTTTTCCTAGCTGAGACCACAAACATCATGGAACAGAGACTAAAAACTCCCTGTGCCCTTTCTTAATCCTGAGCTATAGAATTTATTAACATAATTTATTAAAACCTGTTTAATGTCATTAAATTTGGGGATGATTGTTACACGGAAATAGATAAGCGGAATAAGGTTCACATTTAAAACAAGATCCATTATATTATTTTTCAGGTAGTTCACTATCAGATCTTTCTTAAGCAGAACCCAAAATGCACTGCCTTATACAAATGCAATAGGGAAGAGTGTCATGTACGCTTTTAGATTTCACTTTTGTTAAAGACAAAGACTTGACTTTTTTTAGATCACTTCCTCAGCAGAAGTGAGGAAGGTACAGAGAGATTTACACAAACTCCCTGCTCCTTAGGTGCACAATCTCCTCTATCAGCAACATCCCCCACCAAAGCATACACTGATTGCAACTGACAAACCTACACTGACAAATCATTATCACCTGAAGTCCACAGTTAACCTTAGGATGCATTCTTTTTTTTTTTTTTAGGATGCATTCTTGGTGTTACATTCTCTGGGTTATATTCATGGGCAATTACAGGTATCAATCATTTCAGTATCATTCAGAGTATTTTTTACTCCCTTCTTAAAAAAAAAAAACAAAACTTCTCATTATGTAGTTTTTAAACTTGAGTATTTTAAAATTTCTAATTTGGAGAGAGAGGGAAGATGGTTTGCTCGTTGTATGTTTGTTTCTATCTATTCTTGATATAACAGGAAATCTTCTTTTACAGAATTACCCTTAGGCATGAAGCCCATCATAGTATAATATTTCTCCACTAACACAGAACCCTCACATTTAAGAAAAATAGAACCTCGTTTAAGTTCAGACAACTCCCCCACTTGAATTCTAGCATTATGCATACTTTGAAACAGATGTTGTTCTAGTCACGTGTACTCTTTCTTTATTTTACTAAGTTCATATTTACAGCTAAAATGTTTCTTTTAAACTTGCATTTGTGTATCAGGGAAAATAAACAAAACACAAAAATGAAAGACAACTGATTCACTTATTTCCTTTAGGCTGACAGATTTCATAGAAAGTGCTTTTGTAATAAAAAAAATATTAATGAAGTAGCAATGTTTTGTGCAGACATTTGCTCCTCTGTCTACTTCATTTATAAATACTTTTTAATGAGGTAATAGAGACTACACAGCTCTGCAAGTGTTCCTTTTTCTAACATTTGTTCTGAATTCAAAGATTAGAAACAGCTAATCTGCTGCATTTTGGGGGCTGGTTTATGAATACAGCATTTAAAGCACATTGTTCGAGCATCTGGAAAGCTAACATCTCATAAATAGCCCATCCTCCCAAACATATGATTAGACAATAAGGGTAATCTGAAATTTGTTTAAAATCAGTAGCCATAAAGTAGATACAGTGTACTACAAATTGTCCCTCCCCCCTCCCCACCCTCCACCCCAGCCTGTGTATTGAAACATGCCTTAATGGGCCTTCATTTGCCAAGAAGACACTCAGAGTGGAGTTTGTCTTTGTACAATTAAATTATGCACATTGTCAAATCTTCTCATTTAAGAAATCTATATTTTACTGAATCATATCTAAGAATTAAGTCAGGTCTGCCCTGGAGGTACACCATGTGTCTCCATTCTCCTGTTAAGAGGATTAAAGGCCAACTCTCAATTTTTTTTCTCAATAGATTTCTTTTTCATTGTTACTCAAGCCTGTGAATATTTAACCATAACAATCAGCAGACTTTAATAAAGGGCATTGTTCAAGTAAACAGTCAACCTTCTAATCAACACACAGAAAAAAAAATCATATGTAACACAATGTTCAAAATTTTTCCTTATTTCGGATATAATATATATATATATTCCTTTCTAAATTAAAGGCTATGATGTAATCAAAATTTAGACAAAAATATGATCAGCTTACATGATGTAAGATGCAAGTCCCTGGGGGTCATATATATCAAGTTTACTGTAATAGCCTAGAAAAATTTGTTACCCAAAAGTAGTCTCTAAAGAGGAAAATATTTATGACTGAAGTATCCCAGAGTCAGTTTATTTCATAAATTTATGACTGAAGTAGCTAACATTTAGAGAGTTCAGTCTTACTCAAGTATGTATATATTTAAGCATACATGCCAGGCATAGACAGAAGTACTCCACGTGGACTATTTCATATACTCTTCCGAACAATCCTGCTAAGTAGGTACTACTAACAGTTTCCATTTTACCGATGAGGAAATCGAGACAAAGTTTACAAAACAGACCTAGAGTCATACAATTACAAAGCTCATACAATTTTCAACTTTATAAAAAGTATTTATCATTGTCTTGCTTTGTAGGCAAGGAAACGGAGGCCAGACGGTGTGAGGCCACAAACGCATTAGCAGCAGAACACGATCCAGCCATGCTCTTCTCAACCAGAGTCAATAAAATGCTTTTACTTCACATTCTGGGTAGGGGTCTTTAATTTTTAAGTCCCGTTTGTTCTCATTTGTAGCCATCTCTTCCTAAATATGCTGTGTTCTTCCAGCCAATGTATTGATCATCCAATGATTATTCAATAATCACTTGTTATAGGTGTTCACAACTGACATTCATAGAATTACCTTTTATTTATGTACATGTTACTCTCTGTAAGTATGTTGCTTTGCCACTCAAAATTATGCTTAGGGGATGTGTGCATGTAATATATGTATGTATATGGGCCGTTACTTTTAATTTCTAGTTATATCTATCCTATAATTATACTGTATTATTTTAATTGTTTCTTTTTTTCATCATAAAAAAACAATGCTATATCAACATACCTGGACATGTCTCTTTGGGCTTATTTACAGAAGTTTCTGGTTCAATGCACATGTGTATTTTTCAACCTCACTCTATATGGCCAGATGCTTTTCCAAAGCGGTTGTACACTAATTCACACTTTCACCCACTACACAGTTATCCCTGCCGGATGCCTCATCAAGTTTTCCCTAATGCATACTGTCCAAAACTTCAATTTTTGTTCGAGGGTATTTGTGTGAAACTCACTCAGTCATGACCAACTTTTTGCAACCCCATGACAGTAGCCTTGCTCTGTCCAAGGAATTCTCCAGGAAAGAATACTGGAGTGGGTAACCATTCTCTCCTCCAGGAGATCTTCCCGACCCAGGGATCGAACCTGGGTCTGCTGTACTGCAGGCAGATTCTTTACCACCTGAGCCACCAGGGAAGACCTTGTTGAAGGCTATGAAGTGGTATTCTTACTCTTTTTATGCATTTCCTTGATTATAGTTTATTTCTCTTAATTGTTTAGATTTCCTCTTCTTTAATTCATTTATCATTCACTGATTCCTCCACTGGCTAGTTTATATTCTTCTTACTGATCTAAAAAACATTTTCTATTTGTCTGTCGTATATATTGTCCTTTCTAAGACAAAGTTGGCATTAGCTTTATTCACAGTATCCTTTATTACAGAAGGACTTTAATTTAAAGATAGTAAAGCTTATCTATATTTTTCTTATTGACTAGCACAATAAATGCAAATTCTTATAAATGGATGTATTTTTCACCCAAGATTTTTTGAAATGCCCCCCTTATTTGTAACTATCTCAAAGAAAATCAAGAGAAATATAAGAACTGGACTAATTCCTTCTTTGCACTGAGCCAAGTGCTCCTCAAAGTGACTGTTTACATCCTTGGTTATTATCAATAAAATTTAGAATTCACCGAGTTTTGCCAAGACAACGCACTGGTCACAGCAAACACCCTCTTCCGACAACACAAGAGAATACTCTACACGTGGACATCACCAGATGGTCAACACCGAAATCAGACTGATTGTATTCTTTGCAGCCAAAGATGGAGAAGCTCTATACAGTCAGCAAAAACAAGACCCGGAGCAGACTGTGGCTCAGATCATGAACTCCTTATTGCCAAATTCAGACTTAAATTGAAGAAAGTAGGTAAAACCACTACTCCATTCAGGTATGACCTAAATCAAATCCCTTAAGAGTATACAGCAGAAATGACAAATAGATTTAAGGGACTAGATCTGATAGACAGAGTGCCTGATGAACTATGGACAGAGGTTCGTGACATTGTACAGGAGACAGGGATCAAGACCATCCCGATGGAAAAGAAATGCAAAAAATGCAAAAAAGCAAAATGGCTGTCTGAGGAGGCCTTACAGATAGCTGGGAAGGGAAGAGAAGGGAAAAGCAACGGAGAAAGGGAAAGATATTCCCATCTGAATGCACAGTTCCCGAGAATAGCAAGGAGAGATAAGAAAGCCTTCCTCAGTGATCAATGCAAAGAAATAGAGGAAAACAACAGATTCGGAAAGACTAGAGATCTCTTCAAGAAAATTAGAGATACCAAGGGAACATTTCATGCAAAGATGGGCTCGATAAAGGACAGAAATAGTATGGACGTAACAGAAGCAGAAGATATTAAGAAGAGGTGGCAAGAATACACAGAAGAACTGTACAAAAAAGATCTTCACGACCCAGATAATCACGATGGTGTGACCACTCACCTAGAGCCAGACATCCTGGAATGTGAAGTCAAGTGGGCCTTAGAAAGCATCACTATGAACAAAGCTAGTGGAGGTGATGGAATTCCAGTTGAGCTATTTCAAATCCTGAAAGATGATGCTGTGAAAGTGCTGCACTCGATATGCCAGCAAATCTGAAAAACTCAGCAGTGGCCACAGGACTGGAAAAGGTCAGTTTTCGTTCCAATCGCAAAGAAAGGCAATGCCAAAGAATGCTCAAACTACCGCACAATTGCACTCATCTCACATGCTAGTAAAGTAATGCTCAAAATTCTCCAAGCCAGGCTTCAGCAATACATGAACCGTGAACTTCCAGATGTTCAAGCTGGTTTTAGAAAAGGCAGAGGAACCAGAGATCAAATTGCCAATATCTGCTGGATCATCGAAAAAGCAAGAGAGTTCCAGAAAAACATCTATTTCTGCTTTATTGACTATGTCAAAGCCTTTGACTATGTGGATCACAATAAACTGTGGAAAATTCTGAAAGAGATGGGAATACCAGATCATCTGACCTCTCTCTTGAGAAACCTGTATGCAGGTCAGCAAGCAACAGTTAGAACTGGACATGGAACAACAGACTGGTTCCAAACAGGAAAAGGAGTACATCAAGGCTGTATATTGTCACCCTGCTTATTTAACTTCTATGCGGAGTACATCATGAGAGACGCTGGGCTGGAAGAAACACAAGCTGGAATCAAGATTGCTGGGAGAAATATCAATAACCTCAGATATGCAGATGGCACCACCCTTATGGCAGAAAGTGAAGAAGAACTAAAGAGCCTCTTGATGAAAGTAAAAGAGGAGAGTCAAAAAGTTGGCTTAAAGCTCAACATTCAGAAAACTAAGATCATGGCATCTGGTCCCATCACTTCATGGGAAATAGATGGGGAAACAGTGTCAGACTTTATTTTTTTGGGCTCCAAAATCACTGCAGATGGTGATTGCAGCCATGAAATTAAAAGACTCTTACTCCTTGGAAGGAAGGTTATGGCCAACCTAGATAGCACATTTAAAAGCACAGACATTACTTTGCCAACAAAAGTCCATCTAGTCAAGGCTATGGTTTTTCCAGTGGTCATGTATGGATGTGAGAGTTGGACGGTGAAGAAAGCTGAGCGCCGAAGAATTGATGCTTTTGAACTGTGGTGTTGGAGAAGACTCTTGAGAGTCCCTTGGACTGCAAGGAGATCCAATCAATCCATCCTAAAGGAGATCAGTCCTGGGTGTTCACTGGAAGGACTGATGTTGAAGCTGAAACTCCAATATTTTGGCCACCTCATGAGAAGAGTTGACTCATTGGAAAAGACCCTAATGCTGGGAAGGATTGGGGGCAGGAGGAGAAGGGGAAGACAGAGGATGAGATGGCTGGATGGCATCACTGACTCGATGCACATGGGTTTGGGTAAACTCTGGGAGTTGGTGATAGACAGGGAGGCCTGGAGTGCTGCAATTCATGGGGTCGCAAAGAGTTGGACACAACTGAGCGACTGAACTGAACTGAACTTCATTTTCAGTGGCACTATCTTTTTTATTTTGTACTATTAAATAAAACTATTTATCATTTTTATTAAGGTAACATTATCCATCATCAAAAGGACCACCATAACTTATATGATTATATACTTTATCAACTGACCTATCTGTGGTATTTTATTTTATCCTATTTGTACCTGGGTATCACAGTTTGCATATGTCTCCTTGTTTATTTGGAGTCAGTTTTTCTTATTACTGAGGTATCCTACATTTTTAAGCTTTCAGAGAAGGTGGAAATACAAATTGCATGTACAACTGAAAAATGTTATATAAGTAAAGATATTATAAGGACAAAATATATTTCCCTATAATTCACGATCTGTAAAATATTTTTTAATATATCTCAAAAATACAGAAGTTGGGAACAATCCAATTTTGAAAGGTAGCACCTAATGAATACTTTCTCTAGCCTATATTATTCTTTTGGAAATTATGTGGGAGACTTAATAGTTCCTTAAATAGTTCTACACATCAAACATCCTGCCATTACCTATGTAACTACAGTAAGTTACTAAACCTCATTTTCCATTTATGTGTAATAAAATAGTACATTAGGCAAAATGATCCTCAAAATTCTATTCTTTTATAAGTCTGTTAACCTACACACAAACACACACACACACACACACAAATTCTAAAGGGTCTCAACAGCAGCCAATGAAACTAAAATTTCATTTTGATATTCAGCTGCCCAGAACGGGATGGGCAACTTCCTTTCTTCAATATATCTACTGAAATAAAAACCATTACTCACAACCCAAAGGCAGAGTGCTTCAGAGGAAATGGATTCTGATGATGTCAGATATTTATTGTTGCTTCCAGAACAGAAAGAATTGAAGAGTCTTTCCTTCCCCATAAAGTAGGAAACATTTCAGTATAAGAATATGTATAACAGAGGACTCTGTTCAAGTGACCTTATTTATCCATTTTCTGTGTTATCTCTGAAAAAACTTCAGTTGATTTATTTCCTATACATTGAAATTGCTATTTGTGGAATTCAACCAATTTCAATTTCATATATAAAAATCTATGCATTTACTCTTCCATTTTCTATCCATCAGACCCATTACTGAATAGATAGTAGTGAGTTTGAAAAAAAAGAAAATGAAAAACTCTCAGGGGAGTAGCTATTCAAACCTCTCAAGGTAAAATACAGAGCAAGGAAGACAGCTGTCTTCTGAACAAGCAAGTCCTCCCAATGGAGATCCTCTTTATAGATTTCCTACTGCAACAGACCTATTCTTCCTTTTAAAAGTAATTACATGGGTTTTAATATTAAGTTATATGGATTCCTAAACCTTTAATTTGGTTTAAACTACTCAAATCTTTTAAAGCAGGTTTTCTCAGTAAAAAAAATTATTAATAAGTTTCATGAAAATGGCTAGAATGGAGACAGAAGGTGTCAGCCATTCATTGTTTTGGCTGGGAAAACTCATAAATCCAAGTTGTGATTTGGGCAAAATATAGCTGTACCATTTATTTAGTTTGCTTGTGTTAACATACTATTGTCTCACTTTTCTTGTTTTATTTGAAATAAAGGCTTGATTATTTCATTGATTTTTTTCTCTGTAAGATTATTCTGTCTAGCTTTTTCATCTAGTGCAAACATCACTAATAATACAATAAGATCTTCTTCATTAGTCTTCACATGTAACTAAGTTCCAGGTTTCAGTTCAGTTCAGTCACTCAGTCGTGTCCGACTCTTTGCAACCCCATGAATCGCAGCACGCCAGGCCTCTCTGTCCATCACCAACTCCCGGAGTCTACCCAAACCCATGTCCATCGAGTCAGTGATGCCATCCAACCATCTCATCCTCTGTCGTCCCCTTCTCCTCCCGCCCCCAATCCTACCCACCATTAGGGTCTGTTCCAATGAGTCAACCCTTCGCATGAGGTGGCCAAAGTATTGGAGTTTCAGCTTCAACATCAGTCTTTCCAATGAACACCCAGGATTGATCTCCTTTAGGATGGATTGACTGGATCTCCTTGCAGTCCAAGGGACTCTCAAGAGTCTTCTCCAACACCACAGTTCAAAAGCATCAATTCTTCGGCGCTCAGCTTTCTTCACCGTCCAACTCTCACATCCATACATGACCACTGGAAAAACCATAGCCTTGACTAGACGGACTTTTGCTGGCAAAGTAATGTCTCTGCTTTTAAACATGCTATCTAGGTTGGCCATAACCTTCCTTCCAAGGAGTAAGAGTCTTTTAATTTCATGGCTGCAGTCACCATCAGCAGTGATTCTGGAGCCCAAAAAAATAAAGTCTGACACTGTTTCCACTGTTTCCCCATCTATTTCCCATGGAGTGATGGGACCAGATGCCATGATCTTAGTTTTCTGAATGTTGAGCTTTAAGCCAACTTTTTCACTCTCCTCTTTCACCTTCATCAAGAGGCTCTTTAGTTCTTCTTCACTTTCTGCCATAAGGGTGGTGCCATCGGCATATCTGAGGTTATTGATATTTCTCCCGGCAATCTTGATTCCAGCTTGTGTTTCTTCCAGCCCAGCGTTTCTCATGATGTACTCCGCATAGAAGTTAAATAAGCAGGGTGACAATATACAGCCTTGACGTACTCCTTTTCCTGTTTGGAACCAGTCTGTTGTTCCATGTCCAGTTCTAACCGTTGCTTCCTGACCTGCATACAGGTTTCTCAAGAGACAGGTCAGATGGTCTGGTACTCCCATCTTTCAGAATTTTCCACAGTTTATTGTGATCCACACAATCAAAGGCAAGTTCCAGGTTTAGCTTGCCCTAAATCTTAGGGCAAAGCAATTTAACCAAAGCATACTCTTAATAATTTAATGCTTGGTCTTCTAGTTTACAGACAATTTACAGATAAATGATTTTTCTCCCAACACTATTGTTTTCTATTTAACTAAATACTAGTGGCACTATTGTATAAAATATTTATTCAAAAAACAATTAACAGGGTTTCCCTCGTGGCTCAGTTGTCAAGAATCTGTCTGCCAATACAGGAGACATGGGTTTGATCCCTGATCCAGGAAGATCCCACCTACTCCACAGCAACTAAGCCCGGACACAACTTTTGAGCGTGAGCTCTAGAGCCCAGGAACCACAACTAACAAGACAAGCCACCACAATGAGAAACTCATGCACCGCAACTAGAGTAGCCCCCGCTCCCAGGAACTAGAGACAAGCCCACTCAGCAAGGAAAACCCAGCAAAGCCAAAAATAAATAAATCAAAATAAATTAAAAAAAAAAAAACATAAAAAGCAGTCACAATAAGTTACTAACATTAATGTCAATCATTATGTGTCCTACCTAGCACTTCACTAAACATGCTACAAGGGTTATTTCATCAATCCTGCTATATCCTAAGAAGTAAATATTATCCCCATTGTAGGAAGAAGGAAACTGACTCATATCTGCTAAGTAATTAGCCAAAGGTCATACAGCTAAAGATGGTACAGCTAAGAGTCACAGCCAGGCAGTGGGCTCCAGAGTCAATGCATTTAAATGCTATGAATTACTACCTTCTAGTCCATAATGCTATACAGAGATCTACTTTTTTCTTAAACTTATCCTTTTCCACTGGTGACTTTACAATCTGATTAATATTAACACACAAAAATACAAACAAATGTATGAATATGAACTAACAAGTACACTTAATTAAAAAGGTATCATGCTGTGAATGGTGTTCCAATGCAATAAAAAATAAATAAATTTATTTTGTAGAACTACTGGAGCAGTTAAAAAATGAAAAGATCGAAACTCTTAATTGCTCTTACTTAGCAACTTGTGCTGATGAACATTAATAACATTTTTCAGCTCACATTTTATTTCTTGCCTTTACTGGCTTAAATAATTGAAAACTGGATGACAGGTTTGGCTTTTGCCTTTTTATTGGGTAAAAAAAATCTTATATAGTACAGTTTATCTCAACAGGCATAACAGCACAGATTTAAAGCAATTGATCATTATTTTAGACCAACTTTAATTAAAAATCTGTTGTTTCTTGTTCAAAGACTCTTTTCCTCATTCTGTGCTGACTGACCAGACTCTCAAAGTTTGTCACCTCTGGGCTTGCCTTTTGGAGAAAGTATTTTAAAATTCAGGCATAACCAATAATATATTCTTCCTGAGGTCCAAGACATATTTTGATATTTCATGCCATCACAAAACCCAATAAAACACTCTAGAAATAAAAAGGTAATAAATACCACTTTTTTGTTGCTGTTGTTCAGATGCTAAGTCATGTCCAACACTTTGCAGCCCCACAGACTGCAGCACTCCAGGCTCCTCTGTCCTCCACTGTCTCCTAGTATTTGCTCAGATTCATGGCCACTGAGTCACTTATCCAACCATCTCATTCTCTACCATCCTCTTCTCCTTTTGCCTTCAATCTTTCCCAGCATTAGGGTCTTTTCCAATGAGTCAGCTCTTCACATCATGTGGCCAAAGTATTAGAGCTTCAACATCAGTCCTTCCAATGAATATTCAGGGATGATTTCCTTTAGAATTGACTGGTTTGATCTCCTTGCTGCTCAAGGGACTGTCAAGAGTCTTCTCCAGCACAACAGTTCGAAAGCATCAATTCTTTGGTGCTCAGCCTTCTTTATGGTCCAACTCTCACATCCATACATGACTACTGGAAAAAAAACATAGCTTTGACTATACAGACCTTTGTCGACTAAGGGATGTCTCTGCTTTTTAACACACTAAGCTTGTCATAGCTTTCCTTCCAGAGAGCAAGCATCTTTTAATTTTGTGGCTGTAGTCACTGCCCTCAGTGATTCTGGAGCCTGAGAAAAGAAAATCTGTCACTGTTTCCACTTTTTCCCCTTCTATTTGCCATGAAGTGATAGGACCGTATGCCATGATCTTGGTTTTGAATGCTGAGCTGTAAGCTAGCTTTTTCACTCTCTTCTTTCACCCTCATCAAGAAGCTCTTTAGCTCCTCTTCACTTTCTGCCATTAGAGTGGTATCATCTGCATATTTGAGGTTGTTGATATTTCTCCTAGCACTTAAAAGATATGAACTAAATACCACAGGGCTTCCCCGATAGCTCAGTTGGTAAATCATCTGCCTGCAATCCAGGAGACCTGGGTTTGATTCCTGGGTCAGGAAGATCCCCTGGAGAAGGAAATGGCAACCCACTCCAGTATTCTTGCCTGCAGAATCCCATGGACAGAGGAGCCTGGTAGGCTACAGTCTATGGGATCACAAGAGTCAGACACAACTTAGCAACTTAAACCACCACCACCAAATACCACAGGAGACTGGAAGACAGGACTCTCCCGATGAGGCAATCAAGAGAGGCTTCACTGAGAAGGTGGTGTTTATGCCAGGTTTTCACTGGAGCATGACTAAATTCAAACAGACTGGAGGGAAGGGGATATTTCAAACAAAATGGACTGTGCCTGGAAACATACTCCAGCCAGCTGGCAAGTAAAGGTGTTTAGAAAGTAAATCTGAGATGAATGGGGGAGAGGGCATGCTGAACTTGGACTGTCAAACTGAAGTTTTGATATTCTATTTGGTAAATCTTAAGGAGTCACAGAATATTCTGAACCATTCAGTCTTAAACCAGAGCAGTGAACTTGAAAAACTAATACAGTAATCAAAAGTAGAATGGAATCCAGGGATGTTTACTATAAAATTAGTGGCTAAAAAAGTGGTCACTGGTATTGAGGATCTTGAAGAACAATAAAAAGACATTGTAGACATAGAATTCATGTCCTTACAGCCTTGGGAGTTAGAACAATGCCTTAAGAGGTCAGCAGACTGCACTAATGAAGGTGAACAGCAGCAGCTGGTGTCAGTAAACAGAATGCAGAGAGGAACCACTGAAAAATCACATATCCAGGACTCAGCCTGGAGCAAAGGTTTGTCAACACCTCCCCATCTTAAGTCAGAGGCAGCAAAGAAACCAGCCTCCTTGAAGAGGGCTCAGGGAGGAAGACCAGTGTCATCAGAGGGTTCACTTTCAATTAAGGGGAGTAAGTGGGAATAATGACGCCCAGATGGGGTGAGCAATTAAACAAGCATTCCTCGGGATGAGTGAAAAGACCAGTAGGTGGGAAGGCCAGATATGAGTGAGCTAGACAGGGTTAGGATGAAGTTTAGTAGCAAGTAAGTTAGAGGAAGAAATGGCAGGCCACATGATTCCACAAAATATTCCTAAAAAATATAATAAACTCACAGTTCAGTTCAGTCACTCAGTCATGTCCAACTCTTTGTGACCCCATGGACTGCAGCATGCCAGGCTTCCCTGTCCTTCACCAACTCCCGGAGCCTGCTGAAACTCATACGCATCGAGTGGATGAAGCCATCCAACCATCTCATCCTCTGTCGTCCCCTCCTCCTCCCGCCTTCAATCTTTCCCAGTATCAGGGTCTTGGCCAAAGTATTGCAGTTTCAACTTCAACATTAGTCCTTCCAATGAATATTCAGGACTTATTTCCTTTAGGATGGACTGGTTGGATCTCCTTGCAGTCCAAGGGACTCTCAAGAGTCTTCAACACCACAGTTCAAAAGCATCGATTCTTTGGTACTCAGCTTTCTCTATAGTCCAACTCTCACATCCATATGACTACTGGAAAAACCACAGCTTTGACTAGATGGACCTTTGTTGGCAAAGTAATGTCTCTGCTTTTTAATATGCCATCTCGGTTGGTCATAGCTTTTCTTCCAAGGAGCAAGCATCTTTTAATTTCATAGCTGCAGTCACCATCTGCAGTGATTTGGGAGCTCAGAAAAATAAAGGCCAAAAAAATTAAGTCATAATCATAGCCCTATCACCAGGATGGTTAGCTAAGCTTCTGGCTGTGACTATAGACAAAATGATTCCATCTAGTTCCTTGCACAGTAAAAGATCTTTGGTTGAATTTAGACTTTAAATGATCCTAAGAACTGAATAAAGGGATCATGCACCTCCACACCATAGGTAATTTCAATAAACACATTGACTATATAGAAAAGAAGAAAAGAAAGGCAATTAAGTACCCTTTTTTCTCATGATGACTGAAGTCATCAAAATCATACTATTTCCAAAAATAAAAGAAAAATAAAAACAAGCAAACAAACAAAAACACTACTTTTAGGTCAGCTTGTTTTGCTGCAGCCTTAAGTACATGATTGGTCTGTTCATAATGCATAAACCATTGCACTTTCAATCAACTGTTTTCTGATAAATACTGGTCATATTCACCTTTCTTCTTTGTATTCAGAGAAGCTTAATATTTAATGCTGTAAAAGTAGAAACTTAATCAAATTCATTTGTATAAACCCTTGGGTAACTAAAACCTATTTTCATGGAAGACAGTTTATGATGAAATATAGTAGCATTAAAGAATTTTTTTAAAGACTTCTTTTAAATGGACACTTATAATCTAGGATATAAATTTAATACAAGGCCTACATTTTGTACATAAAGCTTATATAAGTAAAATCAAATGTAAAGTATTATCATTAATTACAGTAATAGTGTAATAGTATTTTATATGAATAAAACACTGATTCTCAATCAATAAAATGATTAATTTAGCTTCGCTCACAGTACTTATTGTGACACACGTACAAAATACTGTAGACCTGTGTTTATATAGAATTTCAAGCATTGCAATAAAAAGCTTTACTGACTAATTTTGGGAATGCAAGATTTACTTTATCAGTATACTTATTTTTCAAACATTAATCAATGTTGTACTCCATTAGCTGTTACTCCATGGCTGCTGCCTTTTGTTCTCAGATCACAGAAGTGCAGGGCACAAAACTCCCTACTTGCATTCACATTTTAGTTTTCATAGGTGAAGATCTAAAGATATTTAGTGAAGTGAAATGTATTCTGAGTTTTCTGATTTTATAATTCTTTCAAATAGGTTCCTTTGGTGGTGAATGTTCTGGGCCCATAAGTCTAGGAAAACGAGTCTCTGTTTGGCCCTCCCACAGAGAGTTCATGTATATAGGTATAGGCTTATAAACCACTTATTTTTAAAATTAGAAACACTTAAAACAAACAAAAACTGCAGAGTAACATAACACAAACATTAATGAAACCACTATCCCAGTTTGCCCATTCTTAACACTGTGACATATGTGCTTCAGATCTCTTGTTCATTAAGTTAAGAACAGAATTCAGACCCTCTACATAAAGCTATCAAGAAATTACTTAGAAGTAGCTGCTGCTGCTGCTGCTGCTAAGTCGCTTCAGTTGTGTCCAACTCTGTGCGACCCCACAGACAGCAGCCCACCAGGCTCCACCGTCCCCGGGATTCTCCAGGCAAGAACACTGGAGTGGGTTGCCATTTCCTTCTCCAGTCCATGACAGGGAAAAGTGAAAGTGAAGTCGCTCAGTCGTGTCTGACTCTTAGCGACCCCATGGACTGCAGCCTACCAGGCTCCCCCGTCCATGGGAGTTTCCAGGCAAGAGTACTGGAGTGGGGTGCCATTGCCTTCTCCGCTTAGAAGTAGAGTATTCCGTAAAAATCCTTTTCAGATATATGAGGTTTTTAAGTTACTTATCAATGTTTTTTTCTTTTTTCTTTCTCAAACTCTTGTGTCGAGGGTTGGCTTTCAACAGATTGCTGCAAGGAAGCTGCTCGGCTATGTATGAAACTCTGACATAGAAGCAGGTTGTCAACAAAAAGGCTGGCGCCTTTTGTTGCACTAGGTTCCCCACGAACGTGTAGTGTGAGACAGGTGAGGAAGTCGCTGCATTTCCAGCCGTGACCTGTGACTCAGGATGAAGGGTTTTCTGCCATCATGGGTTTTTAACTATACATTGATCAAAAATGTCTGTATTGTATCAATATTTGGTGCTTATGGAGTTGGCTTGATGCCACAATATATGATCCACTTTGTAAATAGTCACTGTATGATTGAAAATATGGTTTATTTTCTAACTGCTGGGTTCAGGACTCTAATGTGTCTGTTAGATCAAGTCTGTTAACTGCTGTCAAGGTCTTCTACATTTTTATTAATTTTTCATTTTTAATTGTTTGATCCAGTGACTCTAAAAATGTGATCCCCAGCCCAGTAGCATCAGTTTCCTGGGATTGCTGGAAAGGTAAATGCTCAGGTCACCCCAGATCTACTGAACTAGAAACCCAGCAGGGGCAGGCAGTAAGGCAAAGCAATCTGTTTTAACCTGCAAGTTATCCTGGTGTATGATATAGCAGAAAAAGTACTGGCTTGATCTACATACCTCTGAATAAAAATGATGTAGTATTTGCATATAAACTATGTATGTCCTCCCATACATTTTAAATCATCTCTACATTATCTATAATACCTAATATAATGTAAATGAAATGTAGACAGTTGTAAATACAAATGTAAATGGTAAGTTTTGCTTTTTAGAACTCTCTTGAAATTTCCTTTCCCAAATATTTTCATGTCACAATTGGTTGAATTTGAAGATGTGGAACTCATGGATACAGAAGGCTAACTATATATTTATATGCACCAATTCCTATTGTGGATTTATCATTTTTTTCCTTGTAAATCTGTTTTTCTTTAGCTATTTAATGGCTATGTTATTTTGGAGTATATAATATCCAAATTAATCTACTGTCCCAGCAAACTGTTCCTTTAACATGTAATAAGATAATCCTTTTCTATATACTAATTGTCCATCTTTGACCCATGACCCTCCAAAACTAAACCAAACCGTTATGTCCACAGGACTGTGAGTAAATCAGGCATGAACACTATCTTTCCTCTGAACTTCATTTTCTGAAAGACTTCGGGAAATACAGACTGGGCCCAGGGTTGGATATTGGGAGAAAAAGGTCATCAACAAGACAAGAGTCCAAAAGTGAAATGAAACAAGAAAATTCAGACAGATTGCCCCATCATGCAACTTACAGAATAGGGCTAGTCAGAGAAAGAGAAGGTGTTGTGAACTGAATTGTCCCGGCTCCATGCCCAAATGTCAAAATTCCTATGTTTAAGTCCTAATCTCCTAGTACAAAATGTGATTATATTTGGAGATAAGGGCTTTAAAGAGGCAACTAAAGAAAAAAACAGGTCATGTGGGTGATCCCTAATTCAATTATCACTGGTGTCCTTATTGGAAGAGGAGATTAGGACAAAGAAGCACAAGAGGAAAGAGGACATGAAGACATGCAGGGAAGATGGCTATCTACATGCCAAGGAGAAAGGCCCTCAGAAGATTATCAACCCTGCTGACACCTTGATCTTGGACTTCTAGCCTCCAGAATCCTCAGAAAACAGACTTCTATTGTTTAACCTACCAAGTCTATGGTACTTTGTAATGGCATCCTTAGAAAACTGATAAAGAAGATAAGCGCAGGATGGAAAACAAAGACTCCATACCAAAACAATAGCAGATAATGACCAAGGACAGGATATTGACCCTGAAAAATAACCTCCGGAGCCTGGAAAAGTTATAGATGCTTTTCACAGTCTCTGAAACCACAAATAAACAGAACAACACAAAATGCTCCTCAAACATGTTCATTCAAAACATCTTAAATGTACTAATATCACTACTGTTCAACAAATATTTATTGAGCACCTACTGTGTGCCAGGCACTGTTGGACTTGGGATACTGCAGTAAACAAAAAGGTTAACCTTCTAGCCTTCTCTGAAACATCCACTCTGGTGGGAAGTAACAGACAATCAACAACAGAGCTATTAAATAAATGAATGATCATACAGTGCGTTGGAAATGATAAATGCTATAAAGCCAACATAGTAAGGGGTATTAAGGGTTGTTTACAATTTAAATATAGCTCCAGGATAGGCTTCATTGAAGAGAAGAAATCTGAGCAGAGACTTAAAGGCAGTATTGACCTTGGGTCTGGTACTGTATTAAGCCATATACAGGGATTATCTAACTTATCCTCAAGATACTTAGAGTGGAAAAATATACTATACCTATTTTACAGATAAAGAAACTCAAGCTTAGGAAAACATGGAGTTATTGCATGGGGGTCCAGGATAACTGAGTAAACCAAATATTTAGCGAGTAACCAAACCCAGCTACAGACCTTCCTCAAGGGCAACTGAGGGAAGCATGGAAGAAAATAAGTAAATATAGTAGGAATGCCAAGTGCTAAATGAGAGAAAAGTGTAAGAGATTACAGGAGAATGAAGGTGCAGCAAAGCTAGGGCACCTTTTTCAAAGGGAAGAACCCTTAGAGAAGTGAAAGTGAATTTCATGTGCTGTGTTTAAATAGTGTTTTTAACACAACATATACTCAGCAAGTTAAAATGCAAATCAAAATATTCCTAAGATAGGTCAAAAGACTGATAAACAGTTAAAGAAAATAATTGTCAAAGATAATAGGCCAATTAAACAAACTATAGTATATAGTCATGTTAACTAGATAATAAAATATCTAAAAATAATCTTGATATGAGAAAATGAGGATATGCTATTGAGATGAAAACATATAAATACACTATCAACAGTTTTGCTTTAGCTCTGAATAAGTTTGTACATGTGGTATATGCACGGGTGTGTATCAGATACACAGACACAGGGAAAGATGAGAAGAAGGGAAGCAGTTTTTATATCAGTACAGCAGGATAACAGATGATCATCTACAAGGAACAATGGTTTAAACAAAAGTTTTTTTTCCTCTTACACACTTAAAAGAAGTCTCGAGGCTGGCAGCCCAGAGTTGGTATGAAGATTTCATGAAGCTATCAATGACCCAGCAGAGAAGGCAATGGCACCCCACTCCAGTACTCTTGCCTGGAAAATCCCATGGACGGAGGAGCCTGGGAGGCTGCAGTCCATGGGGTCGCGAAGAGTCCGACACGACTGAGCGACTTCACTTTCACTTTTCACTTTCATGCACTGGAGAAGGAAATGGCAACCCACTCCAGTGTTCTTGCCTGGAGAATCCCAGGGACGGCGGAGCCTGGTGGGCTGCCATCTATGGGGTCGCAGTGTTGGACATGACTGAAGTGACTTAGCAGCAGCAGCAGCATCAACGACCCAGACTCCTTCTAGTTTATCACTCTGCCATCCTTACAGTATGACCCTCATCCTCAAGTCCAGTGAGACTGAGAAGCACTATCCAACAGGTATCTATTCTAGTCAGCAACATGGAGGAAAAGGGTGAAGAGGAAGGATACCCTCCTGCTTTAAGATGATTTCTCATCAAGACCACACAACACTTCTACCCAGAACACAGACAGCCATCTATAGCATGGCAAGATACACCAACTTTACATGGGTGGCAGAATTCCAATCTAACTGTTGTTGCTCTCTTTCCTAAGAAAACAGGAGCAAGAAAGCACCTAGCAGTTTCTGTCATAGACTTTTCTATATTCTCTAAAGTTCATAGAAAGCATGGGTAATGTTTATAATTTTGAAAGTTTTCAAAGGTTTTTGAAGCTTGATACTCAAGTTGTTAAGTGATACCAAAACATAAGTGATCTGTAAAGAAAGTGCTTAAAGTTAAAGAGAAAAAACTTATTGACAGGTTAATGTCTACTCGTCATAAATATTAAGGAACTATATACTATCTTAGATACAAAATCCAGGCATGTTTAATGTGTTTTCTGTCTATAAGCATACTACAAAAATAATTACTCCAAGAAAGGCCTATTAGGTTATAAAATATACTTTTAAAAGAGTTGTAAAATTATATACTTTAGGATGAAGTTCATTAGCACTTTTAGAACATTTGGAAACAGTTGGTGGTGGTTTAGTCGCTAAGTCGTGTCCAACTCTTGCAACCCCATGGACTGTAGCCCACCAGGCTCCTCCGTCCATAGGATTTTCCAGGCAAGAATACTGGTAAAAATACCAGTATTCTTGCCTGGAAAGCTCAGTCAGTAAAGAATCTGCCCTCAGTGCAGGAGACTCGAGTTCAATCCCTGGGTTGGGAAGATCCCCTGGAGAAGGGAATGGTTACCCACTCCAGTATTCTTGGAAACATTTAGATAAATTCTGAACACAAAACAATGGAATCAAGATTAATGTATTGATAAAATTCCCAAAATACGAGCAAATTTAAGACAGCATAAGATTTTAACAGTACATGACTTAGAAAATAAGTCACACTTTGCATAGCAGCATATTTTGCTAAATTGATAAAGCTAGTATAATGGTAAAGAAAAGATTAAAAACAAAAAGAATCAAAAAGACTGTCTACATGGTATTTGTAGTATGATCTACAGTATACAATACCATAGAAATAATGTGTAAGAGACATTTATTAATGTCTACAGAATAACAAAAAATAATTAGCAAAAAAAAAAAAACCTCTACCCAATTGAGAAAAAAATATTTCCCAACAACAAGCTATGCATTTACTGTTATTAAATATTTGAAGAGGACCAGAGGTATATTGTTTACCCCCACCAACCACAGACCCAATACAGTGCTTAAAATTTATAATCTAGAATGAGAAGTTGATGAATTAACTTAATATCAGCTCAGAATGTTACAACTACTATACTGAATACACATATCAATTATAAGATGCGATTTTATTCAAATAATAAAATATGTAAAAAAACTCTTAAAATTAAGGGAATATACTATCAGTATTTTGCATCTAACCAAGTAAGTTGTGTTTTTTTCAACATCTAACAGGTGATAGTTGCTAGTAGTATTTATTCATTATCAAACTAAAATAAAAATTTATCAATGTCAGGCATTCTCCCAAGCCCTGGGGATACAGGTATAAGCAAGACAAATCCCTGGCTTGTGGAGCTTACATTTTACTGTGGAGACAATGAACAAATAAAGTACAACTGCAGGCAGCAATAAGTGCTGCAAGGAAAAATAAAACTGAAGAAGAAAATAATCAAGCATGAGGAGAAGGAAGGGTATTTTGAATTCGGGCAAGGCAAGTCTCTCCAGGGAAATAACGCCTGGGTAAAGTTTCAACTGAAAGGAGCATGGGGTGCCACATTAATACCCAAGGGAAGGACAGTCCAGACAGAGGACTCCACGAGTACAAAAGCCCTGAGGCATCCATGCTTAAACAGTAAGGAGAGGGACTGGGAGGAGAGGGGAGAGAGGGGAGGGAAGACAGAGGCAATGAGTCAGAAGGGCAGCCAGCGGGCAGATCAAGCAAGGCCCCAGGAGCCACGCTAAGGGTGTTTAGGTATTGCTCAGTGTGCAAGCAGAAGCCACTGGGAAACTTTACAGTAGAGCGGTGGCATGACAGGACACACTAGAAGTATCCTTCTGGTCACTAAGAAGAAAAGGGATCACAGGCAGACAGGGGCACAAGCAGGGAAACCAACAAGTGACAGACAGGCAACTGAGAGCAGCAGTGGCAAAGACAGGGAGGTGGCTGAGGTGAGGAGTCAGAGGTGGAATACAGGACAGACCGGACGGCACTCACTGGACTGGATGCGGGATGACAGTGAAAGAGGAGAGTCAAGCGTGACACCAGTGTGTCAGCCCAAGCAACTGGGTAAACACTGATGCCACTTACGAAAATCAAGAAGACACCGGAAGAAATCAAGAGTTCAGTTTTGGACGCATGAAGTTGAGATGCCTAACAGGTATTCAAGAGGACATACTGATTATACGGTTGGATATACAGGTCTGGAGCTCAGGGAGGAGGCTGAGGCAAAAATTAAAATTGGGTATCATCACTATATAGATAATATTTAATTAATTAGACAGCACTTGATACCATCAAACTAGATGAAATAGCTAGGAATAAGTGTAGATAAAGAGAAGGCCAACTGAGTCCTGTAAGACGTCAACATTTAGAGTTTGCTAAGAGAAAGTGAACCCAGTAAGAGACTGTAAAAGAATCAGCATTGTTGCAGGAAGAAAATCAGAGCGTGCAATATACTGGATACCCAGTGAGAATTTATCTTAAGAAAGACAAGGACAATTAAAACCACATCAAATGCCACTGACAACACTGAAAAAGATGCTACTAGCTCAAGCGGCAACCTTGAAAATAGTCTTTTTTTTCTTTTGATTATGAAAGCCTGATGTGCTGCAGTTCATGGGGTTGCAAAGAGTCGGACACAACTTGGTGACTGAATACCACCACCACCACAACAAAAGAAACTAATCTGAGCAAGTTCAAACAAAATCTTTTAGGTATTTAATGGTGTTCATTAGGCAGACACAAAAGTCTCTCCTGCAGCTGAGGCAGAAATGGAGAAAGCCATCCCATAGCTTCCAAATTTCAGCATGCTCTACACCTCCAGCTGCACATAAAGACCAACTGCAGGACCAACAGCCAAATCCCCAGCAAAGATAATCCGATTTGCCCAGCTTGGATCAAGTGTCCACCCCTGCAGTTTCTGTGACTCCTACAGTGGGGGCATGTCTAACATCACTGGCTTCATCCAGGACCTGATCAAGCAAGAATGTGTTGGACAAATCCTAACAGTAACAAATGCCTGATGGCATTCTGACCATTGTTCCGAGAGCTGTTCTAAGGACAGTGCATATATTATCCCAGTAATCACAATCACCAGTTAAGGTAATATATAGATGAGACTCATAAATGCTAAATAACTCATTTCACAGCTGATTAAGTGGCAAAGCAGAGATTTTCAGAATCTTGTATGAAAACTTATCCAAGCAAATTTGGCCATGCACAATATGAAGCTCTTTTTGACTGTTACTACCAATAGTTAGAAGTAACTGAAAGCTTTGGATTTTTGTCTCTGGACATCACAAGTAGGTATGAAAGCAAGTCTTAGAATAAATGGTGACCCACTTAGGACATTAAATAGCTATAAGAGATATCAAGACAAGCAAACAAAATACAGCTCTTGAAGCCTGTTTACGAGTTCAATGAGGTCCCAGGTTTCCATCCTTTTAGGATCACAAACCATACATCCCATGCAGCAATCTAGACAGAGGATTTTGTTATCCTTACACAAGCAGTAAGCAACTACATCTGACTATCTGCTGTCCAAGTTTGGGATTCATGCTTCTATCTCTCCTGAAAGCCACAATGATTCCTATGCCATGATATGGCATGGGCAGGATGTATTTCTAAAAATACTGCAGCCAATCCACGAATATTGAATATCACATTTTATGTAGGAAATAAACTTCTTCTAAAATCTATTATGCTAACTAGCAAGCTAAGATTTTCACCAATAAAAATCCAATTTGGGCACTTGTTACCGAAATGCAAGTTCGTGTGCCCGGCACACAAAGAGGGCAGACAATACCAAAATATCAAGAGTTTGGAACAGAGAAAAGTTTATTGAGGGACCTGCAAGGAGACAGCGGCTCGTGCCTGAAAATTTCCAAACTGTCCAAAAGCTTTCAGCAAACCCTTTTTCTACAAAAAGGGAGGGAGAGGCATGGTCAGTTGTTGCAAAATTCTCAGTGTCAAAGCCTTTGTTTTTGAGGTCAGGTCATGGTCAGGAAAGGATGTTCCTGTAAATCTCTACCAGTTCAGTCCAATTCAGTCACTCAGTCATGTTTACTCTTTGCGACCCCATGGACTGCAGCACACCAGGCTTCCCTGTCCTTCACCTACTAGTGGAGCTTGCTCAAACTCATGTGCATTGAGTAGGTGATGCCATCCAACCAACTAATCCACTGTTATCCCCTTCTCTTCCTGCCTTTAATCTTTCCCACAATCACAGTCTTTTCCAATGAGTCAGTTCTTCTCATCACATGGCCAAAGTACTGGAGTTTCCGTTTCAGCATCAGTCCTTCCAGTGAGTATCCAGGACTGATTTCCTTTAGGATGGACTGGTTTGATCCCCTTGCAGTCCAAGAGACTCTGAAGAGTCTTCTCCAACACCATAGTTCAAAAGCATCAATTCTTCAGCTCTCAGCTTTCTTTATACTCCAACTCACACATCCATACATACTGGAAAAACCATAGCTTTGACTAGATGAGCCTTTGTTGGCAAAGTAATCTGTCTGCTTTTTAATATGCTGTCTAGGTTGGTCATAGCTTTTCTTCCAAGGAGCAAGAATCTTTTAATTTGATGGCTACAGTCACCATCTGCAGTGATTTTAGAGCCCCCAAAAATGAAGTCTCTCACTGTTTCCACTGTTTGCCCATCTATTTGCCATGAAGTGATGAGACCAGACGCCATGATCTTAGTTTTCTGAATGTTGAGTTTTAAACTAACTTTTTCACTCTCCTCTTTCACTTTCATCAAGAGGCTCTTTAGTTCTTCTTCACTTTCTGCCATAAGGGTGGTGTCATCTGCCTATCTGAGGTTACTGATATTTCCTCCAGTAATCTTGGTTCCAGCTTGTGCTTCATCCAGCCCAGCATTTTGCATGATGTACTCTGCATGTAAGTTAAATAAGCAGGGTGACAATATACAGCCTTGATGTACTCCTTTCCCAATTTGGAACCAGTCTGTTGTTCCATGTTAAGTTCTAACTATTGCTTCTCGACTTGTATACAGACTTCTCAGGAGGCAGGTAAGGTGGTTTGGTATTCCCATCTCTTGAAGAGTTTTCCAGAGTTTGTTGTGATGCACGCAGTCAAAGGCTTTGGCATCATCAATAAAGCAGAAGTAGATGTTTTCCTGGAATTCTCTTGCATTTTCTATGATCCAGCACATGTTGGCAATTCGATCTCTGATTCCTCTGACTTTTCTAAATCCAGCTTGAACATCTGGAAGTTATCAGTTCACAAACTGTTGAAGCCTGGCTTGGAGAATTTTGAGCATTACTTTGCTAGCATGTGAGATGAGTGCAATTGTGCGGTAGTTTGAGCATTCTTTGGCATTGCCTTTCTTTGGGATTGGAATGAAAACTGACCTTTTCCAGTCCTGTGGCCACTGCTGAGTTTTCCAAATTTGCTGGCATATTGAGTGCAGCACTTTCACAGCATCATCTTTTAGGATTTAAAACAGCTCAACTGGAATTCCATCACCTCCACTAGCTTTGTTCGTAGTGATGCTTTCTAAGGCCCACTTGACTTCACATTCCAGGATGTCTGGGTCTAGGTGAGTGATCACACCACTGTGGTTATCTGGGTCATGAAGATCTTTTTTGTATAGCTCTTCTGTGTATTGTTGTCACCTCTTCTTAGTATCTTCTGCTTCTGTTAGGTCCATACCATTTCTGTCCTTTATTGTACCAATCTTTGCATGGAAAATTCCCTTGGCATCTCTAATTTTCTTGAAGAGATCTCTAGTCTTTCCTGTTCTATTGTTTTCCTCTATTTCTTTGCACTGTTCACTGAGGAAAGCTTTCTAATCTCTCCTTGCTATTCTCGGGAACTCTGCATTCAAATGGGTGTATCTTTCCTTTTCTCCTTTGCCTTTAGCATCTCTTCTTTTCTCTATAGGAGGCCTCTATTTGTAAGGCCTCCTCAGACAGCCATTTTGCCTTTTTGCATTTCTTTTCCATGGGGATGGTCTTGATCCCTGTCTCCGGTACAATGTCACGAACCTCTGTCAATAGTTCATCAGGCACTGTGTCTATCAGATCTAGTCCCTTGACTATATTTGTCACTTCCACTGTATAATCATAAGGGATTCGATTTAGGTCAAACCTGAATGATCTAGTGGTTTTCCCTACTTTCTTCAATTTAAGTCTGAATTTGGCAATAAGGGGTTCATGATCTGAGCCACAGTCAGCTCCTGGGCTTGATTTTGCTAACTGTACACAGCTTCTCCATCTTTGGCTGCAAAAAATGTAATCAATCTGATTTCGGTATTGACCATCTGGTAATATCCATGTGTTGAGTTTTCGCTTATGTTGTGGAAGAGGGTGTTTGTTATGACCAGTGTGTTCTCTTCGCAAAACTGTTAGCCTTTGCCCTGCTTCATTCTGTACTCCAAGGCCAAACTTACCTGTTACTTCAGGCATCTCTTTTCTTTCCTACTTTTGCATTCCAGTCCCCTGTAATGAGAAGGACATCTTTTTTGGATGTTAGTTCTAAAAGGTCTTGTAGGTCTTCATAGAACCATTCAACTTCAGTTTCTTCAGCATTACTGGTCAGGGCATAGACTTGGATTACTGTGATATTGAATGGTTTGCCTTGGAGACAGAGATCATTCTGTTGTTTGTAAGATTGCATCCAAGTACTGCATTTCGGACTCTTTTGTTGACTATGATGGCTGCTCCATTTCTTCTGAGGGATTCTCACCCACAGTAGTAGATATAAAAGTCATCTGAGTTAAATTCGCCCATGACAGTCCACATTAATTCCCTGATTCCTAAAATGTTAATATTCAGTCTTGCCATCTCCTGTTTGACCACTTCCAATTTACTTTGATTCATGAACCTAACATTCCAGGTTCCTATGCAATATTTTCTTTACAGCATCAGAATTTACTTCCATCACCAGTCACATCCACAATTGGGTGTTGTTTTTGCTTTGGCTCTGTCTCTTCATTCTTTCTGGAGTTATTCCTCCACTTTTCTCCAGTAGCATACTGGGCAGCTACCGACCTGGGGAGCTCATCTTTCAGTGTCCTACGTTTTTGCCTTTTCACTGTTCATGGAGGTTCTTTAAGCCTCCATACTTAAACAGTATGATAACTCTCACTTATCTCTTCTTTAATTTGTGGTGTAAACAGAAGAGCTATTTTAAAGAGTGGACTGCGAGGACACCATTGCAGTGGCTGATTTGGTTTTTTGTCAGCATCTTCATCGACAGAGATGGTAAACATCGCTTATTTTTGAAAGTATCTGAGAACTTCAACTGTTTATGTTTATGTTAAATCCATAAGAGATTGTCTACAGAATCAATGTCTTTGGCTCCAATCACACATTATGTATACACACCCCTGAATCAACTTAAGGGTGGCATGACTGTCAATGTCTACGGTGTCGTGATGTTCTTTAAACCTCCATACCTAAGCAGAGGAATTGGTGGGTATTAAAATGGGTGAAGATTTTACTGGATCTGCTTTATTGGTTTCAACACAGCTCCTTTGGTACTCTAAGTCTTACAAGCTCAATCTCTACCAAGCCAACATTACTCCCTGGTCTGACAAGAAAGGACAAGGTCAAATCACAACCTTCCCCCTTCAGGGTCCCAGTCTTGGCTAAGAGGAGGTAGATCTCATTGGCAGCCCCCTTAGAGAGAAGTCCCAGACCCTGCCCAACTGTCATCACTGAGAGAATCAGGCTCCTCAAGCTGCCCAAACGGTAGGGCCAGGTCTCACAGACTGCAGCCTATGCGGACTGCTGCTCCTACTAGTTGACTGAGGCGGGCATGGAGGAGAGGTTCACGGCTGCCTCAAGGCCTGGGCCAAGGCCAGCGGGCAGCTTTGGTGAGGGCTCCGGAGCCCTGCGGGACACAGCCCCCAACCTGTTCCCTGGGCCCCCTAGCACACCTGCTGGCCTGAGGCCAGGTGAGCTGGAGGGTCCCAGGAAGAAGGCCGGGATCCGCCTCTTACCTCACTCTCTGCCTGGTGACCACAACTTCACAGACCTTTACCAGAATGAGGGAGAACAACTAATGGTGGCTCACTGATGGCTGGTTTCTTGTGGGAGGGGCCTGGTGCCAACCACGGCTGAGCAGGAACACTAAGGGTCCCCTAGTCACCACTGCCTGGTAACAGGGTGAGGTGGGGGATGACGGCACACAGCAATAGCTGTGTGCCATGCGTACTGCCATGCTCTGTTTACACACTCATTGGTTTACTAGTGTGAAAATTGGTAAAAGGAAACTTGAACTAAAACTGGAGTTGAGACAGTCTGTAGAGGGAGCCCTCATGCCCTACCACTATCAATTACCCCCAAAAAGAAGTTACTTTACTGATCCCCAACCGAAAGTGATGGGACCTTGCATTCCCAAACAGGAAGTGAAAGTACTTCACTACCTCAGCAAGAGGAAGACTTCCTTTTTGCCCAGTAACAAGCCCAGCCAATGGGAAAATGCCACAGTTCAGCCAATGAGAAGTCATCCGCATGTGAACTTTTATTTTCCTCCAGTGAATTTTCAGCTTTTCCTTACTGGTGACGTCCTCTCCTTGTCCTGCCGTCCTCACTATAAAAGCCTTCCGTGTTGTATAAATCTGCAGAGTATCTGTTTGCCAGATGAGCTGCCCCAAATTCATGAATCACTTAATAAAGTCAAATAGATCTTCAAATGTACTCAACTGAATTTTGTTTTTTAATACCAGTAAAACTTCTTCTGTTGACTAGAGATTAAGACATAGGATAATATGTGTCTCCTCAGTTCAGTCTTTTAATTAAATCCTTAGTTACTGGTGATGTATATTCCTAATTAGGGCATAGATCACCCTAGGACACAGCTTAAAGTAAAACAAATGTAACACTGTTGTAATGAAGTATTTTAAATCCAGATCTTTCTACCACATCTCAACATAATCTGCGTTCTACAGATATGATTTTTTTTGCTCTTGTTTTCATAGTTCATGATGCATTTTAAACTATTCAGTCTTGTTTTCTTCATTCCTAGAATATACCCTATTTTACTTCTGCCCTGGATTACAGAATACGAGACCCAAAGGCCATCTTAATAACCTCTTTAATTTATAGTGAGGAAACTAAGACCCAGAAAATAAAGGAATTTGTCAACAGTTGCGTTTCTAGTTAGTGGTACAAATGGAACCATACATAGGTCGCCTGGATTTCTGTTCTTTCCACTATGTCCCACTGCCTTCACTAGTGATGAACCTTCTGACGCAAAACTACACTTGTGGAAGAATTATCTTTGATATCAGAGAATACATCGTAAACCATATGCCAACCCATCAGAGTGGAATCCCTCTATTCCTTCAGCTGTGGGCTTCACTAAAACGTGTGTATCTGGATGAAGAGTGACACACGGTAAAGAATGCTGCATCCAAAACCTCACATCACAGAGGGAATAAAAGGAAGCTGGAACTGACCAACTGGAAAAAAAATAGAAAACCAAAAAGCAGCTGCCAGCCTATACAGTAAAAGACAAATCCTTCTGCCAAGTCTACGAGAAGACATTTCTCATTTGATCCAAGCAGATAACTTTACATTCCAAATATAGAAACTTAAGCATCACTACCCATTCCCCAACCCCCTCAAAAACAAAACAAAAAAAATAATTCAGCCAGTTGTTGAAATACCTGAATAACTGGTAGTACAACCACAACCAAAGATCTATCAGGTGCCCTAAGCACAACAACAAAGACACCAAAACCAGAGTTCTCATTAGGTGTTTTGGGGGAATAAAAGTGAACAATCAGCAGAAGTGTCCCCCTGGAATAAGGAATACAAACAGCTAAAGGGTGTGAATAATAGATAGAACTGTATCTAAAATCTGCAGCAGGAGGTCCTGTCCATAGTGAGCATGAGATGGAACAAAATGGTTGTCAGCTCCATACTCTAATCACTGTTCCATTTTAGTGTCATTTCTATTTTAATACTTAAAAGAGGGAAGAGGCGAGCTCAGGACAGAGTGCAAGCACAGGGGCCCGGAGCCGATGGGAGTCTGGTGGGAATGACCCCCTGCACACAGCCCTGAGCCTCTGGTAAGCTGACAGGAGACAAAGCAGTCAAACAGAGCTCAAGCTGCCAGGCTTTCCTTTCCCCATCCTAGCCCACTGCCTTCATATGCAGGGCACAAGAAGCCCCTTATTAATCCTCAGTTAACAGAGCCTGTGTCGAACTAGCAGAGACTAGTTTCTCTGAAATCATCACTTGCTTATTTCTGGGATAACAGGGATGATGAGAAAAGAGGCTTGAAGATCAACTCTACTACTAAAAATGTGATCTTGAGTAGGTTACTCCACCTCTTAGTCATCTTTATGTGTAAATTGTTTTATTATACACTCTACAGGACTGTGGTAAAGACTGAATGAAATCATGAATGCATGTGAAATACCCAGTATCTTAGACAGTCAGGAAACACAGTCTCTAAAATAAACACTGCCGTCGCTATTACCGGCTCCCTACCAATATGTGGTGGTGGCAAGGCTAGACAACTTACCTTGATAGAACCAACTCTCCCCACATCCCCTGACCCTTGATTTACAAATGTCCAACTTAAAAAAGGCAGGAGATAAAAGGCAGGGACTTCCCTGGTGGTCCAGTGGCTAAGATTCCGCATTCCCCAATTGCAAGGAGCCCAGGTTAAATTCCTAGTCAGAGAACTAGATTCCACATGCTACAACTAAGAGTTTGCATATGACAACTGAGATTCTGCACAACCAAGCAAATAAATAAATATATTTAAAAAATAGCTTACTGAAAGAAAAAAAAAAAAAAAAAAAACCTTCTGTCCCTCCTCTGTCTCTCTTCCCTTGTTATAATCAGAGAAGAAAACTCCAGTCTTTTCATAGGATGAAGAGAAAAAGGTGAAAAGTAAGGCTCCGTCCATACCTTACCCTGTGGTAGAAGGAAGTGTTGCCTTCAAAACCCAGTGGCCCCTGCCTGGCCCATAGTAGCTCCTCTAATGCTCCCTGAGTATTTCCATTTAGGTTTGAAATCATAAAGCCCCAGCAATTAGTGATTCAAGTATCCTCAGAAAAACACAAATTCCTGAATTCAGTTCACAGTTATGTTCATATTATGCCTCATCTATACACTTAGGAGAAGCCATTCAGTTAAACTGCTCTCCTCACAGGGTACCTGAAGGAGAACCAAAGCCAAAATGCTGGAATGCAGAGCACGCTGAGTGCAGCGCAAAAGGGCAGTGTGGGAAATGAGGATAACCTAGGGTGCTGAAAGTCGAGTAGAAGCACAGAAAACCACAACTAGCCAAGTTAAAGATGTGCCCACAAGGTGGCTGCCAGGGATCTGGGGAAGAAGAGGAAGTCCTCTCCTCCTTTTCCCTCCTATGACTTGGTTTCTTCCTTCTCTCAAGAACGGGAATGCATTCTTCTATCATTAGTACCACAGTGAAGCTTTAGTAACAGCTTACAGGGGATTTCTGTGAGACAGCTAAGAATCTTAACTTCATTTAACTTTTTTTCATGTAAGTAAATTGAGTTCTAAGTTCCACAGAACTCACTCACATGACTCCCTGACAACAGAACCTACAGTCTGTCTTAATGTATTTCATTAAACTGGGCTTTCCAGGTGGCACCTGTGATAAAGAATCCACTTGTCAATGCAGGAGATGTAAGAGCCACGGTTCAATCTCTGGATTGGGAAGATCCCCGCGAGAAGGAAATGGCAACCCACTTCAGCATTCTTGCCTGGAAAATTCCATGGACAGAAGAGTCTGGCAGGTTACAGACCATGGGGCCACCAAGAACTGGACATGACTGAGTGACTCAGCACACACACATGTGTCACTAACCTAACAGATGAGCAGATGTGTGGAAGAATGAATACATGAAGGGAAAGCCTGCATGACAAGCCAGCAAGAGGAGCAGTTTGACCAATCTCCTTCTCTCCCCCATCTCAGTGTGGTATTCTTCTAAGTATATATCATTATCTGACCTTATAATACACTTTTGTTTGTCAGTTTATCGTCTGTCTTCTCTACTATAGCATAAACTCTTATGAGGGTACACACTGTTTTTTGGTTTGCTAAAGTCCCCACCTAAAATGATGTCTGGCAATTGTAGATGCTCAGTAAATACTTGCTGAATGAGTGGATGGCTGATCTGAAAAGGCAATGCCTTCATAAGACACTGTAAGATTGAACACTAAGCACTAAAGGGCAGTACTCTGGGCCCCTCCCTCACTCAGTCTCCACTTCTTGCTTCACACAAGTACCTGACTACTGTACGGTGTGATCATTTGCTTTTAAATAATGTTCCACTGACCACTTTGAAGCACTGGAGATCCCCTGTCATATGAGTGATTGTCCTTGGCACCAAATCTCCCCTGGACTTTTTTTTAGAAAAATGGCAAGCCTTCAAAAAGAGATTACACCTGCACCAAAAGTAGACAATTCCACATATATAATGGACCTCTGTTTTTTTTTTTTTTTTCTCTTCCAGTGTCATAAACCCCCTATCTTCTCTTTTCAAAAAGACGTCTGAAGTCAAATCCCATAAACGGAACTGTAAAATTTTCCCATTACTTTTTCTGTAGAAAAAACTACTGATATCTAGAAAAACGAGGGAGGGGACACTTATTTCATATGGAGTGTCTGAAATCACTGCTAACCATCTCCTTCTGATATTAGAGAAGTCTCTTCTATCCAAATAATGGCATAGTACCATTTATTTCTAATTAGTTATTGTCTTTTTGGTTTCAAAAAGGCCATGACTATTAAACCAATGCAAAAGTCTGGTCAAATCTATATTTCCAGACCAATGTATTCATTGCTTATACTGACTGCTATGAAGTAGTAAACCATTTCCCCACTTGAAGACTCTCACATGAAGCACAGGATAATTCTCAAAATAAATCAAGCTATCAATAGTCAAAGTCCAGCTTCTTCATAAACCATATTTATAAGCCTGGCAGTAATGACTTCCTTATATTCAGTCACCCAGCTTCCTCATATAGATAAGTGGGTAAAATAAAATAAGCTTCATTTTATAACCTTGATCTCATTATAAAAATTCGAAGATGGAAAGAGGAATTTAGTAAGTAATCAATTACTAATACTTATAAAGTTACATCATTTGGTAGAAAACATTCAAGGCCTAGAAAGACATCTGTAATTCTTCTTCAGTTGGAGATGAGGCTTAGGAAATAATGTATTTTTTAAAAACTGCTGCTGCTAAGTCGCTTCAGTCATGTCCGACTCTGTGCAACCCCATAGACGGCAGCCCACCAGGCTCCGCCTTCCCGGGGATTCTCCAGGCAAGAATACTGGAGTGGGTTGCCATTTCCTTCTCCAATGCATGAAAGGGAAAAGTGAAAGTGAAGTCGCTCAGTCGTGTCCGACTCTTAGCAACCCCATGTACTGCAGCCTACCAGGCTCCTCCGTCCTTGGCATTTTCCAGGCAAGAGTACTGGAGTGGGGTGCCATTGCCTTCTCCATTTTTTAAAAACTAATTAACTCTAATAACTTAGTCTAAGATATTTCTTTAAAACAATATATCATTAATATTTTTCATCCTCTGAATGAATAAGGTATTCCTGTGGGTTTTTAGAATATTTTATGAATTCTACCTAATTCAGTCCTAGTCAAATTAACTCTATTCCTAGAAACTTAAATGCAAGATGGTAGGAGTAAGAAGTGGTTTTGGAAAATAAACACTTCACTCAAAATATACATAAATTGATATATCATGTCTACAATCTCCAAAATAAGTATATATCTTTCTCCTCAGTGTTATTCCTGAAAAAAAAAAAAAAATACATGACAAGGAATTTTGTTTTCAACATGATTAGCCGCACTGCACTGAAAGTTTGGAAGAGCAGAGGTCTACTGAAGAAAATATGTGGCTAAACTTTTCTGGAAGAATGAAATCCAAACTAAACTGCATAGGCAATGTATCACTCAGAAGGGGACATGCAGATACTCTCTTAACATAAGGCAAGACAGATGATAACAGCATTTCTAACAGTGGAAACAGCAAGGTAGAAGTCAAACTAGATGTCTCAGACTAGCTGCAACCAAGCCAAGCAGCAGTGCATGGAGATTTCAGGGGCATTCAAACTTAAGTGCCTTTAACTCAAAGCTCATCTGAGATGTTGCCCAAAGTTGGCAGAGAGATACTTGTATAGCTGTAAGTCTAGAAATAAGACCATATTCTAGCTATGGCTTGTGCTTGGATCTTCCCAGGTGGCACAGTGGTAAAGAATCTGCCTGCCAATGCCGGAAACTCAGACAAAGGTTCGATCCCTGGGTCAGGAAGATCCCCTGCAGTAGGAAATGGCAACCCACTCCAGTATTATTGCCTGGAGAATCCCATGGGCAGAGGAGCCTGGTGGGCTGCAGTCCATGGCGTCTCAAAGAGTCAAATGTGACTGAGCATGAGTACAAGTCATACCTTACGTGTGTTTTAACTGTTTGTAATTTAGAGAGTATGTTTATAAATATTACCTTCTATGCTCTAAAGTAGGTGTTTTTCAACATGTATGGAAATACAAAAAACCTCGAATAGCCAAAGCAATCTTGAGAAAGAAGAATGGAACTGGAGGAATCAACCTACCTGACTTCAGACTCTACTACAAAGCCACAGTCATCAAGACCATATGGTACTGGCACAGAGACAGAAATATAGAAATATAGATCAGTGGAACAAAATAGAAAGCCCAGAGATAAATCCACGCACCTATGGACACCTTATCTTCAACAAAGGAGGCAAGAATATACAGTGGAGAAAAGACAATCTCTTTAACAAGTGGTGCTGGGAAAACTGGTCAACCACTTGTAAAAGAATGAAACTAGAACACTTCCTAACACCATACACAAAAATAAACTCAAAATGGATTAAAGATCTAAATGTAAGACAAGAAACTATAAAACTCCTAGAGGAAAACATAGGCAAAACACTCTCCGACATAAATCACAGCAGGATCCTCTATGACCCACCTCCCAGAATACTGGAAATAAAAGCAAAAATAAACAAATGGGACCTAATTAAACTTAAAAGCTTTTGCACAACAAAGGAAACTATAAGCAAGGTGAAAAGACAGCCTTCAGAATGGGAGAAAATAATAGCAAACAAAACAACTGACAAAGAATTAATCTCAAAAATATACAAGCAACTCCTGCAGCTGAATTCCAGAAAAATAAACGACCCAATCAAAAAATGGGCCAAAGAACTAAACAGACATTTCTCCAAAGAAGACATACAGATGGCTAACAAACACATGAAAAGATGCTCAACATCACTCATTATCAGAGAAATGCAAATCAAAATCACAATGAGGTACCATTTCACACCAGTCAGAATGGCTGCTATCCAAAAGTCTACAAGCAATAAATGCTGGAGAGGGTGTGGAGAAAAGGGAACCCTCTTACACTGTTGGTGGGAATGCAAACTAGTACAGCCACTATGGAGAACAGTGTGGAGATTCCTTAAAAACTGGGAATAGAGCTGCCATATGACCCAGCAATCCCACTGCTGGGCGTACATACCGAGGAAACCAGAATTGAAAGAGACATGTGTACCCCAATGTTCATCGCAGCACTGTTTACAATAGCTAGGACATGGAAGCAACGTACATGTCCATCAGCAGACAAATGGATAAGAAAGCTGTGGTACATATACACGATGGAATATTACTCAGCTATTAAAAAGAATACATGCGAATCAGTTCTAATGAGGTGGATGAAACTGGAGCCTATTATACAGAGTGAAGTAAGCCAAAAAGAAAAACACCAATACACTATACTAACACATATATATGGAATTTAGAAAGATAATAATGATAACCCTATATGCGAGACAGCAGAGACACAGATGTATAGAACAGTCTTTTGGACTCTGTGGGAGAGGGCGAGGGTCGGATGATTTGGGAGAATGGCATTGAAACATGCATATTATCATATATGAAACGAATTGCCAGTCCAGGTTCGATGCATGAGACAGGGTGCTTGGGGCTGGTGCACTGGGATGACCCAGAGAGATGGGATGGGAAGGGAGGTGGGAGGGGGTTTCAGGATGGGGAACACATGTACACCCGTGGCGGATTCATGTCAATGTATGGCAAAACCACTACAATATTGTAAAGTAATTAGCCTCCAATTAAAATAAATAAATTTATATTAAAAAAAATAAATAAAGTAGGTGTTTTTATTCTCTCTTTAAAAATAAGGTAACTGAGGCTTAAATAATTTAAATGTCATTCCTGAGGTCACTTAATAAAACTTGGACTTAAATTTCAATCGTTTTGACTCCAGGGCCAATAAACTTTTCACCAAATCAACATCTCAGTTTTTCCCAGATCTTTATCTCACCCAATTATATGTTAAGTCCGTAATCAGACAGGTTACATTTTCCACATTCACTAAAAAAAACAGACCAGCCTGATTTCAAGCCTACATGAAACAGGCCCTCCCTTTACTTTTTAATATAGTGATAATATACTATGCAAGCCAAATTAAACTCATTTTTCAGCCAGAATCAATTATAAAAGTAGTCCAAATAAACTATAACTGGTACCACCCAAACCGACTACAACTTTTACTGAGTGATACCTGTGGGGGGGAAATGGCAGCAGGGAAGAGAGTTCTCAGTTTGATTGGTGCCACTTCTCAGGAAATGAATTGTTTTTAGCTTGTTTTCCTTTACTAAGATGTGCCCTGACTCACAAATTATATCCTGGCACACCATTTCTAGAAGTTGTTATACCATATATAATTTCTATCCTACCTGTTCACCAAGAGTTTTCCTCTTTGGCAGCTTCATAGAGGAAAATCAGCTTTGGCTTTGATAAAGACAGCAGCATCTTACCAGCTGGATTAAGCTGGCACTGTCCATCGAGAGTGTGACCGAAGAGCAGTCGCTCAGACTCAAGGGTTTCCTTTCACTGACCTCTCAAGTGGGAAAACACATAGTGAGTAAATTTGGCAGAAAAGCGTTCCTTTAGGAGTCAAATATCAAAGCATTTATTTTATTTTAAACTCTGGATATGTAGGTAGGTGCCCTTAGTATCTTTTCAATATTGTTCTTTCTGTGTTTTAATCCATAAAGCGAGCATAAATTTCTACTCATACTTTCTTATGGTAGAGTAAGGTAAAAACAAGATCTCAGACAGGAAAGTATTTTGAAAACAAAGGAAACAACAACAAAGTGTTCTTAACTGAATGCTTCATCTGTATGAAGAAAATACACCACTCCCCTGGAGAGCTGAAAACAAGCCATCTTAGTTTTCAGTTCTATTGTTGCCAGTTGTTCATTTGGGAACCATAACAGAAGTTGTTATTCTTTTGTTCTCACATGATAATGTGCATACAATTTACTTTTCATTGTACTAATTTTCTCTGTCCAACTTTGTTATTTTATTTTTAATTCACTGATCCCATATGCCACACTCCATGATGTTTATTGGAATACCCGTGAAAAAAAGTATAATGGGGAGAGATAGTCATTAAACAGTTTACATTTATTAATGCAATAGCTGCCATGAAGGAAAAGGTACATAGTACTATGGGCAAGTAGAAGAGTCATGCTTGACCAAGTCTAAGAGGATGGGAAAGGTTTCCATAAGGAAATAATATTTAAACATAGGAATTCTTTTTTTCAGTTTTTGCTTGCAAGTATAAGATCCATAGTTTCTATTCATTAGTGTTCTAGAAATGCTCTTGCTTTTCTCTCTTCCAATCCTAACTTGATACTATTGAAATAAATTTCATTTTTTTAAAATTTTCAATTCATGTTTTCCCTGTTTCTCTAAATCTCTCACTCTATTTCCTTTAAAACAGACAAACAAAAAAAGAACATAAAGACTTTAGGTTACAGGAGTGAGGAACTTTTAGAACTAACTGTTCAAAGCTGTATGCTGTGCTATGCTTAGTCCCTCAGTCTGTCCCATTCTTTGTGACCCGATGAACTGTAGCTCACCAGGCTCCTCTGTCCATCGGGATTCTCCAGGCAAAAATACAGTGGGTTGCCGTGCCCTCCTCCAGGGGATCTTCCCAACCAAGGGATCATACCCAGTTCTCCTGCATTTCAGGTGGATTCTTTACCATCTGAGCAACCAGGGAAGCTGGAGTGGGATAGCTTCCCCACAAGGGAAGCTATCCCTTCTCCAGGGGATCTTCCTGACCCAGAAATTGACCCAGGGTCTTCTGCATTGCAGGCAGATTCTTTACCACCTGAGCTACCAGGGAAGCCCACTGAAAGCTAAATAAGCCTAAGACTATTCCTATCTGCTCTGGTCACAGAGTGACTTCTTAAAACTGAGAGAAAAAGAAGAAATATAAATACGTTAATATACAGTGAAACATCAAGCAAAATATACGGCAAAGAAAATCTGACAACCATTATCTTGCCCTTTGTTTTCAAGGCTCCTTGGAGCCTTCTACATTCTTATATTTTTCATGTTCGGATAATATGTCCATTACTCTAGAGAACTATATCCTCAAATGTACTTTTTCCCCAACAAAAATCAGTAAAGTATACAGAGTTTTTCACAGACTCTAAGGTAAAATGATATGATCTCAAAAACCAGAAAAGAACAGCAGTTTTAGCTATTTCTAGGAAACAGAGGGGATGCAGGAACAGCCAAAACAATTTTACGGTAATCCTAAAATGGTGTAATACTGTTTTGAAATTAACTAAAAAAAAAGTCTGTTTTTAAAATACAGATGTATGGTATTAAGTTAAAGCAATGACTCTATCTCTAAAGCAAAATACTAGAGAGAATATATATTTTATTAATTAAAAAGCAGAACCAGGGCTTCCCTGGTGGCTCAGTGGTAAGGAGACAATGCAGGAGACGTAGGTTCCATCCCTGTTCCCAGAAGATCCTACATGCCTCGGGGTAACTGGGCCCCGTCCCACAACTCCTGCACCCATGCTCCAGAGCCCACTAGCTGCAACTACTGAAGTCATGCGTCTAGGGTCTGTGCTCCACAACAAGAGAAGCCACTGCATGAGCTCACATACCACAACTACAGAGTAGCCTGTGCAGGCAACAGTGAAGCCCCAGTGACACCATAAATAGATAAATAAATCTTTAAAGAAAGAAAAAAAAACACAGAACTAAATCACATTATCTGGGACATTTTTATCACTACTAGGCAATGACTAGATGTGAATTCAACTGGTCACATATTAATATTCCTGCCATTGTAACTCAGTCAGAAAATATCCCTATTAACTCTACAGAAGGAACCAAAGAAAACATGTATGGGAAGTTTCACTCTACATTCAATGAGTAGAGCTTGCATTTAAAAGTCTCTAAGGGTTCCTGAATACGGAATCTCAGTTGTTCCTGTTCCATCACTTAGTCATGTCCGACTCTTTGCAACCCCGTGGACTGCAACATGCCAGGCTTCCCTGTCCTTCACCAGCTCCCAGAGTTTGCTCAAACTGTTGTCCAATGAGTCAGTGATGCCATCCAACCATCTCATCCTCTGTCACCCCCTCTCCTCCTGCTCTTCACCTTTTCCAGCATCAGGGTCTTTTCCAATGAGTCAGATCTTCACATCAGATGGCCAAAATAATGGATCTGCAGCATAAATCCTTCCAATGAATATCCAGGGTTGATTTCCTTTAGGATTCACTGGTTTGATCTCCCTGCTGTCCACGGGACTCTCAAAAGTCTTCTCCAGCACCACAATTCAAAAGCATCAATTCTTCAGCTCTCAGCCTTCTTTACGGTCCAACTCTCACATCCGTACATGATTACTGGAAAAATCACAGCTTTGACTATATGGATCTTTGTCGGCAAGTGATGGCTCTGCTTTTTAGTATGCTGTCTAGGTTTGTAAAAGTGGAAACAGTGGCAGATTTTATTTTGTTGGGCTCCAAAATCACTGCGGACAGTGACTAGAGCCATGAAATTAAAAGACGCTTGCTCCTTGGAAGAACAGCTATGACAATTTATCTACCAATTAATCTAATTTTCTTTTTTTAAATGCAGACTCTGATCTTAAAAAGACACATTCTATCTGACTTTGAAGTATATCCACAGTACACCATATAGCCCAAAGTTCAGAGTTCAATGCTTATTCTTTCCCACAGATCCTCAGTACTGACAGCATGAGGAGAAGAAAAAATTAAGCATAGCTACTTTTTCTCTAACAATGTCACTTCTTATCAACAACTATTGTTATTTTTGCATTTCAAAGGCTCAGAACACACATTTAGAATGTCCCCTATCACACAGGCAAGCCAAAAGGAGTAGGGTTATGAGTATGGGTATATAGATAAGTTGAGTGACAGTTTGGCACCCAAAACAAATCATTTTGAAGATGACTCTAAAAAATGTAATTTAGTTAATACCCCAAGAGCCAGGGATTAAGGTATTAATAAAGACAAGGGAAATAAAAGAACTAGAGGAAAGTTAGCCATGTGAATAAACAGCACAGATCTACTGGATTTCTCTCTCTGAAGCCTGTTTGCAGGTAGATGCTCTTGAATTCTCTCTAGGTTTGATCTTTAAGTCACACACTCAAATTAGTTCATCAGGTTTTCCTCAAATACCTGCATCTTTATTGAACTGGATATTGAGGTAGACTTTTCATATCTTCAACTATTTTCTGTATTTTCCTGGGGCATAAGTCACATACATGTACAAGCAACATCTAATTATAAAAATATATACAAAACTGCTACCAATGTATATGTATGATAGTATCAATCAGGTAGTGATCATATGACATTAATATGCAAAATGCAAGGGAGGTATAGATGCTGAAAAATGTCATGCTCAAGATAATGCACACTGAAGATAATGTAAACATTATGAGGGTAAATGACTGTGCTTGTCTTATTCCCTTTGTCATTATCTCTAGCCTCCAGCACAACAGAACAGGCACTGAATAAACATTAGCTGAGTAAATAAATCTTAAAAAATGCTGCTAACAAGGAAATTAAAATGGGCATGATTGTTTCACACATCTGTGTGTCTTTCATTTGCCAGATCTCTCGGCTGCTTTCTGGTAAGGGCAGGAAATCTCAAATCCCACTCACCTGGCTTACTCTTCAGATTACTTATTACAACAAACCTTCCATTAATCCTGTGTTGACTGAGCAGAATAATCCATTAACTCCCATATGTCTGGGATACAATAATAATTATTGGCTTGCTAGACCTTAAATTACTTTTTAAACAACAAAGGTTACCTTGTGCTTTAAATGTATTTAATTTTCTTTAAGTCCACAACTTTATATTACCCCTAAACTAAAATGAACAAAAAGTACCATTATTCAACCATGTTGAATGATAATGTACATTATACATTAGTCAATGTGAAAATTCACATGGTAAGATAAAGTAATGGACAGAAAATAAAACATGTAAATTTAGAAAGTATACTGGTATTATTTCAGACAAAAAAAAAAAAAAAGGATTAGTCTTGAATACAGCAACTATGTCATTTAGGTGTCTAGCATGTCTCGCCATCATTTTCTTACTGAAACAACAGACAATGCACCTAGGTGCTTCCCAGATGGCGCAGTGGTAAAGAACCCGCCTGCCAATGCAGGAGACACAAGAGAGGCAGGTTCAATCCTTGATTCAGGAAGATCCCCTGGAGTAGGAAAAGGAAACCCACTCCAGTATTCTTGGCTGAAAAAGTCCATGGACAAAGAGGCTTGGCGGGCCTCTGAGCACACATGTAAGATCATGCACATGGCAACCGTGTCGTAAGAGGTCTAGCATGTGCTAGACCAAAAAGGAAAGGCTTAGAAAGGACATAGGAAAAGAATGTGGCAGAGGAAAGGCATTAATAAATACTATCGGGGAATGAAGTTAGAAACAGTAAAAATACTGTAGCAGACTTGAGCTTCAGATTTTGTTTTAAGGCTTCTGTACCCAGTGAAGCCTGGCTCATAGCAGACTCGCAACTCTAACAGCCTTCACTTCCTCTCCATCTGACACTGGATTCCTACATACCTACCCTAAAAGTTGTCCTGAGAACCACTACACATTTAAAATCTTAGAAGCCAATCTGGCCACAATCTTCCCTCTTTCTGGATCTCTAAAACCTCCATTCCCACTACACCTTTATTTGATAGGAATCTTATTCTAACAGTCTGCAAACTCCCATTTCCCTACTGGAGGAGTAAGAAAATAATAAAGCAAATAAATACAAACTCAGAACTTTGAATGTGCTATAAGGAAAACAGAGTGTAACCAGAAGAGAGTTATGGGGAGATCAATTCACACAGTTTGGTCAGAGGAAAACGTCCTGAGGAGTGACATTTAAGATAAGACATGACGGAAGAGAAGGAGCCGACTCTGGGAAGGACACAGAATAGGATGTTCTAGCCAGAGGGAACAGTACATACAAAGGCTTCTAAATGAGAAAGATCATGGCTTCATCTAGGTACAGAAAGGCAGCCAGTGTGACTGGAACACAGTGGTCAAAGGATGGAACAGACAGAAAAGGAGGTCAGAAAAGGTGACAGGGACCATGTGACACAGACTCTGTAAGCTGTGATACGGAGTTTGGAACTTAAGATTTCATTGAATTTGAAGCAGGAGGATAACATGGTCAAATTTGTTGGTAAAAGATGACCATGACTGTGGCATGCAGAAGTGGTGTTGGATGCAGGATGGGCATGCAAGGAATTTTTTGACACTCCAGCTAGTATACAACCTGGCATATGATGAATGTCCCAAAAACTGATGACAGAATTATCAAATAAATGAGCCAACAACTTTAAAGCCGGGAAGTGGTAGTCACAAATTAGTTTTAGAATGATTAGTCCGGCACTGTGTTTTAGAATACAGAGAATCTATGCTGGGACAGCGTTAGTCATAGACCCTGAATATCTGCAATTTTACAGAATATTCTGCAGTTGACCATGCCTTCTGAAAATTCAGTCAAGCTTTATATGATTTCCAAAATCAATGGAACAGAACAAGGGTCTTATTTATGCAGAAAGGATTAAATCATTCTGTGTAAACCATTCCTCAAGTTTAATAAGAGTCTTATTTATTTTGTGTCTGGTCAACTGTGTGTGTGTATATAATATAATGTGTTTAGAGATCATGATGACTGATGGTCAATCAAGAAAAACTCAAGCTGAAATTGTTAAGAGCTGGGACAAGAAGCAATCTGCAATCACCATGGGAACTGCTTGAACTGAGTTCCCTGTAGCCATTCTGGCCAGAAGCATTCCTCAAAGGGCACCACCGCTTTGCATAGTTCAGCCCTCTCTGATGAAAAAGCCATCACTTCTGAAATCAGGATCAGTTGTGTTAAAAAGGAATGTCAATAAAATTAAGCTCAACCTTTCTGACTGATTATAAGAACAATAAAATGAATAGGAAAAGGAGTATGTCAAGGCTGTATATTGTCACCCTGCTTATTTAACTTACATGCAGAGTACATCATGAGAAACGCTGGGCTGGAAGAAGCACAAGCTGGAAGATTGCCAGGAGAAATATCAATAACCTCATATTTGCAGATGACAACACCCTTATGACAGAAAGTGAACAAGAACTAAAGAGCCTCTTGATGAAAGTGAAAGAGGAGAGTGAAAAAGTTGGCTTAAAGCTCAACATTCAGAAAACTAAGATCATGGCAACTGGCCCCATCACTTCATGGCAAATAGATGGGGAAACAGTGGAAACAGTGGTTGACTTTATTTTGGGGGGCTCCAAAATCACTGCAGATGGTGACTGCAGCCATGAAATTAAAAGACGCTTACTCCTTGGAAGGACAGTTATGACCAACCTAGACAGAATATTAAAAAACAGAGACATTACTTTGTCAACAAAGGTCCATCTAGTCAAGGCTATGGTTTTTCCAGTAGTCATGTATGGATGTGAGAGTTGGACTATAAAGAAAGCTGAAGGCCAAAGAATTGATGCTTTTGAACTATGGTGTTGGAGAAGACTCTTGAGAGTCCCTTGGACTGCAAGGATATCCAACCAGTCCATCCTAAAGGAGATCAGTCCTGGGTGTTCATTGGAAGGATTGATGTTGAAGCTGAAGCTCCAATACTTTGGCCATTTGATGCGAAGAGCTGACTCATTTGAAAAGACCCTGGTGCTGAGAAAGATTGAGGGCAGGTTGAGAAGGGGATGACAGAGGATGAGATGGTTGGATGGCATCACTGACTCAATGGACATGGGTTTGGGTGAACTCCGGGAGTTGGTGATGGACAGGGAGGCCTGGTGTGCTGCAGTTCATGGGGTCACAAAGAGTTAGACATGACTGAGCAACTGAACTGAAGAACAATAAAAACAATGGTGGCCCTTATTCTGTAAAACAAGTCTATCAGAAATATTAATACATGGAGGTACACTATGAGAGATCTAGCTCTGAATCTGATCTTCACTGCATTTTTTTCCTTTTGTTTTTTCATGGAATTATGTAAGAGGGGGAAAAGGAGATGAAACATCATCAGTGCTTAGTACATTTTTTTCCCTCAGAAGTAATAAAGAAAAAGATATTTTCTTGGAGCAAAGTTGAGCTTTTCAAAAATATGCATCATTTTTAAAAGCAAAACAGATAGCTTACTTAGCACATAGATTCACATTCTCTTGTTTTGCAAAGGTCTTCATGGAACAATGAAACTCTAAGCAGAGTAATACCAATTTATTATTTCTAGTTCCTATGGAAACATGCATTCAACTTATGGAAGCCAATTGATATGGATACAAGTGCAAAGCAAATACATTAACAAGGAATCATATAATTTATAACTCTAGTAAAATGAGTTCTGAGATATCAGATAAAATAGCCAAACAGGGCCCACGAGTCACCCACAAGCTCTTTGAAGTTATTAGTCATCAGTACCAATATGAAGCCAAATGCAAAAACATAATCCTACATTTTAGAATCCCACATTTGGAATTTGCCACGTGCAAATAAACATCACACACAGAAGGATTAAGGCAAAACTCAAAAGAAGGAAGAAAGGAAAGAAACAAGGAAATATCTAAAAAGGAATGGGCGTGCAAGCTCAGTCGTGTCTGACTCTTTGCAACCCCACCTACCATAGCCCGCCAAGCTCCTCTGTCCATGGCATTTTCCAGCAAGAATACTGGAGTAGGTTCCCATTTCCTTATCCAGGGGATCTTCTTGACCCAGGGATCTAACCTGTGTCTCCTACATTTCCTGCATTGGCAGGAGGATTATTTACCGTGGAGCCACCTAGGAAGTCCCTAAAAAGGAATATTAATCTCTTAAATAAGGTCACATAAATAAGAGTCCATACTTTTATTACGAATCTGTTAGTTATTCAGGACTTGTAACCTCAAGACAGAGAATTAGATAAAAGTACAAATATGTTAAAATCAATCAGCAAATTATTTGTTGGTGTTCTACTATGTGGTAAGCAATATGCTAAGATCTGTAAGGGAACAAAACTAAATTTTAATTCATTTTGACAAGAATTTATTGTGCACTTCTGTTGTGCCATGTACTAAGATTATCATCAGAGGATACAAAATAGATAAGATACCAAGATATCACTCTAGCAAAACAAGACATTGTTTGCAATATAATTTATGGGCAACACATGCTACTAAACAGGCATTACTAGTTAAGATGAAAAATGGGCCAAATAAACAGTACAGATATGTGTGCCAAGAGCTTTCATAAGAGAGAGATGATTTAATAAGCTTAGTCGATCAGAGAAGTTTTCACAAAGGAGATGACAACTGACTTGGGCTTGAAAAAAATGAAGAGAAATGGAAAAGTGAATGCAGTTAACAAAGGTGATAGGGCAGGAATTTACAAGCCTGGTTTGGGTCCTGATAAGACCTGAGTTTAATTTTGAGGGGACTGGAAACAGTGATGGGGAGGTAGGCTGGGGCTGATAGGAAAATACCTTGTACTGGGTAAGGGGTCTTACTTTGAAGTGATGACAATACTTTGAAACTAGAGAGAGGTAATGGATGCCAAAACCAAGTGTTATGTGAATTTTATATTGTGTTAATGTTGCTGATGACAAAAATAATTATTATTAATTACAAAAACACTGGAAATATCTAAACACCCAACCACTTAGAGACTAGATGGTGAAAATCCATATGATAATGTTGGAAAGTCCATATGATTAAAAAAATTATATATTCTCCATGGGCTTCCCAAGTGGCACTATCTATCTAATAGAGTTCAATGTAGTTCATGGTGTCCCTCGTTTTCTTTTGGCCTGATACCTGTTTTTCTTTGAAGGTATTACCAACCAAGAGGGCTCTTCTCAAAATATGAAGCTCATCATTGTTGCTCACTTCATTTCTCACTCTTAACTTTCTTTGAATATGAGGAACTCCTGTCACTATAGTCATCAACAGTGAAATATTTTAAATTTTCATTATTTCCAAGGTGAGGCAAAATAAAGGCAATTAGGTAAAACCCTTTAGATTTCCTTCATATTTCATGAAATCCATTAAACAACTTCCCAGATTATATTTCACAGTAAGATGAGAAAAAAGCACACCTCCTCTTCAGCTGTAGCCCCTTTCCTCGTGTATTCATTGCTGCCAACATCAGAACCTACAGTTCGGGAGCTGTACACAGTTGCATCTTGTTTTGAGTTTTTGTTTGCAAACTGTCAGTAAGATCAGAATAAACTGCATGATATGCAGTCCAATATGTATATTCTTGAGCACATCTCAATGTATCCACCAAAAAATATTCATAGCTGCAGGTGTACAAAAAAAAAGGCAGAATTATGGCTTGATTTGCCTTGATAAGCATGGCAATTTTCTGTACACTTTTCATAAAGTGCTAATCAATTTCAGCTCAAAATAGATTGAAACACCCAACAGATTGCTGCCATAGTCCACAAACGTTTGTCATTCGTAGACTGTGGGAATAATGTGAATTCTGAAGAGGAAAACTGCATCTGAACTATATACCTTATAAAAAATCCCTTTCATCTGCCTTAATATTCCCTGAAGAAATGCTAAAAATTATTTTGAAATCATTTACATTGGAAATTTCCACTTTTTCTTATTACATCTAAGTCATTGCTTGCCACATAGTAATATCTGTTGTTTAAATATGGTTATAAATGGATTATATTTAGAATTCAGTGTAGTGATGATATTTAAGAATCAGATATCACATCCATATTGCTTAATATTCCTCTAAAATATAATTACAGACATCACATACAACTTGGAATTGAATCATCACAGACTTCTGCAATACATTACTCTTTGTCTATATCTTTAACCAGTAAATGAAATGTAATTTTTTTTAATGTTTTGTCAATATGCTAGTCCTTCCATTAAGGTTATTTCACAAACACTTCAAGGTGCTAATATTCATATTAATGCACCTTTTCGAGTAGCAGTACTCTTGCCATATGATTCACTCATCTGCCTGGGATGTTTTGCCAAACACAAGTGCCAAAACTTTGCTGAGGACTGTCACACTTCTACAAGGGAGCCTCTGCTCAAAACTGAGCATATACCTTCCCTTCCGTTAAGTGTGAGAAAAAATTGGTAATGACATTTAGATCTGAGTATGGTATGCCCTCTGTGGAAAGTAAGAAATTACATGAGAATAGATAACATTTTGAATTTTCACACCTTCCTCTTCAAAGCTACAAAAGTAATAATATAATTTGGGGGGAATAAAAGCTACAAAATTTGGCTGTATAAAAAAAAAAAAAGAGTACTGAAAAGTTGTGACTTTAAGCAACTTCTGTGATTACCATCTGCCAAAAAATGTTTTGCCAGAATCAGAGGAAACAGAGTGTAGTTGACTCAGGCTCTGCAGTCAGAAAGCCCACGTTCTCATGTCGATTCTGCCGTTAAATAGGTGACCTTGAACAAGAGACCTGTCCTCACCATGTCTCCATTTCTTCATCTATAAAAGAAGGTTATGAAGAGTATCTAGCTCAGGGTGTAGCGAGATCATTAACATATGAAAAATTCTAAGGACTAAATGAGATAATACATGCAAAGTTCTTAGAAAGCAAGTTCCAATCAATCCTTAATAAATGTTAGCTACTCTTATCAGCATCATCGGTATCATCATTTCAAAGAGCCATGAACGCTCTTACCTGACTTGTCGCCAAGTGTTTGTTTCTAGGTCTGGGTCCTTATGTATAACATAAATTAACCTATTTTCCAAAAGAGATGATAACAATCAAGGCAATATGCAGGAGACAGTAAAGCTCTTGGTCCAAATTACCATCTACTAATCCTGGTAAAATAAGGTTGAAAAAGGTACATAAAAGATAGGAAACACACTTAGAAAGTGTGATCTTCACTCTTCTGCACAAATAAAAAACTGTCGTCTTTTGCTTATCCCAGACCTAATATAACAGTAGTTTTATTCACTGATGGGCTTCCCTGGGCTTACTGATGAAGAATTCGCCTGCCAATGCAGGAGATGTGGGTTCGAACCCTGAGTCAGGAAGGTGTTCTGGAGAAGGAAATGGCAACCCACTGCAGTATTCTTGCCTGGGAAATCCCACGGGCAGAGGAGCCTGGCGGGCTACAGTTTATGGTGTCGCAGAGAGTAGAACTTGACTTAGCTACTAAATAACACCAATAGTCACTGATAAACTGTCCCCATGATGTTTTTATTCTCACTCATTAGTCTCAGGAATTTAGCTATTCAGTCACCTCTATTTAGCTATTAGATTTTCATGAGCCACTGAGGGAAAAAGTTTACACATTCTGACACTGAAAATTTGATTCTGATACTGTTTCAGGAGAGGAAATTCAAACTAAGAAACAAAAACACACTATTCAGGAAAAACTTTACAATATACTTAAAATGTAAACACAAAAATACATTACAAATCTTCTTAAATAATTACTATAACCATAAGGAAAACATCTGACTGACCTGACTCAAAAAATACTATCTCCACACCAAGTATCTTCCTTTTCTTTCCTTCCTTTTGGAATATTTCTATTTGATAGCTGCCTTGGAGCAAATCAATATACGAAAGCAGTCAAAATGAAAACACATTAGGCTATGAAAAACTACGTATGTATTTAGATGTTGTTTTCCTTAGATAACACAGAGTCATTTGCTAGTTCCCCTTAGCATTTTATTTGATTTTCTGTATTTGTGTTTTTCTTCAAAATGTCAAAGCATCAGCACAAATGACTTCATGATTTAAATTATCACTTGTTCACTTTTCCAAAAATAATTTATATACAAGTTAAAATGGAGGTTGCAAATATTGCTTCACAAGCAAATTTGATGTTGCTTACATTATTTTTCTCTTATAATTAGAGGCATTTCCTCAAGGACAAGCTTTCAGAACTTTAGCTATGTATTAAGTTAAAATCAGATTTTATAAGAGGTTACTGATTCAGAAAAACAGCCTTCATTGCTGTACTAAATATTTTGAGGATAGCAAAGCAGATCATGACATTTTCAAAAATATTTTGTACATAATACATAACCCATATTCATTTGTGAATTGATGTAAGTAATATCCTTCCCATGCAAGAGACTTTTATATGTTTGTTTTTAAAAGTGCCTGAACATATCATACAAAATGCCTATTAGCCATAATAATGCCATAATGCACACATGTATGGGTGAACCCATTCCAGGAATGTGCAAGAAAAAACACTGTAGAGAATGTAGTAAAGAATATGTTCTTATTAAATAATTTCATATTAACTTTATTCCTATCTTTATAAAATGTGTATTGTTTTTAATTTATAACATATGCATTTATTAATATAGCTATGTGGAATATGTGATTCAATTTGTTTTCACCAATGGTACGTTGTTCAAGAGAGTTTGAAGACTACACAAAGTGGAAGCTCTTCATTCACCAATTGAATTCATGAAGTTATTTTATATATTATTAAGATTTTTTTGCTACACATCTAATAGTTTTATCAAACTTGGCTGCCATGTATATTAATATATATTTCATTGCTTGGTAATATATACAATAAAAGCTTCATGTATCTTGCACAGACAAACTGCTTTGTAATCATACACGTTTCAGCTTCAAGTTATAGCTGATGTTCATGGAGAGGAAAAATAAAAAACAATGATGAATATGATATGTATATTGTCCTTATAGCTGTAAAGATTTTTACTCTGATAGAAGTAATGCAAATATCTTAGGCAAACTTCTGAACTTTCTGAAATCTAAGTTTTCACGTGTATAACATGGAGATAATGCCTCAAAGACTTTTTTTTTTTTTTGGTGGGGGAGGGTTCATAAAGCCAGTGTGATAGGATGAATTATCATTATTAATTTCCAGGAGTCATACGCAAAATAGAAAGTAACAAGTGCTTGCAATACTGTGGAAAAACTGGAACCCTGACACATCGCTGGCGAAAATGTAAAATTCTGCAGTCACTGTGGAAAACTGTTAGGCAGCTCTTCATAAAGCTAAACACAGAATTACCATATGACCCAGCAATTCCAATCCTAGGCATATACCCAAAAGAATGGAAAAAAGGAACTCAGATACCTGTACATCCATGTTCACAGCAGTATTATTCACAACAGCCCCAAGGGAGAAACAACCCAAGTGTCCATTGATAAATGTATAACCAAACTGTGGCATATATATGTATATATAATTGGGTATCATTCAACTATAAAACGGAATGAAGTTCTGATACATGGGACAACCTAGATAAGCCTTTTAAACATATATGCTAAGTGAAATAAACCAGACACTCAAGAACATTTTATGCTTCCTCTTTTATGAAATATCTAGAATAGGTAAATTCAGAGAGACAGAAAGATTAGAAATAGGGAGGCAGGAACAGAGAGTTATTGCTTAACTAATGAGTGGAGATTCTGTTTGCTGCTACTGCTAAGTCGCTTCAGTCGTGTCCGACTCTGTGCGACCCCATAGACGGCAGCCCACCAGGCTCCGCCGTCCCTGGGATTCTCCAGGCAAGAATACTGGAGTGGGTTGCCATTTCCTTCTCCGGTACATGAAAGGGAAAAGTGAAAGTGAAGTCGCTCAGTTGTGTCCGACTCTTAGCGACCCCATGGACTGTAGCCTACCAGGCTTTTCCGTCCATGGGATTTTCCAGGCAAGAGTACTGGAGTGGGGTGCCACTGCCTTCTCCGGAGATTCTGTTTAGGGTGATGAAAAAGTTCTGGAATTAGTGGTACATTCAACATCATGAATGTACTTAATAATACTAAATTCTATGCTTGAAAATGATTTAAGTGGTAAATTTATGTTCAGTTTACCACAATAAAGCACTTAATAAATATAAAATTGCATTATTACATCCTCTCCAGTATAATTCTTCCTATGCTATTCTCCTCCTCTTTTAGTGAAAATTACTAAAATGGTTGTCTTCACTCACAGCCTCAATTTCTTTCTTTTCTTTTTTTTTAGCCTCCACTACTTATCTATCTCTGCAACTCCTTTCAGTCTGGCCTGGGCCCCACAGGGCTCCTGAAATGCCTTCACAAAAACTCTGTCCAGAACCAGCATCCCCTGCCAAATCCTCCCCTGACATGCCCACTGACCTAGCCTCATTCAAAAAAACACCTTGCTCCTGGGTATCTTCAAATGATATGCACGGTTGTCTTCACTCACAGCCTCAATTTCTTTCCTTTTTTTTTTTAGCCTCCACTTCTTATCTATCTCTGCAACTCCTTTCAGCCTGGCCTGGGCCCCACAGGGCTCCTGAAATGCCTTCACAACAACTCTGTCCAGAAACAGCATCCCCTGCCAAATCCTCCCCTGACATGCCCACTGCCCTAGCCTCATTCAAAAAACACCTTGCTCCTGGGTATCTTCAAATGATATGCTAGGTTTTTCTCCTTGCTCTCTGACCCACTCCTGACAAGTTAGCCATTTGTTTGTTTCAGGGGTTTCCACTGTTGCTGTTGTTGTTAGTTTGGTTAGGTTTGGTTCTGGGCTGTTCATCCTTCATTAATTTTTTTAATTTTGTCCTCTAGTTCCACATTTTAGACTTCTCTAGCCCAATCCACAGACTCTCACTAGGCTTATTCATCCCCTTCACGACCACAGTGAAAACGCATGCCGTTTCCCAAAACTTCCCCTTCCTTTTATGTCCTTACCTTGGTGAACTGTCCCATGACTCAGTAGTCTAAAACATTATGCCGTTTTTGCTTTTCCCTCCCCACCCTGCCACATGACACACCCCCACACACACAAGCACACAAAACCACATGCAATGTTCTTAAGTCTTGTGGAAGCCAGGTTTTGAATAGCTCTGGAATTCATTCCCTCTTTTCTGTGCCCGTGCCCACCACCAATGTCAGTTACTGCCCCATGGCACTGTACTTAATGAGGGACAGCAGTGACTCTTGTTCCATTACGATCTCTTCTCATCAATGCAGCCAGACTTAAGTTTCTAAAGTAAACACATCTCTTTTTATACTCCTCTTCTCTATGAAAATCGTAGTGGTTCCTCAATGCCATGAGAATCATGTAAAAGGTGACATATATCTTCATTACATAACCTCTAAGGTGTCTCTTCTATCCCTACCACCAAACTCAACGTTCCAAGCAAAGTAAACTCCTCCCAGTTATGAAGCCAGGTTCCCTAAGACCTACAGGCAGACCACTGAAACTGGACGTGGGAGAGTGAAAAGGAACCATCCAAATAGGACTCCAGGACTAAAAGACTCGCCCAGGAAAACAGGAAGATGCTTTCTCAGCCCACAAGGCCTCTGCCCTGACTGTGTACTCCAATTTCTCCTCCAACCATTTCACCTAATTAACTTTCAGTTCTCACTGAACTGAACTATTGCTTCTTCCATAGTTTCCCCTGAAGCCTCAGAACAGAAACTCTGGAATCCCAAAACTCCTTCTTACCTTTTCCCACTTGACTATTTACTCCTTTCATAATCTTCATGGCACTTTATTGTAATTTTCTGTTTATTTGTAAACTCTCCCTCTGCTCCACTACAATTGACTTCACACTCCTTGAGGACAGACTTACTAACACTGTATATCTGAGTCCAGCTTAGTCTCTGGCATGATAATAAACACTCAAAAAATATTTGAATAAATACGTGTTTCCAAATTATGAATTGATAACTATAAAACCAAGGAATCTCTTTTAAACATATATTTGGACATAGTGATTTCAGTACTTTAGTCAGCTTTTAATTATTCTACAAATAATAATTTACCATATCCACTGTATACTTCTATTTGATCTGTAATCATGTAGCATATCATAATCCTGTTAGGGGCTCAAAGACCAATCCTAGGCATTTATTCTGTAGAAACAATTAGGATTAAAAATAAGTAAGCTTTGGTCTAAAACTGTATTTTTTATCTAGTTTCTCTGTTTTTATTATGGTAATATACATAATATAAAATTTATCATTCCATTTTTAAGATGGTACCATTAACTATTTTACTGTACAGATCAGTAGGGTTAGGTATATTCAATTGCCTAAACTTTTTCATCATGCAAATCTGAAACTCTGTATCCATTACACAATTCCCTATTTCCCATTTCCCCAACCTCTAGAAACCACTGAATGATTTTTATGAGCTTAACAAATCTCAATATCTCATATAATACAGTATTTGTTTTTCTGTGACTCACATATTTAAACCTAGCATAATAGTTCATTCATTTTATAATACATGTCATAATTTCCTTCTTATGCTTGAATAATATATTACTGTATGTATATACCATGTTTTATTTATTCATTAATCCATCAATGGACACTTGTATTGCTTCCATCTCTTGGCTATTGTGAGAAACACTACTATGAACATGGTCATCAGTTTCCTTTAATAGCAGGAAATAAACAATATTACAATCATTAAAAACAAAGAAGGAAAGGCTTACATAAAAGAGAAGTATTTTTAAATGGGTATATTTATTGCTTTTTTCTAAATATTATTTTTAGATAAAATTTTATCTTTGTGACTTACACTTTCACTAACAGACATTTGTTTAACACAATCCAAACATAATGTCTGTTCTAAAAATGAATATTCATTCACTTTAATGACAAAGTAGCTCTTTTTCATTACATTTAGAAGGAACTTACTTTGGGGAAAATGCTTGTTTTCTGATTTGGGAGTATATTTGACTGACATATCATAGAATACTTTATTTCATACATGAATATGTAACAAACTACTGGCCTTTAGGGCTGCATCTGAGATTTGCACAGTTCAGAGAAACCAAGACTGGGAACAAAGATAAGCAGAATTAAATAGATTGAGAACACAATTCACAATTATGAAACTTCTGCAATCTGTCTTTACTCACTGCTCTCAGATGCATCATTGTCAGCATCTGACCCCGTTAGGTGGCTGATAAGAGGATTTTGAAGGCCAGCAGATTTTATTTTTAACCTCTCCATATGGTTGACCTTCTAGTTTCAATGTGAGCATCATCTGCAGAGATGATCATCAAATGGCAACTTCTACCCTAAAATGTTTTGGGTAATTTGGTCAACCCAAAAGTGATGCTCAGTTAAAGAACAACATGTGATCTTCTTTGTATTTTAAAGTCTGTACACAGATACATTTTAAAAGGTCTGTCTGCCACAAATACATTTTGAAAGTTTTGCAGGGCTATAGACAAAAATGTCAAAAATAATTTACTGACATTAGGATTAAAAGTAGTTTTTCAAACTATATGCAATGTTCTGCTTGTATAATGCACAAAAGTGTAGCAGTAGCTTTTGCTGGTAAGATTTTTCAATCAGCAAAGTTCTTTTTTAATATGAAGCAATATCTCAAATTTAAAATAACTAAAAAACAAAGTTAACAATGTTTTATAAAAATCTTTCAAATGTGTACCAATGTATTAATATTTCAAGTCTAATATTAGCAATATCAATGAACAACACATTAGGCTATAACATTTTTAAAAATTAAGAGATAATAATTTTATTGTAATTCATGGTCCACAGTTTTATACCCTCTTGAACTCTGAAGATAAAGATGGCAAATATGGCTTTCCATATATGAAAGTCTTGCATGTAAGAATAATATAACATTCTTAAGGCCAAAGGGCACATTAAAAGATGATCAACATTGCTAATTTGTTAGAGAAAGGCACATCAAAAATACAAAGAGCGATCACCTCATACTAGTCAGAATGGCTATCACCAAAAACTGTACAAACAATAAATACTGGAAAGGGTGTGGAGAAAAAGGAACCCTTCTACACTACTGTTGGGAATGTAAACTGGTAGAGCCACTATGGAGAACAGTGTGGATGCTCCTTAAAAAACTAAAAATAGAGTTACCATATGACCCGGCAATCCCACTCCAGGCCATATATTTGGAGAAAACTATAGTTCAAAAAGATACATGCACCCAAATGTTCATTACAGCTCTACTTACAGTAGACAAGACACGGAAGCAACCTAAATATACATAGACAGGTGAATGGATAAAGAAGATGTAGTATGTTTATACACTTGAATATTACTCAGCCATAAAAAGAATGAAAAATTGCCATTTGCAGCCATATGGATGGACCTAGAGATTATCATACTAAGTCAAGTAAGCCAGATAGAGAAAGACAAATATCATATGCTATCACTTATATATGGAATCTAAAAAAAAAAAAAATATATATATATATATATATATATATATATATATATATGAACTTAAACAGAAAATAGGAATATACTCACAGACAAAGAAAACAAACTTATGGTATACCAAAGGAGAAAGAGAGGGGGTTAAATTAGAAGTTTGGGATTAACATATACACACTACTATATATAAAACGGGCTTCCTTGGCAGCTCAGCTGATGAAGAATCTACTGCAATGCAGGAGACCCTGGTTTTATTACTGGGTCAGGAAGATCCACTGGAGAAGGGAGAGGCTACCCACTCCAGTATTCTTAGGCTTCCCCGGTGGTTCAGACGGTAAAGAATCCACCTGCAATGCTGGAGACCTGGGTTCGATCCCTGGGTTGGGAAGATCTCCTGGAGAAGTGAACATCCCCTGGGGAAGGGAACGGCTACCCATAACCAAACAAGGACCTACTATATACCCAATATTTTGCAATAAGCTATAAGGGAAAATAATCTGAAAAAGAACAGATATATATGTATACATAACTGAATCACTTTCCCGTACAACTGAAACACATTATAAACTGACTATATTTCAATAAATACATTATAAAATTATTCATCCGTCCATTTACTCAACAAACATAGACATCCATTATGTCCCAAAGACAGAGTCAAAGATACATGTAACGAAAAAAAGAGAGAAGAGAAGAAATTCTCAACACATCAAGGACTTCAGTCAAGTGGTAAAGATAGAAGTTAGGATATTATTAGAGCATGTAAGCAGTTCACTGAGAGAGGAAGGGAAGGAAGAAGACTGGGAATACAGAATAGAACAAGCACAGGATTCTTTCCTGAGAAGTCAACCAAAAGCATTCTACAGAGACTAGTACATAATTCGCAGGTAAATTCACCAGGGGTTGAGCCCAGGGTTTGGTGGGTAAAGCGACAAGTCTCTCGGCAGAAGAAACAAGACAAGAAAGGCACAAAGTCCAGTAAAAATGCTTAAAACAACTTTCTTTGTAGGCTCTATTCATCATTGCTGAGACAATAAAATGTAGAATTCATTTCTGAGATGAGATTTCAGTGGACACTATTAATCAAAAAAGCAAAGCACTGTAATACTTTTAACACTCATGGTCTCCTATTTATCCCCAGGGACCTCGTATTTTTTGGATTCAGTTGTCTCTTCTTTCCTTTTCTTTTATAAATTCACACTTACTCAACACTTAGGAGCAACATCATATACCAATTATAGGACCAAACAGTGACTAGATATTTATCCAAGACAGTTTGTAGAAATAATTATAACTTAAAAAAATGTTTCAGTACCTACTGTTAGTCGCTCAGTCATGTCTGACTCAGTGAGACCCCATGGACTGTAGCCCGCCAGGGTCCTCTGTCCATGGAATTCTCCAGGCAAGAAGACTGGAGTGGGTTGCCATTTCCTTCTCCAGGGGATGGACAGAACCCAGATCTCCCGCATTGCAGGCAGAGTCTTTACTATCTGAGCCACCAGGGAAGACTTATTTTAATAAAATAAGTCTCCTTTCCTGGCAAAACCTGAATAAGAACAGCACTGAGGAGGGCTAAGGGGGAATTTCCCTAAGGAAGAAAATTTAAATCAAAGTATACTTTTCTGATACAATGACTGGAACATGTTTATAAAATACCTGAACTATGAGAAACACTATCTGAAGTCCAGACAAAATCCCTACAAAGTCCCTTCAGGCGACAGTGCAGGGTGGCTGCAGGAACTTTAAAACAAGGACAAGAGAAAGGAGAGAATGAGACTTGCTCCCACACAATCTCTACACAAGGAAAAGTGAAAGCTGAAAGTGAAAGTCACTCAGTCGTGTCTGACTCTTCGCGACTCCATGGACTATACAGTCCATGGAATTCTCCAGGCCAGAATACTGGAGTGGGTAGCCATTCCCTTCTTTAGAGAATCTTCCCAACCCAGGGATCAAACTGAGGTCTCGCACATGGCAGGCAGATTCTTTATCAGCTGAGCCACCAGGGAAGTCCCTACACAAAGAAAGCTTACAGTAAGTTCTAGCTGCTGGCAACCAGTGTTACCCATTAATATCCTAGAAATCAAAGGAATTTTAGTATACCTGACATGTTCAATAATTCAAACCAAACTGTGCCCTGACATGCTTTTAATATTTACCAGTAGCTGCCAAAAATTGAAAAGATATGAAAAGAGAACATAAATAATTTTATTACCGCTAAATGTAGATATATCCAGACCTAGGCAGAAAATGAAAAGATTTCAGATGAAAGTTGATTGTTCCTGCTTCTTACTCTCTCTGCCTCTTTCCCAAAAACAAAAGACACAAAATCATAGTTTCACTAAATTTATGGCAACATCTTTTAAGACATAATATTATGAATGAAGAACCTATTACTGTTTTTAAATGAACAAGCTTCTTTTCAAGAATCATATTTGAGAGAGGATTCCAGAAGCATAGCAACTATGCAATGACAAAACTTACTCTGTGCCTTGCACCATCTGATACCCTTCCAGGCAATTCTTTTAATACAATAAACCACATAAGCCAAGAAATGTAAGGTAGTAAGCAAGATGTAACCACACCCACTGTACATGTATACTCAATGAGACAGTCTTCAACAGATCCTGTAGCTATTTTGCAAAGGAACAAAAGATGGACTGAGCAATTGCATTTGTTACATTTCCCCTGTTGGCCACATTTAATTTATCACAGCATTAAATATCATCCAGATTGGTATGTGATGGTAAAGAAAAAAACACAAATTGTAGTTATTCTGCCTCCTTTGATGATAGGTGCTGTCATTTTAACATGAATGATTGACATTCGACATCAAACAGCTTTCTGGAAAGGAATTTGTGCACCTCTCAATGGCACATCTGGTATCTGCAGATGGTGTGGATTAGCATAACTTTTCCAGCAACGATGCGCCAAAAGCATAACGCAAAATAAGACTTATGCCTGATGTCAATTGTTTGTTTCTTGCCAATGTTAATATAAAATCTTCTAGAGATGGTTCTAATGCTTACTATCAGCTTAAACTACAGGGAAAAAACTCAGGAAGCAATCTTGACTGTCCGGGGGGTGGGGTGGGTGGTGGATGTGAATTAATTAATTTTTATGACAGCCTACTGCTACTACTGCTCTTTCTTCTTGCACAAAGGTGGTCAAGTCTCCCACTGGGGGTTCGATAGGTACACAATGGGAGTTAACATAAGGCATGCCTCTCCTATAATGAATATTTGATCTGTGTCATGTACGTGTCAAGTACGTGTGTGTACTTAATATGTCCATACTGCAATAGGAGCCAATATTTCCTTCAAATAAGCATTAAATAAGCTATATGTTCTGTGAGGATGATACTAAGGAAAAACTTAGCATCCAATTAATTATAGGAACAACATTAGGCTCCTTGAGGTATATAAAAGAATACAAGAGCCTTTCCTCAAAGCTTTTAAAATCAAGAAGAAAAGCTCAAGTTGTTAATATATGGTATCATATGTCATATGTGACATGAGTCCTATTCCATATGACTTGAGGCAATGTATAAATGCCTCATAAAACATAACAATGAAGAAGGTCTATAAAAAGATGTATCAGTTTTCTCTTGAAAAGGCATCTCATGAAGGGAGACACCATATTCAAGACCTGGAAATTAGGTTGTATTTTAGCAAGCATTGTATTCAAGAGAAGAAGAAAAAATTCAGACCTAAATAGCTTAATGCAAAGTTAACAGGACAGCAAAACTCAAGTGTCATTTGAGGAAATTTGCTGCATTCATAGCGACCAACAGGGTTGACAGAAGTGAGTAATGGGAATAAAATTCCACATAGCAATGAAATAGAAAAAGACAAGAGGAGTGATGAAAATAACAGGTATACTATATGAATCAGAAATTCAGTTCCTAGGTAATGCATAATTTATTGATATAACATTAAGTTATTTATAGCTCATCTAGTTCCAAAATCCCCAGTATTTACTGATACCTACTGAACCCTTTTTCTAAAATGATCTTAAAAGAATTCACACCAAAAAAGCATACAATGTATAAGGTGAAAATAATTTGGTGAGTAAAGCTGAGCAAAATCAGTCCTTGATTATGTAAGTAGTGATAGTGACCTAAACTTTGAAACATCTGTCTTCCCCATCCCCCGAGTTGCTGTGTTCCTAGCGTGTACAAACAACACCCCCACTGCAAGCATTCTGACTGTGGGTTCTCCTCAGAGGAAGATTACTATAAAATTAGCAGCATTAACCCTCCAGCCTGCGAACTCTGATACTATTTCTTTTTTTTTTTTTTCTGATACTATTTCTTAAACTCATTTTAACTTTAATGAAATTTAAAATTATAAATTCTGTTGGCCTAATATGATCAAAATTATGATTTTTAAAGGCAATTATGTTTCATATCTATATTAGAAAGACTATTCCCAAACCAAGATTCTGATTAAGATTTGTAGTCACATCTGGAACTATATTCACTATCTTATAATAAATTATAATGAAAAAGTGTGAAAAAAGAGTACATACATATATATTATGTATATATACATATGAAAGCTGAATACACATACATACACAAATATAACTGAATCATCTGCCATACATCAGAAACTAATGCAACATTGTAAATCAACTATACTTTAATACAAAATAAATTTAAAAAATAATTTGTAGTTCCAATGAGCTCTACCAATGCTTCTTCAAGTAATATACTAACAACTATTGTATATGGGATAAAAAGAAGTTTCTATTTATCAATACATGAAAACATATAGAAAACAACAGCTACATCATTACTTAATAATGACACACTAGGAGTTTTCTTCTGTAAAACTGTTATTCACATTTTAAACTTTTCTCCTGAAGTTTTGACTAATGTCCTGCACATATGAAAAAACAAAAGAATTTATGTATTAAAAATGAAATGACAGTATAATCATTTGAGTATATTGCACATCTGAATAGAGAACCAATGAAAAAACTACTACATGAATGGTTATTTTTTCTTTGCAACAGTAACAACAAAGTGAAAGAATATAATTCTAACTTTCTATTAATTATTAGCAAGTGATCATAAAAAATCATTTCACCTCAATTTCTTCATCTGCAAATACAGACAAAAGTGTCTAATGTGTTATTTTCTTCAAGGAAAACAAGCCATTGGGAAATCAGACAAGAAGTCAACATATCTAAGCAGTGGTAGTTATAAATAAATTCAAGTAAATCAAAGATTTTTAAAACAGAAGTTTCAAAGTTTAAAAACTATTCTTATGGTGTTCTAATAGTCCATTAAAAACTAGAAATGTCTGGAACAATATCTCCAGACAAAGGTAAATTTTTGGAATTTCATAACAGCGTATCAATTTATATGCAATATATAATGCATATGATTAAATGGCTCATGTAGTCCAACTATCATTTGAAAATAATATGAATCTGAAATAGACTTACAGATGTAGAAAACAAACTTATGGTGACCAAGGGGTACCGAGGGGAAGGATAAATTGGAAGACTGGGGTTGACATATACACTGTACTATCAATAAAATAGATAACTAGCAAGTTCCTACTTTATAGCACAGGGAACTCTACTCAATACTCTGTAATGGTCTATATGAAAAAAGAATCTAAAAAAAGAGTGGATATATGTATTTGTATAACTAACTTACTTTGTTATACACCTGAAACTAACACAACTTTGTAAATCAAGTATACGTCAAAGTTTTTAAAAATAATATAAATCTCTACACATGTGTGCTCAGTCATGTCTGACTCTTTTTGATCCCATGGACCGCAGCCCACCAGGCTCTTCTGTCCATGGAATTTTCCAGGCAAGAAGACTGGAGTGGGTTGCCATTTCCTACTCGAGGGAGTCTTTCTGACCCAAGGACTGAACCTGCATCTCTTGTGTCTCTTGCACTAGCAGGCGGATTCTTTACTACTGTGCCACTTGGGAAGCCCCAAGAATCTCTATACTTTCAATTTAACTTTTTGTGAACCTAAAACTTTTCTAAAAAATAAAGTCTATTAAAAAATAAAATAAGGTATTTTTGATGAGAAATGTAACCATTTTGAATAGAAGAAATTACTTTGTACAAATAGTTATAATTTTAAAAGATAAAAAAATAAATAAAAGCTATAGACTGTTAAATTAAAATTCCATCCCTTACAAATGCTTTTTGAGCATTTAGAAGAGAATGCAGTCAGTGATGCTGAAAAATGGATTCTTATCTAGCCTACTCTAAAAAAATACTTCAAAGATCCTTTCATGCATCCAACAAGAATTTACACAGCATATAGTGTATGCCAGACATTCGTCTAGGCTCTGCAGATACAGAAGGAAGCAGAAAAGTATCCTTGAGTACAGAGTCTGATAGAAAAGACAGACATCAATGAGAGAATCATACAATTAAGTGTGAAATTCCATTGTGGTAAGACAATAATGTGATAAATGCTACTTTAAAAAGGGGACACACAGAAAAAGTAAAAAAAGTCTACACGATTCTACCATAAAATAACCAAGATCATTTTACTATTATAACTTTTCTCTTTGCAGATGAATAATATGACACAGTCATACCCTCTCTCCCAAGTTACCAGAAGCACAAAGTGTGCCTCAGACTGCAAACTGAGAAAACTGCAATAATGGCTGGCCATAGTCCAGATATTTAGGGAATTCTAATCTGAAGATGTCAACCACTAAGGTGCTCATAGATACACTTCAATCCTGCCAATCCTCCCCTTCAATCTTACCCATTCTCCCCAACTCTTCAAAGGGAAACTTTTGGAAACCTTTTAGCCCTGAAAAATATAGGAACTCACTTAAACTAAAACTCCCTTCTTGGTAATTCTCTAACAAGGTTCTCAAATAATTTGTGTCATTTTTATTATATGTCTGAGCTTTTTAAATCCCTAATTATATTATTTATCTTACCATAGCAAGTATTTTACAATTTTTGCCAATTTTTATCAAATGTTGTTCACTCCTGGCACCATTCTGTTCTCCAAAGAGCTGCTAGTTTCTGATATGCTCAGATATTTCAATGTTTTTTTTTTCTCACTATTGAGAACTTTTATTAATTCTCCCAATTTGTTATAAGTGGAAGAATAAATCACTTAAAGGCAACTGTGAAAGTGAGAAAACCTCATCAAATAATCTCTGAGTCAATCCCTGCCCATAACTCACTGTTTTACATTTGTACCAGAAAGCCAAGCCTCTTAATTCTCAGTTCTTGATTTCTAAGGCTCACAGGCTGGGAAGAATAACAAATGCAGTCCAGCACTTGACATGATAAATGTTGTTCTAAAATAAATACGTGTGTGTGTGTGCGTGCAGGGAGGTAGATGATAGATGAATAAACTCATGACAATGTGAAGAATAAGAGTGAGTTTGACAATAACCTTAGAAAATTCAGATACTTTAAGGACTATCAAAGGACTGAAACAAGCCCCTTGACTTGTCTTTTTTTCTTAAATAAAATGGTTAAAGATAACAGATTATAAGTATCTTCCAAGGAAAGGCAATATTCCAATACAATAACTCTTCCAAGAAAAGACATTGCCTAGATAGCATATGGATGGATAAGAATGCAAACCTGAAACCAATTATCAAAGAAACTTGACAGCTATTTGACACTGCATACTCTGACAATAAAAGATGTGTAATATTTTATGAAATTCATCCACTGCTGTAAAGCTTCATGTTAGATGATTCACACTAAAAACTGTATCTATTACCAAGGTCACAGGTCATAGTTTCTTGCGATGAGCTTAACCTACATTTCAGTATTAAAAAAAAAATGCAAGTACCTCTGTCGTATCTGACTTTTTGCGACCCCACGGACTGTAGCTCACCAGGCTCCTCTGTCCATGGGATTCTCCAGGCAAGAATACTGGAGTGCGTTGCCATTTCCTTATCCAAGGGATCTTCCCCACCCAGGGATCAAACCCAAGTCTCCTGCAATGAAGGCAGATTCTTTATTGTCTGACCAATACCTGATACTAAATATAAGAAAGAATATTAAGAACATTAACCAAATGTTTAACAAGTGCCTGTATGAAGCACAAGCTAGAATCAAGATTGCTGGGAGAAATATCAATAACCTCAGATACACAGATGACACCACCCTTATGGCAGAAAGTGAAGGAGAACTAAAGAGCCTCTTAAAGAAAGTGAAAGAGGAGAGTGAAAAAGTTGGCTTAAAACTCAACATTCAGAAAACTAAGATCATGGCATCCAGTCCCATCACTTCATGGCAAAAAGATGGGGAAACAATGGAAAGTGAGAGACTTTATTTTGGGGGGCTCCAAAATCACTGTAGATGGTGACTGCAGCCATGAAATTAAAAGATGCTTGCTCCTTGGAAGAAAAGCTATGAACAATCTAGACAGCATTTTAAAAAGCAGAGACATTACTTTGCCAACAAAGGTCCATCTGGTTAAAGCTACAGTTTTTCCAGTAGTCATGTATGGATGTGAGAGGTGGACCATAAAGAAAGCTGAGCACTGAAGAATCGATGCTTTTGAACTATAGTGTTGGAGAAGACTCTTGAGAGCCCCATGGACTGCAAGGAGATCCAACCGGTCCATCCCAAAGGAAATCAGTCTTGAATATTCACTGGAAGGACTGATGCTGAAGCTGAAACTCCAATACTTTGGTCACCTGATGGGAAGAGCTGACTCATCGGAAAAGACCCTGATGCTGGGACAGATTGAAGGCAAGAGGAGAAGGGGACAACAGAGGATGAGATGGTTGGATGGCATCACCGACTTGATGGACAAGAGTTTGAGCAAACTCTGGGAGTTGGTGATGGACAGGGAAGCCTGGCATGCTGCAATCCATGGGGTTTCAGAGTCAGACACGACCTAGCGACTGAACTGAACTGTTCTATCCCAGGAACTGTGTTCTAGACACTGGAGACTTACCAAGGAAGAAGTACCAGTGCACACCTCCCATCACATATGGTCAAGTGATGCTGGCAGGATGCCCAACCCACGGCTATGTATTAAGAAGCAAAAGCAAAATGAGTGGACACAAAAACGCCTTTGAAAGGGATAAATATCATTGCTGTGACAAAGGTACTGGTTGCTCAGAAATGGAGCAACCTTTCCCTATATAAAACAGAGCCACTATGGATGGCAACATTCTCTGACCAATTCAGCAGCAAAACCAAAAACCACAAGTGAAATATTTGGTTAGATACCAGTTTACCTTCTTCCTCCCTCCCATGCGCTATTATAGTCCATTATCTAAAGTCACCATGTCTCTTCCTCCTCCATCTTCATATATACAAAGAAGCCTCTTTCTTCAAGGTCTATGTCAGTGCTTACCTATTCCATGAGGTAAGCTTTCCTGATCCCTTTAATTAGTAAGATCTTGTCCTTTTTTGTCTCTGCCAAGGCATAGTCTCTCCCAAACTGCCGTTACTACTAGATGGTACATTTTTAGTGTTTTTAAAAAATCTTCTAGATTATTCTGTTTGCCACATACGCAGTAAATTTCTAAAAAAAAAAGAAAAACAAAAAAAAGTGTGTACCTTACCCCTATTTAGTCCTTACAGAAAATATACAGTCTGAGAGATACCTGCAGAATTAAATTCAGAAACAGAGTTTACGTATAGCTAGCTATTTATAAACACACACGTACATATAATACCAAAATAACCTAAATTTATTTCTTATAAAAACTTCTAAAGGATTTCCCTAGATACTTCTCAATTTCTAAAATGCTTTTTTATCAAAAGTTTTAAGGCCCACTGATGCTGACAAATAAATCACTTAAATCATCACATTGGTATTAATAGTGAAGTCACTCAGTCGTGTCTGACTCTTTGAGACCCCATGGACTGTAGCCTACCAGGCTCCTCAGTCCATGGTATTTTCCAGGCTAGAATACTGGAGTGGGTTGCCTTTTCCTTCTCCAGGAGATCTTCCCAACCCAGGGATTGAACCCGGGTCTCCCTCACTGCAGGCAGACGCTTTACTGTAATGACTTCATTTTGGCATAAATTAAGAGTTATTTAAGTTCACAAAACCACCTGTCCTCTTAATATATGGGGGATGTTATACCACACACTTCTTACAGATCCTACACTCTCCAGATTATTTTTTTAAACACAGCTCTTCAGCACCTTTCTTTCATCTCATCATCCATGTCTATACATACAACCACTCTTTCTTTCATTTAAAACATCCAATTCTACTCAGGATAGCACCCTTAATAAGTATATGGTAGATACTAGATAAATAATTAACTGGGCTTTCTCTTTTCATTTAAAGATTCAAATTTCCCAAATACCTTCGCCAAACTATAGAGGAAATTTATCTACGTATCAAGAACAAATTTCTGTGCCTTTTCCACTAAATTTGGAATCGTTACTGGCCACCAATACCAAAATAAATAAATAAATAAATAAAGGACAAAAGAGTACTGAAACGACACCATCTCTTTCAGAAGTTTCTTTTGTAGTTTCTACCTTGCAATAAAAGTTTTAACCAAATTAACTTTCTTTGCAGTGCCAAAAGTGACTTAATGCTACGAGCTCTATTACATATATCTCCTGATCTCCCATTATATATTAACTCAAAGCTGTATCATCTCCTGGTGTGCACTGGCTTTAGTGTGCTGAACTGTGGAACTTTAGAAGCGGACCCATTAGACTGAGAGCGCATCAAATGTTATATAGTGCCCAGCTGGCACTTTAAAATGTTAGAACTGATAATAATAAATATGAATAGCCATTCACCAAAAGGGAGGTCACTAAAATTCTAGGTGGCTTCATTCATTACTTACAAATAAGAATCTGTCAACATTTCCACCAAACACATCTATTTATAGAATGTTACAGCCAAAAAAAGTTATTTTGTAATAGAAGCACCATTAAGAATGTCCATCAAAGACTATTTCTTCATAATGTTAAAAATAAGTTCCATTCAGCTCTATGAATCTGAAAAACTTAGAATACCATTTGTTGTTTAGTCACTATGTTGCATCCGACTCTTTCACGACCCCATGGACTGCAGCCCACCGGGCTCCTAGTCCATGGAATTTCCCAGGCAACAATACTGGAGTGGGTTTCCATTTCCTTCTGCAGGGGATCTTCTCCACCCAAGGATCGAACCCAGGTCTCCGTCATTCCAGGCAGAATTCTTATACCGCTGAGCCACTGGGGAAGCCCTTAGAATACTATATTTCAATAACGTATCTGTTTTTACTTCCGGAATGGTGACTGATGCACTATCTCAGGGTACAATTCAAACTTTCAAAAATGCATCAATGACATAAAACTAAGTTACAATAATGATATTAGTCGATTTTCATTTCTTAGTAGAAAATACATTTCATAATAACAAAAATGTAAAAGATAAGATTTCAAAATGGACATAACAGAGCAGTTCATTACAGGCAAAACCAAATTTTCTTGTTTAAAGGTTATATTTTATTGTGGGTGTTAATGATCAAAGTTAATGGTTTTTAAAATAACTGGAATTTAAATTAAAAAAAAATACAGTATAACTTTATAGGTTTTTTCAAATATTAATGTCGTACTTTTCATCTTCACCCACATATATATTGCCAGTTTTCCCTCCCTCATTTACATTTATTAAATATAACTTCTCTCAAAGTTAGAAAAAAATGTCAATAATTCCAGTCACAAAATGTACAATAAGCACATATCATGAAAATATATTTTATAATCTTTCAATCTCAAAACTGAAAGATGAGAAATGTCTGTTGCCATTATTTTCTTTAGCATATGGTTCTTATTGTCTTACCTACTACCACTGGGTTCATGGCTATCAATTTCAGTGCAGGAAAGAGTGCAGGTACTTAGATTCTAGTTCGAGGCCACCTTGTAATTCTCAATCCTAGTCCTGCTCTTAGGTCTCACCCTACACTAACATGTTAAAATTTCTTTGATAATTAGTAGAAACTACTTGTGAAGCTATCTTCACTTTCTGAATGCATTCACCAGGCAGTCAGTGAGAGCTCTCTGTTTACCAAATACACCATCTGAAGCCAAGATTCAAAAGATAAACAAAAACTTTCGTAACTTGGACCTCACGAAGCCTGGAATCAGCAGAGAAAAGAAATATTATACAAATAATGACATGAATATTTATATACAGTCATGCCACCTGCTTCAAAGGGAAAATTTAGTGAGAAATGGAATGTATAACCAGGGAGGCTTTTTCTGAGGAAGAGACATTAAAAACAGACATTCTGGATGAGCAAGGGTGAGACAAGTGAAGAGGAAGGGAGGTCCAGTCAGAAGGGATGAGATATACGAATGCAAGGAGGTAGGAGGGGCTTGGGGTCTTTAAGGAACTACAGAAAACCATCAGAGTCAAAAATAAGGAAAGAGGCAAGAAGAATGCCCTGGGTGGATCAGTCAGATGGTACAGGGCCTTCCTTGCAGATTACTGTCAGTGTCATGGATTGTGGACTTCATCCTAGGTGCAAGGAGAAGTAGACCATCTTCACTGGGAAGTCAGAGCCAAAGGAGTTCCCGTGATGTAGTCTGTGCCTTCTGAGAAACAGAAAAGGGCAAAAAAGGGGCAGGGGCCTGTGGAGAATGAGCTACAGAAGGCGTCATTGGAGGGTTTACAAAGAGCTGTGATTTAATGAGACTTCTCACTTAGTAGAGAAGAGATGAGAATACCTGCAGTACAAGCAAAATTGATGATGTGTAGGACTGTGGAGATAACAGTGGAGATGGACAGAAGTAAACAGATGAGAGACTAACATTTGAAAACACAATAAATTAGACATGGTGATTATAAAGAAGAGAGGGAAGAGAGAGAGGGTGGTGTTGAGTACGACTTCTAAATTTTTGAAATAAGCATGGGCAACACTGAATCACCCTGAATCATGTGCTGTCTCTACTGTCAAAGGAAGAACAAAGGCAATCTTTATTGAGCTTGAAATGTTATTTCTTCCCCAGGGCTTTAGTAAAGTCAGTCTAAAACGAAGATGTCCTACTTAATTTCCAGCCATATGACATTAAGATGCGTACATTCAAATAACAGTACATATTTAAATTCAAAGCTCTGAAGAAAAGCTTTGAAAAGTGGATAACCTCTGGCTCAATACCATGTTTATAAGAATAAATACACCTTTATGTGTATTGTGCTTCTCAAATTACTCTCACTACCTGGAATGCTCACTCTCATCCAAGCCACTGTCATCTCTCATTGGAATTCATATAATTCACTATTTATTATGCTTATTTTTCATTTCATTTCTACCCACTAGAATGTAAGTTCAAAGGGAGCAAGGATTCTATCCATTTTGTTCACTAACAGATCCATGTCCTAGATTAGTGCTCCATCTAATGTAGGTGCTCAATATATACTTACAGAACAAATGAACAGAGGAAGGACAAAGTATTACCTCACTGAATCATGTCCCAAGCCTCGGTGGTACTAAGGGAACAAGGATCTTCATTTTGTTTATGAGAAAACAAAAGTTATGAGAATTTAAACGATTTTCCTATGTAGCAAATATACTAAGCCAGAACTTAAATCCAGACTTCCTAACTCTTAAGTTCAGCAGGTCAATTTTTTATTTATGCTTTCCTAGTCATCATGTTTTAACATGGGCACCCAAACACATACTCTCAGACATTCCCCATCAAAACTGTTGGCCTACAGAGAGATATGTTCTTCCCTTCTATAAGTAATATTCACTTAGGTGCCAGGAATGGAAGTGGATTCAGCGGTTTTCTCTCCCCAACAATTAGTAAGCCATCAGGAAAATAAAAAAAAAAGAACATACTTCTGCATCAGCAAAACCTTTTGATACAATTATAATGCTGGGCAAACACAACACAAAACAAATACAATACAAAATAAACAAGCTATGTGACAACAAAGTTAAAGTATATTACATCATGGTGGCTAAGCCTTAGTTATGTAACATGATACAAAAATGCTGATGGTTCAATTTATTGTGAGAATTAAATTAAAAAATAAGAGGAAGAGGCAGGAAAGACACTGGCTTCTGCAACAACAACTAGCACAAAAATGAGTCTTGTAAGAGCCTAAGAAGAAAACAAATCCAATAACTATCATGTTCAGCAAGAAAATGGGCACTGGAAGGCACTATAGATACAAAGTATGAGAGAAAATAATGATATTAATATGCAAGTCTCCTAAATGTTTTTTTTTTCCTTTTAAAAGCATGCTTTCTTTTAGCTCTGATTATAAATTTTTTAATTTGTCAAATACTATTAAAAATTAAATAATAAAAATAAAAACACAATCTCATCAGCCAAGAAAGGCCATTTATTTATATTTTAGATGATCTTTTCAGACTTCTATGTATATATACAAGTTTTAATTGGCTCACTTTATACCTGTTTTATAAATCTTTTTTCACTTTACCACATAACACAGATTCTTTTTTGTAAATAAAAACATAGTTCTACATCCACATTTTAATGCCTACATAATTCTTGATAGTGTGAATATAACATAATTCATTTACCTATCCTTGTTGTGACATATTTCAGTTGTCTAGTGTATATATATTTTGATAAACAACTATGCTGGATATCACTGCACATATGGTTGGATACTCCTGCACATATGATTGTGTATATGTGAGATTTTCATCTTAAAAAAATCTAAGAATAGAATTGCTAGATCAAAGAGCAAGAATATCTCTACGTATTTTAATTCATATTCTCCAGACAGGTGATTCCAAGTTTACATTCGCATCAGTGACACACAGAGCAGTCCTTTTCCATCACCAAGTATTATTGTTTTCATCTTTACCAATTTAAAAGGTGAAAACCCGTCTCTTAAAGATGTTTCATGTACATTTTTGTTACAAAATTTCACAAGCTGCTGGCAAGATCTTTTTTCAAATGACCTATTTCTATTCTTCAAATCCACAGTAGACTCACTGGGAGTGGGCCCCAGGACTGCATTTTTAACACACTTGAGAGATAATCCTCATGAACACTGAAATCTAAGAATCAGTAGCCCATATGTTAGTGCTGAAGAGTTTACAAAATGTTTGGCTTACTTTGTCTCAATAGATATACCCAATAAGCAGGAAGAAGAGGAAGATCAGGAGATACTTTCAAAAACTAAATAAATAAATAAATAAGGCTCAGAGAGGCTTAATAACTTGTCCAAGGTCCCACAGCTAACAAAAGAAAGAAGTCTTCATAATGCTTCAAAACAGAGATAAGAAATCTTCCAATTTCACAAATCTTAAAATTATGCATCTTAAGTTGGAGAATATTTGGAAATAAAATTGTTACTCAGCCAACTCACATTTAACCTTAAAAGTCACCATGTAGGGAAGCATTATATAATGTTTTTATGTTTCAAACTGATATTTTTAGACAGGAATTAAAAAGAAACACTCTAACAGAGAAAGCAAAGATGAAGCATGTGTTGGGGAGGAAGGTGTGGGCCAAAACCCTCACTAACTTTCTACACTGCTGTAACCCCATGAGAGGCTACAATAGATTCAATTCATTTTGAAAAAGGGAGTATTTTCTATAACGAGAGGACGAATGCCACATGAAAGTAATCCTGTGCATTCCAGTCCAATGATCTCTGATGTGGAACCATGATCCAGTGGGAAAACAAGTGTTTTGGAGCAAAAAGACCTTTGCCTTTTATTAATTATTCAGACTTGTTATCAAATTCTTTTTGTCACTACTTCCTAATTTATAAGATAAGAACAGTTCCAATCTCAGAGCATTTTTATGGAGATAAAAAGAAAAAAGGAAAGAAAATAAGATGATCTGTATCTGGTTAAGTGCCTAGTTATTCTAAATTTTTCTAAATATATGATTAAAAATTATAGTTGCATTATTGAAAGACTGACTTACTAACCTGGCAGAAACTGACTGCTTCCATATGATCTCTTAGTATTTTGACAGCTTAACTAATTGTTCAGTGCATAATAGCTGTAGTAGGCAATCAAGTAAAACAAGAACCACTAACAAGTCTATTAAACCTTCAAAGAAAAGTTCAGTTATTGCTGAAGAGAGTGTCATATCTAGTTATTTGAAGAAAATACTTTTGCAATTTTCAAAATATCATCTGCATGTGAAGTTTAATTTGGAGGGTGTGTGTGTGTGTGTTAGTCGCTCAGTTGTGTCTGACTCTTTGCAACCCCATGGCAGGTAGCCCTCCAGGCTCCTCTGTCCATGGGATTTTCCAGGCAAGAATACTGGAGTGGGTTGCCATTCCCTTCTCCAGAGGATCTTCCAAACACAGGAATAGAACCCGGGTCTCCCACATTGCAGGCAGATTCTTTACCATCTGAGCCACCAGGAGTCTTTTTCACACACACACACACACAGAACAGAAAACTAATAATACTTTACTTTCATGAGGATATGAATGAGCTGAAGTGCTAAAGTATGGAACAGATATTAGTCATGTATGCTGTATCACTAAAGACAGACAAATAATACTTTAAAATGTGGGGGGAAATAGAATTTAAAAAAATAATTTGTTAAGTTCTTTTCTCCAGTAGAAATCATTTTTCTCAGTAATTTTTGATAAAAGATAAATTCTGAGTACTAATGTTCAAGAAATAGTAGTTAGCATTTTCTTATATATTGAGGTGCTTTCTCAAAAACAATCTAGTATACTAATACAGAGCTACTTATGTTCATTGAAATGTAAAGGAATATACGATATACCTCATCCATTATGTGCCCTTTTAAATTTAAAACAGGTTACAACTGAAATAAATCTATCCTAAAATAACTGCTAATTGTTTCTTAATTTCACAAATTAAAAAAAATTAAGTTTTTATTATTCATCATGGTTCCAAACCAGTATATCCAGCTTTTCAACTCTGGATTTTGCAGTTCTACATTGATTTGTATTTTTCCACATTAAGACAAGAATGTCAGAGACTCACTGTATAATGTTTATTCAAGTCATTAAATGTAATAATCATCTCAGTTTGAAACAGCCACAGAGGCTGCTTCATTTTTAAAAGGATTCAAAAATCTAACTACATTTTAGCTAATGTGCCTAAGGAAGCCATGATGTGGTCTGTGAACTCCTTGAGGCAAGGCATGGTCTTTTTCTCTTTTTACATCTTTTTGCCTAGGGCAATAAAGATGCATTACAAAATCTTTACTGAATAAATGAATCCAACATTATTCAAATACTGACACTTTTGATGGCTAAGATATACTATATATCACTTGATTATTAGACTTCTTAAAACAAAATACTCATCATTATATCTTCAAACATAATTAGACTGATAATTCAAGATACTGTTATCACTACTCATGGTGGTTTTGTTTTTAATTGAGCTGGCTTAAAGCTGGACTAAATAGGCTATTACAATTCACTCCAAATGATTGGGTGTGTCCACAGTACTAATTGCTTGAGCCTTCCTTTGCTATACTTACTATATTTTAAAATATTCCTTTTAAAATAAAGTGAGATATATTTTAAAGAACAAATCAACATTAAGGCTCTTATCTCTTTTAGAGGAGAGAAGGCAGAGAATACCTCAGTGGGCTGAAAAATTTGAAGACTCATCCAGAAGGTTGATTTACAATATCTTGATCACTGGAGTGTTCTGAAGTTTAATTGATTAATATTTATGAAATGCTCAAAGTGCAAATTCTCATACTTATGATGCAAATATGAAAATATTTATATCAAGGTTAGCACTTGCTATTTTGAATTCAAACCACAATTCACTAAGAATCAATACAAGCACACACCAGTAGAAGGCAGTTTACATCAAACAAACACAGTGTTTTCATAACATTGAATTTAGACACATTTGTAAATAAAAATCAAACATCTTCTTTATGAGAGTTTCTATGATATAAATCAATTTACCAATTCTCAAATCTTGTCAAAAAGTTTTAGGATCAGGGAACAGGGTCCCAAGACAGCAGCATAGGAAGACCTCTGAATTCATGTCCTTCCACAGATACACAGAAGGTCACCTACATAGAGAACAATTCAACCTGAAGACCTGAGGGTTGACCGATTTTTTATGTACAGTTTCTGCAAATAAAAGAACCAGATATAAATGGGTAGGAAAGACAGAGACACAGTACCCTCTGGAACCCAAATCCTGATGCTATGAACTACAATAGGGAGGGATATTGCTAAGGGGCCTGAGTTTAGACTCACCTGCCCTGGGACACAGTGATAAAATAACATTTTAAAAAATAATATGTTAAAAAGCTGGACTATACTGGAAGGAACCTCATTTACTAGCACTAGAGGTTCTGCCAAACAGGCAGGGAATTACCAGTCAGCTCCGAGGCTGGAAGTACCAGCAAGAACCACAGTTTGAGGCCCCTTAGGACGCCCCCTGGCCCCAGCCTTCCTGTCAAGGTGGACACAGGCACAGTACTCCTCAGGGACTGCCCCCAGCCCAGGCTGCTTCATCTCCAATTGCCCTGGGGTGCATTCACCCAAGGATTACACCTGTCCAGGACCTGTTCCAGCTCCAGCCGGCCAGTCAAAGCCACCAAGCACAAGTAATCTGCACAGGGGACATTCCCATATAAGGCCAATTCTTCAAGACCAGGAGAGGCGGCTATTTTGCCTAATTCATAGAAACAAAAATCTAAAGTCAAATAAAATGAGGAGATCAAGGAGTATGTTTCATACAAAAGGAAAATTAAAACTCCCAGAAAATACCCTAATGGAATACAGATAAGTAATTTATCTGATAAAGAGTTCAAAAAAGTAGTCCTAAGAATGCTCATGCTTTGTGAGGAGAATAGAGAAACTCAATGAGAACTTTAAAAAAGAAATTAGAAAATATAAGAAAGACCAGATTAAAACTGAAAAATACAGTAACTGTAATTTAAAAAATGCACCAGAAGGGCTCAACAGCATACTAGATGATACACAAGAAGTCTAAGCCATGTGGGAGATAGAATGGTGCAGACAACCCCGTCAGAACAGCAAAAGAAAAAAAAGAATATTTAAAAATGAGGAGAGTTTAAGGGACAACATCAAGCACACTAACATTTGCATTACAGAGTTCCCAGAAGACAAGAGAGAGAAAGGAGCAGAAACCTTTTTTGAAAAAACAATGGCTGAAAACTTCTTTAATGTGGGGAAGGAAACAGACATCCAGGTACAAAACTCCCAAGCAAGATCAATCTAAAGAGATCTACACCAAGACATATTCTAATTCAAAGAGCAAAAGCTTAAAATATTGGGTTAGCCAAAACATTCCTTCAGATAGTATGAGAAAACCGAATGAACTTTTTGGCCAATCCAATAAAAACAGAATTTTTAAAGTAGCAAACAAAAAACAACTAATTAAATATAACAGAAATCTCATAAGACTATCAGCTGATTTTTCAGCAGAAATTTACAGGCCAGCCAGAGGAAGTGGCAAGATATATCTGAAATACTGAAAGAAAAAAATTTGCAACCTAGAATACTCCATCTGGTAAAGTTGTGTCATTCAGAAATGAAGGAGAAACAGTTTCTCAGATGTAAAAACTAAAAGAGCCAACACGACCAAAACAGATTTACAAGAAATAGTAAGGGTCTTCTTTAAGTAGAAAAGAAAAGGCCACAACTATAAACAAGAAAATATAGGAAAAATCTCACTTATATATAGTAAAATCAGTGGATCAGCCACTTAAAAAGCTAACATGAAGGTGAAGAGAAAAAAGTACTATCATTAACTACAACTTCAATAAGTAGTTAAGGGATACCAAAAATAAAAAGGTGTAAAATATGAAATCAAAAACAGAAAATGTAGAGGAAAAGGGTACTAAAAAGGTGCTGATTTTGGAATGCCTTCAAACTGAGCCTATAAAAGAAAAGACTATTAAAAAAGATAATGAAGGGTATTACCTAATGAAAAAGGGGCCAATATAATAAGACGATATAATATTTGTAAATATTTACTCACTTAACACAGGAGTACCTGAATGTATAAAACAAACATTAAATAAATAAAGGAAGAAATAGACAGTAATACAATAACAATATGGGACTTTAATATCTCACTTAGGTCAATGGACACATCACTGAGACAGAAAAAAAGGAAACACTGGCCTAAAATAATACATTAGATGAAATAAACGATATAGAGAGAACCACACATCCAAAAGAAGCAAAATACACATCCTTGTCAAGTGCACATGGAACATTTCTTCACGACAGATCGTATTTTAGGCCACAAAACAAATCTCAATAAATTTAAGAAGACCAAAATCATATCAAGAATCTTTCAGACCACAATGGTATGAAGTCAACCTCAAGAAAACTAGAAAAGAAAATAATAGTATGGAGAATAAACAACATGCTACTCTACAACCAATGGGTCACCAAAGAAAACAAAAAGAAAATTTTAAAAAACCTTGAGACAAATGAAAATGGAAACACAACTGCCCAATATATATGGGATGCAGCAAAAGCAGTTCTAAGGGGAAAATTCACAGTGAGATAGATCTGCAGAAACAAGAAAAATCTGAAATAAGTAACTTTAAATATACATTTAAAGAAACTAGAAAAAGAACAAGCAAACCCCGAAGTTAGTAGAAGTAAGAAAATAATAAATATTAGAGTGGAATTAAATGAAATAGTCTTAAAAAGCCATAGGCGGGCTCAGTGAAACTAAGTTTGTTCTCTGAAAAGATAAATGACATCAATAAATCTTTAGCCATACTCATCAAGAAAAAAGAGAGAACCTAAACAAATAAAATAAAAATGAGAGAGAAGAAATTAAGCCAACACCACAGGAAATACAAAAGATGGTTAAGAGAATACTATGAACAGTGATATGCCCACAAATGAGATAACATAGAAGAAATGGATAGACTCCTAAAAACATGTCATCTTCCAAGATTAAATAATGAAGAAACAGAAAATCTGAATAAATAAATTAATAGAAATGAAATCAGTAATCAAAAAACTCCCACAAAACAAAACTCCAGGTCCAGATGGTTTCACAGGTGAATTCTATCAAGCACTTTAAGAAGAGTTCATACGTATCGTTCTCAAATTATTCCAAAAACTGAAGAGGAAGGATCACTGTCAAACTCAATTTATGTACCTAGCATTACTCTGATACCAAAACCAAACAAAGACAGTACACAAAGAAGAAAATTATGGGCCAATATCCGTGATAAACACAGATGCAAAATCTTTGACAAAATATTAGCAAACCAACTAAAATAATATGTTAAAAGGATCATACACTGTAATTGTGGGGTTCAGTTCAAAAATAAAAGGATGATTTGACATATGAAAGTCAATCAATGATATATATCCTATTAGTAAAATAAAGAATATAAATAATTTAATCATTTCAACAGATCCAAAAAAAGGCAACTGACAAAATTCATCTTCCACTTATGCTAAAAACTCTCAACAACATCAAAAAGCTCTCAATGAAGTGACTTGATTGCTTGGCTAGGATTTCCATTACTATATATACATTGTTGTTGTTGTAGTTTAGTCACTAAGTTTTGTCCAACTCTTCTGTGACCCTATGGACTGTAGCCCACCAGGCTTCTCATGGGATTTCCCAGGCATGACTACTGGCATGAGTTGTCATTTTCTGCTCCAGGGGATCTCCCAGACTCAGGAATCAAACCTGCATCTTTGCATTGGTAGGTGGGTTCTTTACCACTAGAGCCACCTGAGAAGCCCATATATAGATATAGATAAATGTATATGTGTGTGTGTGTGTATCCATTCAGTTCAGTTTAGTCACTCAATGATGTCCAACTCTTTGCGACCCCATGGACTACAGCATACCAGGCTTCCCTGTCCATCACCAACTCCAGAGCTTGCTCAAATTCATGTCCGTCGAGTTGGTGATGCCATTCAACCAGCTCATCCCCTGTTGTCCCCTCCTCCTCTTGCCTTCACATCTTTCCCAACATCAGGGTCTTTTCTAATGGGCCAGTTCTTCACATCAGGTGGCCAAAGTATTGGAGCTTCAGCTTCAACATCAGTCCTTCTAATGAATATTCAGGACTGATTTCCTTTAGGATTGACTGGCTTGACTATCAGTTCAGTTCAGTCGCTCAGTCGTGTCCAACTCTTTGCGACCCCATGAACCACAGCACACCAGGCCTCCCTGTCAATCATCAACTCCCAGAATTCAACCACACTCATGTCCATTGAGTTGGTGATGCCATCCAACCATCTCATCCTCTGTTGTCCCCGTCTCCTCCTGCTTTCAATCTTTCCCAGCATCAGGGTCTTTTCAAATGAGTCAGCTCTTCGTATCAGGTGGCCAAAGTATCAGAGTTTCAGCATCAGCATCAATCCTTCCAATGAATATTTAGGACTGATTTCCTTTAGGATGGACTGGCTGGATCTCCTTGTTGTCCAAGGGACTATCAAGAGTCTTCTCCAACACCACAGTTCAAAAGCATCAGTTCTTTGTACTCAGCTTTCTTTATAGTTCAACTCGCACATCCATACATGACCGGTGGAAAAATCATAGCTTTGACTAGACAGACCTTTGTTGGCAAAGTAATGTCTCTGCTTTTTAATATGCTGTCTTGGTTGGTCATAACTTTTCTTCCAAAGTGCAAGCATCTTTTAATTTCATGGCTGCAGTCACCATCTGCAGTGATTTTGGAGCCCCCAAAAATAAAATCTGTCACTCTTTCCATTGTTTCCCCATCTATTTGCCATGAAGTGATGGGACCGGATGCCATGATCTTAGTTTTCTGGATATTGAGTTTTAAGCCAACTTGTTCTCTCTCCTCTTTCACTTTCAAGAGGCTCTTTAGTTCTTCTTTGCTTTCTGCCATAAGTGTGGTGTCATCTGTGTATCTGAGGTTATTGATATTTCTCCCGGCTATCTTGATTCCAGCTTGTGTTTCTTCCAGCCCAGCATTTCTCATGATGTCCTCTGCATATAAGTTAAATAAGCAGGGTGACAATACACAGCCTTGACGGACTCCTTTCCCGATTTGGAACCAGTCTCTTGTCCCCTGTCCAGTTCTAACCGTTGCTTCCTGACCTGCACACAGATTTCTCAGGAGGCAGATCAGGTGGTCTGTTATTCCTATCTCTTTAATTTTATATATAATTTTATCTTTTTAAGAAATACATATGTTTTACAGGTACAAATACTCATGCATATATATAACTGTTTCTTTTAAGTCAATTATAAGCTTGGAAACATAGTAAGTCTAATTTAGAAAAGTTTTGGGGCATCTGTCTTTATGGTGATAATTAATTAAAAGAATTAGTCCCTAGTCTGGGTTCCTCATAATTTCAAATAATAAAACTTCTCTATTTAGAAAAAAATATTTTCTTTGTATTTTCTGTAACAGGCATCTAGCTGATTCAAAAGTATTATCAAATGATTATGAAACAACCATAAGAGATGAGGTGTCACTCACTGTTTTTCCTGGCCTGGAAATGTTAAAGATGTTCTACAGATATAGCCCGGGTGTTAAAAGGACATGAACTTTGGAGCCTAGATGCCGAAATTTAAATCCCAACTCTGTCACTGCCTATGTAATGCTGGATAATTTTTCCAGTGACAGTTTCCTCACCTAAAAAATGAGGGTAAAAGTTATTATCTATCTCTGGGGTAAACAAGCTAATCCTTTAAAAGAGTGGTATACTAATGGCTGACAAATGTTAGCTGTATCAGTGATAATATTCATAATAATAGTAACAATTGCTATTATTATTTTAACTGATCTATCAGAAGTTGATTCTTACTGATGTTTATACCAGTAGTCCCTTACTAAGCAGGTTTTGACAGAGCTTAAATGATTAGGGGTACCAGCTGAGTTCAAAAGAATCAAATCACAACTGATTCTTATTCATGAATTCAAACCTTAAGGCAAGATTAATAAAAACTAAAAGTAATTTGATATTATTTCCAGTTAAAAGAGGGGGTATGAAAATAAGATCTAACTCCTGACTCTCCCTAGTATAAAATCAGTAGCCTAAAATAATCAGAATTAACTTTTTTATTAAATTATTTTAATTAGAGGTCAATTACTTCACAATATTGTGGTGGTTTTTGCCATACATCAACATGAATCAGCCATGTGTGTACATGTGTTCCCCATCCTGAACCCCCCTCCCACCTCCCTCCCCAACCCATCCGTCTGGGTTGTCCCAGAGCACCAGCTGTGAGCGCCCTGCATCGAACTTGCACTGGTCATCTCTTTTACATATGGTAATATACATGTTTCCATGCTATTCTCTCAAATCATCCCATCCTTGCCTTCTCCCACCCAGTTCAAAAGACTATTCTTTACATCTGTGTCTCTTTTGCTGTCTTGCATGTAGGGTCATCATTATCGTCTTTCTAAATTCCACTTATATGCGTTAATATACTGTATTGGTGTTTCTTTCTGACTTACTTCACTCTGTATAATAGGCTCCAGATTTATCCACCTCATTAGAACTGACTCAAACGCGTTCTTTTTATAGGTGAGTAACATTCCATTGTGTATATGTACCACAACTTTCTTATCCATTCATCTGCCAATGGACATGTGTTGCTTCCATGTCTAGCTATTGTAAATAGTGCTGCAGTGAACACTAGGGTACGTGTGTCTCTTTCATTCTGGTTCCCTCAGTGTGTATGCCCAGCAATGGGATTGCTGCGTCATATGGCAGTTCTAGATCCTGTTTTTTAAGGACTCTCCACACTGTTCTCCAAAGTGGTTGTACTAGTTTGCATTCCCACCAACAGTGTAAGAGGGTTCCCTTTTCCCCACACCCTCTCCAGCATTTATTGTTTGTAGACTTTTGGATAGCAGCCATTCTGATCAGCGTGAGATGGTACCTCATTGTGGTTTTGATTTGCATTTCTCTGATAATGAGTGATGTTGAGCATTTTTTCATGTGTTTGTCAGCCATCTGCATGTCTTCTTTGGAGAAATGCTGTTTAGGTTTTTGGCCCACTTTTTGATTGGGTCATTTATTTTTCTGGTATTGAGCTGCATGAGCTGCTTGTTTATTTTGGAGATTAATTCTTTGTCAGTTGCTTCGTTTGCTATTATTTTCTCCCATTCTGAAGGCAGAATTAGATTTTTAAATGGAAACCAGTTTAGACAAAAGGCAAATAAATCAATAGTTTGTGGAGAACACATGATACTTCTTCTGAAGACAGTTTAATCATACTCCAGGACTGCCAGATGAGTGATGTCGCCTCTAAAGCTGATTTTCACTTGCACAGCACACTGGCTATATGAGATAAACCCTATCAAGGTAAAAGAGCACACCTACAAGGGAGTTGGAGACAAAATCCCTGGAGGAGAAAAGCAGGAAGATCACACCACACTATCAAGAGTGTTGAAACTTGGCCTAATTCATGAAATTTAACCAAATTTCCCTCCAGAAACTCTAGTCTTCCGTATCCTTGAACCACAAGGAATGAGGGGTGGGGGGGAGGAGGGTGACTTGGGTCACTAATCCAAAAATAAATAGGAAGAAAGGTTTTTTTGTATATCAAGAGCTCGACACTTAAAATGCTGGATAAAAGATATACTTGATGACTTTAAATAACTATTTGCCAGTAGAAGAAAATTTCACTGTGAAAATTCCAAGTTGAGACAACTCCTGTACTCACCAACTATTTTGTTCTTTGTAAAATCTTGTCAGGAAAGGTGGGAACCATCTTTGCATAAGTAACCTAGAAACATGATCATTTTAAACAGAAACACAGGTACACAATCGCTACTGTTTTGTCATTAATGATAGATATAGGGATATCATCTCCCCTAGCTTGGCACCAAGGGCTGAAAGAAGCCCTCCCCAGGAGTGACTGTTGAGGTTATACAAACTTTTGGCTCACAGCACGCAACTCTTTTGCCCAAATACAGTTGTTATGTATAATACTTGGGTGATCACACATTCCATATCCAAGGACTGGATGTTATGTTAAAAAGCAACAGGATTCCAGAAAATCAAATATGATATCCACACAGAGGTGTTTAAGACTCTGGGGAAAATCAACTCAGATATTTAAGAATGTCCAAGAAGGCTTAAAACTGCATGAAAAAGTAAATTATGAAGGAAAAAGGATACAAACAGTAGGGCAGGAAATTCAAAACATATGAGGAATAAATCTGGGTTGTCAAGAGCTAAAATTATGAAGAGAAAATAAAAAGAACTAAGAAAAGACAACCCCCCCAAGGAGATAAGAAACAAACATATACACATACAGATGGATAGATACAGATGTATAATTTAACACCTGCCTCTAGCACACAATAAATAAGTAACAAAGTATGAATATAAATGATTTTCAAAAACAAGCATAACTTTAAATCATTTTAAAAGCTAAAATCTGACTTAAGAAATATAAAGCATAACTGTCACATAAATGTGACATAAAAAGATAAAAAAAATGAAAGTATCTAAGGTTAAGAATTGGCAGGAAACAAAGAACAGGTAAATGTTTTTCAACTGTAATTCTACTGACTTACATTAAAGCAGCCAAACTACTGACTATTAACTATTTAAAAAGTTCCTTGCTGGAGACCACTCTTGAGTGTTCCCTGTTCCCTGTCAGCCCGTCTGAGTTTCTCAAGTTCACTCCACAAACCGGTGGGAAGCAAAAAAAAAAGGCAAAGGAACATTCAGCCAACATTGGCTGAATTTGTGTTTCTGATTCACACCCACCCCCAGCCCCCCTCACTCCACCACACTCCCCATCCCGGGCAAAGACATTATCCTTTCTTCTCCATCACCATCTCTCCTACTGCTATCTTTTGTATGTCAGGTTTTTTATTATTTCCATAATTATGTTCTTGAAATCTACAGGTAAATGAGGCTGAGATATGACAAGTAAAACACTAAGTGTCTTTCATAACACTTCAACTAGGTATCCACTAACAACCACAAAAGACTCCTTTCTCTTCCAAAGACTCAATTCAATTCAACAAACATTTATTCAGGCCCTATCCTAAAATGTTTTCAGGAAGGAAGGCTTTCACTGGCTTCGAATCCTTGGCCCAGTCAGTTAGAAGAGAGGAATATCAACTCCTCATAAAAGATTCAGATCCCACAGTTTTGTGTTTGTTTGTTTGTCTCCTCAAATAACAGTCCAACTTTCTTCCGAAGTACATCTTATAACCCAAAACACTTCTAATTCACTTAAAAAAAACAATTATTTGAATAATAATTATGGATCAAAGGAAGAAACGAGGATTTCCTAGAAAGCAAATAGCCCAGATATAACTAAAGACTTAATTTGCATACAGCGTGACCACACACAGTTCTGCTTCTGGAAGTTTTACCACATAATGGGATAAATCATTAGTTTAAATCCTTCAGTGCCACACACTGTTCTAGATTTCTGGGATGTAACAGAAGAAAAACAGAGAGTTGCCTGCTACACTCTCCTGTGGTTTTCTCAATCTTATTCAATTTACTAAATAAAGATTTCCCTAAGCCTTTGTGTGTAAATCAAAGTTTAATCAATCAAAAGATATTTTAAATTATCAAAGACAGCTCTACAGTATTCAATAAGCAATGCAAATGTTTCTTTTGCAAAAGAAAGGACTTTTGGAGAAAATTGACATGTCTTCACATTTATGTTTTTAAGAATCTCTTTTTGCATTTCAGGTATCTAAAGAACATTACAGAGAACGGTAATAGCAAGCTAGGGTGAAATTTTAAGAAATTATCCTATGGAATTTTCCTAAATATTTATAGGAATGCATATTTTTCAAACTACTTTTTAAAAAATTAAAATGAATTTAGATATATAGAGAAAATAACAGGCCAGTTGTTATAAAAGAAAGCTGGAAAACGGAAAGTGTTTCCTTTTCAATTTTATTATTTGCTCATTGTGAATTTGCTAGATATATTCCATACACAGTCTACCCATCAATGGAGTTAAGCACTGGCTATTAAATGTAACAGTTTATTCTAAATCTTTCTCTTTTAAAACAGAGCAAAAGCCCCATACCATATGTATTTGTAATTTTCAAATTGAAGAAAGCAAAGAACCACTATAATTCTAAAATAAAAACTATAAATATTAATGTTAGCAATATTAACAGACAATACTAAAATATTAAAGACAATATTAATCTTAGGAATTTTAACAGATAAGTTCAAACATAAATGTTATATATGTAACTGGGGAAACGTCTGCCATACTATATGCATAAAGACATTAAAAAAAAACAAAAACAAAAACTGATAGAATCTTAAATATCCAAGAAGAGTTGACAAGTTAAACATATTGTGTTAAATCCATATACAAATTGTATTTAGATATTCAGATATTAGATATTGGTGCCCTAAAGTGTTTTTTTATTTATAAGGAAAGATACTAAGTTAGAAGAAGCATCTTATAAGTTGTGACTAGGTGGTCAGGAAAAGCCCTGACAGAGGGCCAACGTTCAATCACACATTTAATATCCCTAAGAAGCATTTTCTTAAGAACCCTAAAAACATTTAAGTATGAAAAAGCAGTTATCCTATCAGGTTCAAAATTCTTTAGTGTAGATAGAAAAGGGTTTCATTTATCTTAGGAGCTAAAGTAATTAAAAATCCAATCAAATGATCAATCTGGGTAGGAACTAGAGACTCTTCAGCACACAGAAGTAATATATAAATTGGATCCAGGGATGTGGGGGACACGATTACCTCCTAAAGTAATGGAACTGAGACAAGATTGCATGGAACTGACCTAAACTTCCAACAAGAATCCACTTTCTGCCCAAGCTAAAAGCACCAGCGTTTGTGCAAACTTAACTAAGAGGAGAAGACAACAGTAGAATTTACATCGAGAGGGAACTTCACAAACTATGTGAAATCACGTAATTATTTAACAGGTAGAAAAAGATCTTTCAAGATGGGAATATTTGTAATTAAATAGAGGAAAGTTTAAGAGAGTCAAAACCATCATATTAATGCTTTTATTAATACTCTTACTTATAATATTATGTAAATATAATTAGGCAATTAATTTTAATTTTGGCTTATGTATATGGCAATGGAACACTTAAGAACTTAAATTTTACCATATTTGCATATTTATAAGTTTCATTTATCAAATGTATAAAAACTACTTAAGATATAAAGGTTTATCAAGCAGGTGATTGCAGTATTTAAAGGAAATCAAATACATTAAAATGTTTGAAAGTATCTAAATAATTGGATTTGCAAAAGATATTAATTCTTCAAAGATTCTTATATGTGATTGTCTCCTAGAGTAAAAATTTAAAATATAAGTTGCACTAGAAAGATTAAGACTAACATCTGAATCTATAACATTAAAAACTTGAAAACTAAATTCTAAAACCATTGTAAATATCTGAATAGCCTTCACACAAAAATTATCCCCAAGGCACTGAACATTTTATATTTAAAACTTGATATAGAAAGTACCATATGAAAAGAGAAAAAAACAATATGTGAGTTATGATGAGCATATTCATTTATAGAATGAGAGCTCCCATTTTGTAATTTATCAGAATTTCTCACCTTTTCGGCAGCTAATGTGGTATATTAGTACCCTGTTACTTCTGTAATAAACTACCACAAACTTAGCAACTTTGAAAAACACAAATTTATTCTCTCAGAGTTCTGGAATCCAAAGTCAATTTCACAGAGTTAAAGTCAATGTGTGGCTCTTCTGGAGGTTCTAGGGGAGAATCATTTTTCCTGTCTTTTTCAGCTTCTAGCTTCAACTGTATGGCTTGGCTCAAGACCCGTTTCTCAAATACCTCCCCTCCAGTTTCTGCTGTCACATCTCCTCCCATGACTATGCTCCGTCTCCTCCTGTTTTCCCCTCGTAAGGACCTCAGTATTTCCTTGGTTCCCAACCCATTTCCTCCAACTTCAAAGTCAGCAACAGGGAATCCAGTCCTTCTTATGCTTGTAATCTTTCCCACTTCTCAGTCTCATCCTAGACCTATCCTAGAAGATTCACCACTTTGAAGGGTTTACACGATGGGACTGGTCCACTCAGAGAATCCAGGATACTCTCCTGACCTCAAAATGCTCAGCCAACATCTGTGACGTCCCTTTTGCTGTATCATTGGCAGGTTCCAGGAATTAAGATGTAGACATCTTTGAGGATCACTATTCAGCCATTATATGTGGCAATTCTATAATTTTCAAAATAAAAGAAAAATAATGATTTAATTGAAGTATAAAATTGTAATAGTTCGTGTGTGGAAAATTCTAAACAGAAATGATCATACAAAATCAAATTTCTTTTCAAATGGCTTTAGACTCTAAACATTTACTTGCATTATTTTCAACACTGTAATTTCTGAACCTAAAATTCTTAATATTACTTCAACAGTATAATCATCAACAGAAGTTAAGCATAGAGGGCTAGGTATAAGTCATATATTTGCTTCTTCCAGGCTATGCCTGTCAACACCTTAAGAAAATATGAGCTACAACCTACACATTATTATCATGGGACAATAAGATTTTCAAAAAATTATCTCCCTTATTTGCCTACTTTTTAAAATATAAGACAAGTTTTCTAAGTAATCAAGGATATTGATGTGCAATTTCTCTCCCTTCTGCTAACCACATTATACTTTCTGCAGACCAGAGAATAAAAGATAGTACAACGTGAAACTATGATAATGTTATCCCTCTGCATGTAAGTCAGAGTATTCTGCCTTTGTGATGGTTGCCAAGGGTACTGGAGCTTCAAGGCAGGCCTTTCTGTTTACTTACTTGAACTAATAAGGGTAGCATGAATCACCAAAATAAGTAAAATTATTTGCTGTTTGAAACAAAAACACGTACATTAAGTATCAAGGCACCTTGATTTACACTGACTGGTTGGAAAAACAGAGTGCAAAGTACTTTAGATACTATATTCAAAGCCAGATCTAATTAACTGGTTTATGAAATCAATTCTAAATACTGGCTGTATCTTAAAGGTATACAGAAACTTTTGATCAAAGGGGATAGTACTCTAATCAAAGTAAGTTTTTTTTTTTTTTAGCCCAAGAATCCATTTAGAATAGTTACTCAAAGTGACATAGTTAATATATATAATCTGAAGATTCCATGAAATAAATTCTACATGTTAAGTTTTGCTTTTATATTTAAATATACAAGGACATTTGGCCAAAAGGCAACACAATGTCTGTCCTAAGTAAGGTTTTCTTTTTTTGTTTGTTGCTTGTTTTTAACTTAAAACTCAACCATTCTTATCAGTAAACATACAATATAAAGGACTTTCAGGACAACAGACACAACTGGGACTGTCCCAGGTAAGTGGGTATCTGGTCACTCTATGTAACTCCACTCAATTAGTCCATTCTTATTGTATGTTCACTTTTGCTCCATATTCTTCCCAGAGAATTGAATAAAAGCCAAGATCATGCAAGATCTAGTCTTTCATTCTTTGCAAATCTACGCAAGCTGTTGGATTCTTTAAATACTCTAAAAATCTACATCCCAGGTGACAATAGATGCCACAGTAGCAGATGGAATTAGCATGTGTCAAAGGGAAGGGCATAGAACCTTCCTGTCAAGAAACTACTCTAAACCTAAGTAATTTTTTCTCAGCACTGATCATTGGTAGAGAAGAGCTAGGCATGAGCGATTCACTTTACTACTCCTTGAACAGCAACTGATGCTATGTTCTCCTAATTCAAGATGGGTCATCTCAAGATAAGGCTTACAGGCACAGTACTGCACTAGGAAACATCTAGTAAATTCAGATTTCTACTACAGCCAGATAGGTCTTTGCCTTCTTGTAAGCCAAGAGAATACCAGTGAGTAATGTCAAAAGAGAATTCCCCATGTAACTTGTCCATTATACTAAAGCTGCAAAGTTCCAAATATATCAAAGACAGGCAATATTTCAGGTACATTTCCATTCCATCAGGGCTGAATATAACTGCTTTCCTATATGCTTCCCAACAGTCATTCAGGGCAGGAACCCTTAGGGTAAAACTGAGTTATGTCATACTTTAAATCAAATCATGTCCACTTATATAAGCAATTACATTTCTGTAAAGCCTAAAGACAATACAATTAGTCAACACAGGAAGTGTTGGCCTTAGCCCTGTACACAGACAATGCAAAGGAGCAATTCACAATCCAGACTGGTTAGCACTATTAAAGTGGAAAGGAAAACTTCCATGTGGCCTACAACTGATTATGTACAAATGAGAGCTTACCTTATGGTAGGCTAATTCATAAGTGACCAAAAATAAACAAATACATTAAATTTATAGAAAAGAGGAAACATATTTGCAAACCATAATCCTTAGCATATGCACACAGTCAATCCACATACTTCTCAAATGAAAAGCAATCACTGACAGGCACTTTTCTTAAGACCCTTAACGATTTTCTCAGAATCTCCTCACAATCAATGTCCTATTTAAGAAGAAATGATTCACTGATTTTCATAGGTAGCTAAGATTCTTTACATCCACTAGTCTTGAGCCACACTTGACCAATACATATTCTTACCATAATCGCTTCTTCCAAAACACCTCCATGTCCACATTTCCTAGGAAGGAAGTGCTGTGAACCAACCCAGGAAATTTAATCACACGGGATAATTAACTTCTCTGGATAAACAACAGTGGTGTCTGGAAATTTATAAAGATGGGTGAGGACTGGCTATCCTTATATCTTCTTACCGGAGTACAATGAAAGTAAATACCAAACCAGATTCTGCTATATAGATATTTATTTAAGAATAAATAAATAAATAACAAGTAGATACACTGCAGTTTATGACTCCACAAGGGTAATCCATGTTTCTAAAATATCACTACTTCAGGCAATCATGTATCTCTCAAGGCCCTAATATACCCAATGACAGTCCATATTTCATGTCCCTTATGGGTATCTTGCCACTGATAAGATGGGGGACATGCAATGGTGTCCCCCAAAGTGGTTAGAATCTCAGCTGACCTGACCACTAACTGGGATGTGAACCAAAATAAGGCAAGTCTTCCAGACTAAGAAATAATTTAAACTAACAGAAATAATATCACACTTTCAAAGCTGAAGTGTTTTTAAGTAGGGAGTTTAACGTAAGGGAGTTTACCATTCCCCTCCCTCTCAATTTGGTAATTTCAGACTCTGTGTATAGATCTATGGCCGTTCAAGCTCTCCCTGTTCTTAGGATTACCTACAGTGATGGGAAAAAAGAATTGAGCGGTGTTGCTTTTACTTAATAGTTACACGATTGGAGTAGTAAGTAATTTAACCTCTCTGACCCTTATTCAGCTCCTTCAACCTTAAAATGGAGAGAAAATGACTATCACAGAGGGCTTCTGTGAAAATCAGACACAACAAATGCCAAGAAGCTAAGATACAGACAGGCACACAGAGTCCATGCCAGGGAGGTGTGGCTCCTGGAGGCTCCCTTTCGTGGGCCTTTGTTGCCATGAGCAGAACCCTTCCTGAAACTCTCACAGTCAAGTCCTCATGGAGCTGCTGTTTGAACTCCTCATCTGTGACATTCTGAAAACTTCCCGAGGGGACTATCTGCTTGTAAAAAGCCACCTCGAGACCTCTCCTGACTGCTTTCCCTGATGGGACCACTCCTGCTGACTCAGTCCATAAGCGGTCAGAGCTGCGCTCTCACTCTCCTTTGTTGCTCTCAGGTGCCACTAGTCTCAATCTCCCACAGGCCTCACTGATGGTACCTACTCGAATCTACTCAGTCACCCTGGATTCAATGCCATCACCACAACTTAACTGCCACCCTTTTTGTACCCAACCATTCCCTCAATTCCTTCCTGCTTTCAACAATGGTGAAAGCCACAGCCGCTTGTGGCTCATGTTTTCGTGATCATATTCATATTTTTCATTCATTTCATGACACGTATATGAAAAAGAAAACGGCTGCTGACAATTGTGGAGCAAGGAATTCAGATATTTTTGAAATTGTGCCTAAATACAAGCAGTAAATTCAACAAATTCCTCAACAATCAGTGACCTAGACAGAATAATAGCCAGTGAACCAGTGAAGCAATGAAAAGTACATAACTTTTTTCCTTTTCACTAAAATAACTTGAACAAAATCTGTGCAGGATTGCATATTTAAAAATCTAATCTTCATATTTGCCAACATTGCTTAGCTGCTGTATCAACTGTCTAGCTTTAGTCTAATAAAGCCTTTTTGAAACTTTGGAAGAAACTTCTATATAGGAAATTATAGATTTGTACAGGCATAACTGTGTCTCAATATGGAGTATTCTTACACCAATTCTCACCTTTTTAAAGATATAAATTGTAAGATATTCCAAAATGGCCACAGTGGCCACATAATTAAAGGCTTTATTTATTTAATTATCTGTTTTCTGTGAGACTAGAAAGACAGAATAAGAAACAGCATAATGTGGGTTTCTCTGCTGCCAAGTAACTTCAAGTGGTGCTGTCAATATTGGTTTTTAACGGTACAAAAATATTTGGTTGACAGTATCAGAGGAATTCCTAGGGGAAATTTCACATATTCTTGTAGATGGAAAAGAACTTTTAATATGTGTGAGCAAAACAACCATTTTCTCTGTATCTAAGTTCTATCAAAAGAAAGAAAAAAATTGATGCACTTTTTCTTTTTGTTTTATGTTGTTCTAACATATTTCAGCCTCAAGGAAAGATTTAAGAAACTGAAACCTTATTTTTAAAACCCCTCTAGAATAATATTGAGGATATTAAAAGATTAGCACTATCTTTAAAAGCATCCTATATTTTTAACTTGTACTTCCACATTTGGTTTTAGATCTTACAGATGAACTGAGGTGACCATCCGAAGTCAAAAGCATTAGCTATTTTCAAGACACAAAAACAATGCAAACAAGTATATTTTTAAAAAGAACTTTTACGCTATGATCAACTCCAATGGAACTGAATTTTACCCACTTCTAATCCAATCTGAGTTCAGCCCTGCTATCTTGATGATTATACTAGTCTTTCACTATAGCTTGAGAACTTACTAGGAAAAGGAGTACCTCAAAGCTGTATATTGTCACCCTGCTTATTTAACTTATATGCAGAGTACATCATGAGAAACGCTGGATGGGATGAAGCACAAGCTGGAATCAAGATTGCTGTGAGAAATATCAATAACCTCAGATATGCAGATAACATCACCCTTATGGCAGAAAGCAAAGAAGAACTAAAGAGCCTCTTGACAAAAGTGAAAGAGGAGAGAGAAAAAGTTGGCTTAAAGCTCAACATTCAGAAAACTAAGATCATGGCACCCAGTCCCATCACTTCATGGCAAATAGATGGAGAAACAGTGGGAACAGTGACAGATTTTATTTTTTTGGGCTCCAAAATCACTGCAGATGGTGACTGCAGCCATGAAATTAAAAGATGCTTGCTCCTTGGAAGAAAAGTTATGACCAACCAAGACAGCATATTAAAAAGCAGAGACATTACTTTGCCAACAAAGGTCCATCTAGTCAAAGCTACGGTTTTTCCAGTAGTCATGTATGGATGTGAGAGTTGGACTATAAAGAAAGCTGAATCCAAAGAACTGATGCTTTTGAACTGTGGTGTTGGAGAAGACTCTTGATAGTCCCTTGGACAACAAGGAGATCCAGCCAGTCCATCCTAAAGGAAATCAGTCCTGAATATTCATTGGAAGGATTAATGCTGAAGCTGAAACTCTAATACTTTGGCCACCTGATGTGAAGAGCTGACTCATTTGAAAAGACCCTGATGCTGGGAAAGATTGAAGGCAGGAGGAAACGGGGACAACAGAGGATGAGATGGTTGGATGGCATCACCGACTCAATGGACATGAGTGTGGTTGAACTCTGGGAGTTGATGATGAACAGGGAGGCCCAGCGTGCTGCGGTTCATGGGGTCGCAAAGAGTTGGACACAACTGAGCGACTGAACTGAACTGAGAACTTATTCAATGATTCCAGTATAACACACACAAATATACAGGTTTCATATAACTATGCATTCCACTTTTTTTCTTCAAAAGATGGATGAATAATTACTGATTATTGTTGTCTGAAGGTTTTATAATGGAGCGTGAACTTCCATGAGTGCTAAGTAGTAACTGGTGAAAAGATCTAGAAAAAGACTTGTGACTGGCTTAGCCAAACTTCTATCTTAACCGTTCCCTAGTAAAATCGCCTCTAGTCTCAGTCTAACACTTCTGCATGTGCACAACTATGTTATTATCAGCTATTCATCAGATTTAACAATTTAGCAAACTAGCTCTATTTGCTAGCATGACAGCAAAATATAATCTCTGTAAGCCATTTCCAAGTGTGTTCCTCCTCACATCAACGATTACTTTGCAAAAGAACTTTTTACTTGTCTTGAGGACGAGATCTGAGAATCATTACGCTGTCAAATGTGGTACCATTACCTATTTTATTTTGCTTCTTATCAAACGAGATATCACTGGAATTCCACTTGCAATTGAAAAAGAATCAAATCAACTTGTCAAAAATAATAAAAAGCAATATAATGATCTTTATCAAAATTTGTGTTTTTCGTTTGATAATAATCAAATTGCTCCTTGACAAATTTTGAGAGGTTGAAAATTGAGAGGTAGTTCAAAAAGCAACTACTCCTAAGATTTGCCTTTTTGTAGAGGGCAAGGGAAAAAAATGTTATCTTGGCCTTATGGCCATATTGCTTTTTAATACAATTTTAATTTTATATTGAGATAAGAATAAGACAACAGAGTATATATTTCTTTTGTTAATAAAACAGTATGTATGCTAATCTATAAAGCCTCACATATCAGTAACACTATTTATTATTCACCTATATACCGGCAGTATATTTAATCCTCTACACATATTATCTTTACTCTTCAAAGTAATCTTAGATAAGTGACAACCATACATTTATAGGATTTTCATTTGTCTAGTAAGGTCATCAAAAGGCATCCATGAATAAATAGTGAAGACCTACATACAATCATCTCACAGATAAGAGTAAAAACAACTGGCAAAATAAAGTTTCAAATCTCCCTTAATGGTTATGACAGGAGTTTGGTGATACAGAGCAACACATTCATAAAGTATTAATAGTTCTCCAGCTCCACCTCTAACCTCCTCTCTCACACACACACAGACTATAGCTGTTACAGTAAAGTCTTTCCAATTTATTTCAATCCTGGATCTAAAGATCTAAAGTAATTTATATATTTGTCAAAACAGCCAATTGTCCAATTGTCCCAGCCCAAAGTTTGGAAGGCTTACTCAAATGATATTTCCTCGGGAAAACTGTTCAACAGCATACACTGATATGAAAAGGTTTTTAGTTCTGTATATTGATAGAAAAAACATAAAGCAGAGTTTCTCTTTTGCATTATAAGATATATAATGAGGCCTCAATTTTGCAGCCTATAATGCAAATTATAAAACAATACTTCAACATATGGTGGCTATACACGGACAATTAGGCTTTCAAAATTATGTTTCAAAACACACTTAGATACTTAGACAATATACTACATATGTATATATTAGACATATATTACATAGGCATTACATATATATCAAAATATAATCCTATTATAAACTAAACTTGAAAATTTTAAATACACAGTATTAAAGCATTATATTACTTTAAGAATCACTTAATGAACTGACACATTCTACACTTAATCATTAAATCAGATATAACAGAAATGATGACAATTGTAAATTGTCAATGATGACAGTGTAAATGATGACAAATGTAAATTCTGAATAAAAATATACAAACCTACAACCCAAACATCTATTTACTTAAAAGGATTTTGTTGGTCTATATGTGCTGACCTGGTCAAACAGCTAATCACTCCCAGTTTCTTCAATCTGTGTAGAAGTAGCATAGCTAAAATTAACAATAAAAATTAAAGGGATACTACAAGTATTAAGAAAACAATTTACAATTAGGAAAGCAAAACAACTATAAACAGAGCACAGCTGCTCTCAAACTAAGGTACTAACCTTTGTTATACCTTTAATGAGCTATCTTCCCTAAAATTTCACTTCTTAGTTTCCTTGGTCAGAAAAATGACTATGCAAAGTGAAAACACGCCAGGAGCCTTATAGATGCTATTACTTCATTTAAGTAAATTCAAAAGGGAAATATGAGCTGTCTATCTAATAAGGTAACAGGCAAAATGAATGGATAGTCCTATTAACTGCATTCCACATCCCTAAATTAATACTGCTTGTTTTTAAAAAGTGTGTGTGTGTGCACATAGACACACAGACGGTATGTGAAACTAAAGTAATTCTTCCTTTGGAATACCGCTCCTTGTTTCAAAACAATTCCTTCTTAGTCTATATATTCAAGGTTCTTTTGATAGTAGAAAGTAACAATGTTTCAAAGTGAAGTCAATTACTGTAACTATTTTTTTACCCTCCAGAAAATAATAGTCATGAATACTATCTAACATGATATATATCTTCATATACAACCAGCCTTCAAGGTTACATGCTTGCAAAGTAAAGAAATAAGCATAAGATAGAGAAATCATTAAACTAATATTTCCCCAAAAAGAAGGAATTAATTCTCTCTATATATTCATAAAATGTTACATACCAAGATGTATGTGCCACTTTAGATTTTTCACCTAACCTAAAATATTTTTAAAAATCAACTGAATCACTTTGTTGTACACCTGAAACTAACACATTGTAAATTAACTATGCTCCAATATAATATAAAAATTTATTAAATGTTAAAAAATATTTTTTTAAATTCTTTAGCTATATAATTCAGTACATACTTAGGGTACATTTATCTTAAAATCAGAACATTTTTGCTCAATTACTATCAAAAATTTTCAGCATAATCATATATCTGCCACTTAGCAAACCTACATGATTAACGAAAAACTATAAATTTTAAGTAATAGCAACAATAATTTAAAATACTATTTCTCAGAGACGGACCTCTCTTATTTAGCTCATTCCACAGTTGTTCATCCCACGGAAAATGTCCCATGAATGTTGCTGATAGAAACTGAATTGTCAGCTAATATTTCCAAAGATTTAAGATAGTCTGATCTCTGTTATTATTTAGGAAACTCTCAAACCTATCACGTGAAAACCTTAACATGTTACAACACAATGAATGTGGAGGGCTCAGAAAATCTAGAGAAATCTGCTGAGAGCTCTACAGGACTCCATTCTACATAGTAAATTGTAAATGACTTCTAACTCCCAGCACCGTTCTAAAACATCCATTTCTCTCCCTTCCTCTCTTTCTCTCTCTTTTTCTCTCCTGTCATCCTATCTCTGAGTTAGTATCTTGAGAAAGTAATTCAAGAGAATCTGAAAAAAGCGACAAAGAAATTCTTCCCATTTCCTTGACTCCACACTGACCCCCTCCTCCATTTCTGCTGTCTCTGCTATCCTGTGATGGATACTCAGCCCTCTTAATCTTGAGGTATAATTGTATCTCAAGATAGATGATAGAAAATAGATGGATGAAATTTTTTCCTATCCAGTAAATACCTAATTACAGTATCCTGTATATAACTAACTCTCAAATCCACACATATCTCTAAATCTCTCTCGTTGCCACAACATCCCCCCACCCCAAAAGTGTAAGTGAGATCTTTATTCAGCTATCCCAAACAAACTCTCAAACTCTCAGAGACAGAAGAACTACTAGAATAAATAGAAAAGGAAGGGGTTCCCCTTGTAAATCAGTCACCAGGACTGGTGATTTCCCTTTGCCAGTGTTTCTCCAGGTCTCTCCCCCAGAGCTTTGGCTCAGGATTCTATTAGCTCATGAACTCCAGTTTTCCTTCTGCCATTACATTTTTGGCCTTCTAAAACATATTCCACACAGCAAATCCATCTTTCAGCTGTCCTTGATTTGATGTCCCTATGTAGAAGATACAGAGACCCCTAGTAATTTGAGTTCATCTTAATTGCAAGGCCTTTTCATAATTTTACTTTCTCTAAATATTCTAGTCACTATCCTCAGGTCCTCTGTATTCCATAGGTGCTTTCTGCTGCTCTCCTGCACACATATCATCCCCTCCACAAAGCATCCCTCTTGGTAGTTACAGAGATAAGAATTCACTCTTCATTCAATTTCTAGTCTCAAATCTCTTGAAACATGCATATTTCTCCCCATCCTAAATTCCATCAAGGTGTGGCTATATGCATGTGTGAATGTGTGTGTATGTGGGTGTGTGCACAGGCATGCCCTTTAAAATCGTTCAAAGATAGTCTGTCCATATTAATTTGACCCAATGAATATTATCTGTAACTCACTCACTTTCAGCTAAAATTCTATACAATCACATTAGCTCTTTAAGAAACTTTATCTTAGGTTCTTCATGTGCTTATTCAGTATTGTCCTTTAATAAACTGGCTTGCACCCCAAAGGAAATTGTTGTAGACTGCAACTTCCACTAAGGGAAGGCTTTCAGTGCCCAGGAGAAGTCTCCTGTTAACCTGAAACAGACACTCCACAGTATTGATGAGGAGAAGGCATACGATATGACTTAAAACAGAATTAGACAGTATCTGCCATTTACGTGGAAGCTGCAAAAAACTAAGAGTCGCACGTATTATAAAATGTCACTCTGTTCAATAAACAAAAACTCCTTGCAGTCACTGTTAACTTAGTCTGGCCTCCAGAACTTTTACAACATTTAGACTAGTGATTTCTCCCTAGGGATTTTTCCTAATATTTCTGAGCTCAGTGCTACAATTTACAACACACAGGTTTAGCAAATTCCGTTCCAAATAGTTTAAAGAAAGCTTTCATGATTATTCAAGGGACCTTTATAAGGCAAGTACCAGTCAGTCCTTCAGGGTTGAAATTCAGCACCTTTAGAGACCTCTGTCTCCACCCAGAAACCCTTGCTGTTTACACTAAGAAGACTGGCGCCACGGTCCCCTTTCCTTTACACTCTTATCACCCTCTTCCATGCAACTCCCCTCTGGACCGCCACAGAAACAACCTGAAATTCAGAATTGCACTATAAACAGCGATGGGCGAGCTAGGTCTCCTCCCTGGGCGGCATGGTCCAGGATAATGGCCCTTTTCCCAACCTGCCTTTGGTGGCCGCTGTCCAAAGTCCCACAGCCTCAAACTTAGGGGCACAGCCAGCTTGGGGTGCTCCTGGACAGGATCACTCCCATTCACATGCCTATGTCCTGGCTTCAAAGCGCCACTATCAGTGCCCTGGGAATCAAAATCCAGAAGGTTGCAACTTTCAGATTTATCATTGAAAAAATTGCGCCCATGTTCACAGAGTTGGGAATATTAGATCACGAGGTGGGGAGCTGTGGTCTGGTCATTTGTTTTCACAGCTGGCCGAGTCAATCATTCTCTCTTAAAAGCGTATTTGACAGGTGAGAAATTCCACCTCTCTAGATCATTCCAGGAACTCCTCAGCATCAATCTGAGCTGGGAGAGGGGCCCGAAGGGGAAGGGAGTGGTGCTGAAATCGTGCTGAGCGTGTCCCCGGGGAAACTAGTGCAGGAAGGAGGATTTCGGCGCCAGGAATGTGCTGGTCCAGGGTCCAGAACGAAGAGAGGAGAGAGCCGGGAAGTCTTTAGTGGGAGAGAGAGGTGCGACCAGAAAATAGAAGATACCTGGAAATGTCCTGAAACGGATGGAATTGGGGGAGGAGGATGCAGACTGGAGAGAAATCGGGAATAGAAGAGGTTGGGGCAAGGGGAGGACTGGACAACACGAAGTGCAGAGCCTCGGATGCGGGCGTCCAACCTCCGGTGTAGGACCCTTCCAGAGCGCCGGCTAGGCTGGCTGGCGGCCGAGCCCCCGGAGCCGGAAAGTTGGCGCGGCGAGGGGCGGCCGGAGGGCAGCGTCCCCGGCGCGGCGGGGAGGCGCCGGGCTCGGAGTCGCGCGGCGCCTTACCTTCTGGTCGACGATAGAGCAAGCCATCTCGCGGACGTGCGCCAGGCTGTAGTCCCCGGACGAGTCCTGCAGCAGCAGCACCGGCTCGCGGCTCAGGCCGATCTGCAGATGGAAGGAGATGCCCCCGGCCGGGGCCGCGACGGGAGTCAGGAACGGCGCGGGCCCCGGCCCGGACCCCGGCCCGGACCCCGGGACCAGCGCGGCCGCCGCCGCCGCCGCTGCCGCCGCCACGGGCAGCAGCGGGCTGGGCGGCCGCAGGACCGGAGGGGCGCTCATCGCTCGGCCAGGAGCGCCGAGGGCCGCGGGGCCCGGCAGCTGAAAAGTTTTGCTGCCGCCGAGCCGGGAGCTTCTTTCTTCAAGAGTCGAGGCGGAAAATAAAAACTTTCCGGAAAAGTCCCCGCGCGGGGGGAAGGGCGAAGGGATGAGGATCGGGAGGGGAGGGGTGGAGGGAAAATGGCCGAGGCGGGAGGGCTGCGCCGCCGGGAGCGCGGGCGGCGCGCGGGGGAGGCGCCGCCGCGCGGAGGAGCAGCAGCTGCGGTGCGCGCGGAGGGACCGGGCGGCGGGTCTGCGAGGCCCGGGCGCCGGGCGGGGGCGGGGAAGGGGGCGCGAGGGGCGGGGTAGGGGAGCGAGGGGCGGGCACTGCGGAGCCACCACCCGGCGGGCGCCGGAGCCGCAAGAGCCGCGGCCGCGCGGCCGCACTGGCCGCAGTGTGCCCGGTGGCCGCCCCCTCCGCCCGAGGTTCCCTGGGCCTGAGCCTCCCCTGGCCCGGGCAGGACTGAGCAGCAAGGCGTGGGGCCGCCTTCGCGAGCGTGGTTCGACCCTGCCCTCCCTCCTTCCCGGACCCCGCTCTCTCCGCTGGCCCGGCTGCCCGACTGCGGACGGAGGGGACGGGGCGCCCTTCCTACAGCCCTCTGCCCGGGACCAGGAGCTTCACGGTCCCCACAGTCCTCGCCACCTCATCCAAATGTCCGAGGACGACGCACTTCTACCCGTGAGGTGGCCTGTGCTAAACTCAAGAATGCCAAGCTCTGCGGTTCTCCGTGGGTCTTACTTTCGGAAGGAGGATGAAAATAGAGGGTCCTCGGAAACCCACTTACATCCCGGGTCCTTCCAGGAACCCTTGGGTTCGTTGCCAAAAAGGTTAGGAAGCCAACCCACGGAAATATATTTAACCTGTCTTTACTTTTTTTTGACACTGACACACCCTGATATCCAACCCCACACATTCAACCGCAGCTCCCAAGGCACCAGACATAAGTCGCTAAACTCAGAATAAGTTCTCTTTTGAAAGAGAAGGCATTCATTGTCTACTTTTTTTAAAAAGAGGAAGGTCTCATGCAGTCTCTGTCCCTCACCCTTATTCTTTGTGTCTGAAGCTTCTACCCACCCCCACCCCCCCCCAAAGTCCTCAGAATCCGTTCCTTCACTGTAAAGTCAGCTTTATATATAGCAGTGATGCTCCCAGCGCCGCTACCATCTAGGTTGGGCACCATCACTAGCGCCACCATCTAGGTTGGGCACCATCGGCTTTAGTTTTGATAGCTGTTTCCTGTTGTTGCCTTTGTTGTAGTTTTGGCGGGGGTGGGGAGGTGGGAAGGGTGTTTGGAGATGAATTCCACCCTTCTCTCCCCACCAGGGCATGCTTCGCACACTGCACAGGGTGAGTGATGGTGCAGGGGCACAGGGCCTCGACCTTTGAAAGGCCTCCACAATGATCTGCTGCCTGTCACCACCTTGCAATACTTAATGGTTTTTTGTTTGTTTCATTTTGCAGTGTGTTAGTCGTTCAGTCGTTTCCGAATCTTTGCAATCCCATGGACTGTAGCCTGCCAGGCTCCTCTATCCTTGGAATTCTCCAGGCAAGAATACTGGAGTGGGTAGTCATTTCCTTCTCCAGGGGATCTTCCCCACCCAGAGATCAAACCCAGATCTACTGCATTGCAGGCAGATTCTTTACCACTGCGCCACCAGGGAAGTCCGGGGGCCAGGCAAATTATGTAGCCCGCTTTTCTATTTCCCTAGAGAAGGCAATGGCACCCCACTCCAGTACTCTTGCCTGGAAAATCCCATGAACGGAGGAGCCTGGCGGGCTGCAGTCCATGGGGTCACTGAGTCGGACACGACTGAGCGACTCGACTTTCACTTTTCACTTTCATGCCCTGGAGAAGGAAATGGCAACCCACTCCAGTACTCTTGCCTGGAGAATCCCAGGGACGGGGGAGCCTGGTGGGCTGCCGTCTATGGGGTCGGCACAGAGTCGCACACGGCACAGTCTCGCACAGAGTCGGACACGACTGACGCGACTTAGCAGCAGCAGCAGCAGTCCTTCCCCTTATACGGCACAAGCACCCACGCATCCGCATACACACGCAAACTAATAATGTGTGTTTTATTTTGTACTGTTACATTGTTTATGTCTTGACCTCTGTTTCTGACTCAGGACGTGACATTTCAAGGTGATATTCTCTTCAAGCCTCTTTCCCAGGGTCAGTAATGGAGACCTGAATGTCCTCAAAGACATTTTTGCTCACTGCTCTAGAAGAGACCTGAATTTTTTTCTCTCTGGATTTGATGGTGTGAGAAGGTCTACATGTGTGTTGGCAATTTCCCTATTTACTTACTTAAAAAGTGGTTCACTTCATCTATCCATCCATCCCTCCATCCATCCATCCATCACACGCTCTCGTCGTGTCCGACTCTTTGCGACCCCATGGACTTAGCCTGCCGGGCTCCTCTGCTCACTGGTTCTCCAGGCAAGAATACTAGAGTGAGTAGCCATTTCCTCATCCAGGGAATCTTCCTCATCCAGGGGTTAAACCCACATCTCCTGCATTGCAGGTGGATTCTTTACCACTTGAGCCATTATGGAAGCAATTTCCCTAATATACCAGATTCAGCTAAGCTAGGAGAAGCATGGGCTTTCCCAGTGGCTCAGCAGTAAAGAATTGGCCTGTCAATGCAGGAGATTCACCTTCTATCCCTGGGTCAGGAAGATACCCTGCAGAAGGAAATGGCAACTCACTCCAGTATTCTTGCTTGGGAAATCCCATGGATAGAAAAGCCTGGTGGGCTACAGCCCATGGGGTCTCAAAAGTGTTGGACACAATTTAGTGACTGAACAACAAGGAGAAGAGTGAAATTATTCTTAATGCTATGCCTTTTGGTTCTCTGTTGTTTTTTAATGTCAGAAAATGTATTTCATTTTCTTTTAAAGTCTGAATAAAGTCAATATTCCCACAATTTCCTATTACCAGAAAAAAAAGTCTGCTGGTCAGTTTACAAGGCCTTACAAAAAGCTAGTTTTGCTTGACTTGGAGCCAAAACCTGAATGACAGAAAAGGCCCTTAAGAAGATCAGGGGGAACTACGAACTAGGCATAGGAAACAGCTGGTGTAAAGGAACTAACACAAGAATGTACTTAGCATTTTCAAGGCACAGGAAAAGAGGGGCAAGTACCTGAGATGAGGTCAGAGACGTGGTTGAAGCCAGATCAAAAAACGTCTTGAAAGCCCATTGTAAAGAGTTTTCATTCTATTCTCAGTGCACTGTCCAACCACTGGAAGATTTTAAAGCAGGGAATGGTAAGATTTAATTAGCATTAAAAAAAAAAATTACTCTCTGGCACTGTGTATAGGAGAAAACAGTCAAAGCAGAGACGCCAGGTTGGATATTAGTGGTTGTCCAGTCTCAAGACATATATGGCTTGGATGACTATGGTCATTAAGTTCAGATACTAAAAAATGTAAAGATGCAGGATCTAATTTGGAGGCAGAACTGAAGGTCTTAATGATGAATCAGAGGTTTATGGGAAGTAAGAGAACAGAAGAGTTGTGAAAGACTCCTAGATTTCTGAGCAATTAGCCTAATGGTGGTGCTGATAACTGATACAGAGAAGACAGGGCGGAAGCAAGTTTGGGGAGAAATAAGATTTCTGCTTTGACTGTGTTGAATTGGAGATGCCACTAGGTATTCAACTTAGAAATAACAGCTACAGTTGAGTATTTGAGTGTAGAGTTCAGGAAAGAGAAGATGGTCAGAAATACACTTGAAAATCATTAATGTGGAGATGTTTCAAAGTGAGATTAGATGAGATCACCAGAGAGGGAGGGCTTAAGGCAGTCATCTGTTATATGAGGCAGGAACTTAGATGTCCTACATAGGAAGAAAGCTGTGGAACAATAACTTGTTTCCTCTACTCTGATTCCTCAATAGTTTGAAGGATGTTGGAAGTAACTGAGAAGAAAAACAGGGGCAGGGGAGAGAATTCTAAGGAATTTTAATTCTGGAGAATTAGAATCACTTCTAAGAAGCTGGTAAATTACTGAATGCAAGAGAGTCAATAAAGAGAAACAAGAAGAAAAAGAGTCTCAGAACCACTGGAGGTCCCACATAACAGGCAGAAAATTCCCATGGAGTTGGTCATTGCAATTTCTATAGTAGGCACCTGAGATCTGACAGTTTGCCAGCTGCTCCCCATTTTTGCTGAATGACAAGAGAATGAACAATAGCTAATATCTGAAAGAAACCTGATGTGTATCTCTGGTGACTGTGAAATTACATCCAGGCATCTCTGGTGATTGTGAAATTATATACAGAAAACTTCTTCAAGAGTTTGAAAAAATTCAGTGGCTTTAATCTCTTCTGGGTATTTGAACTTTGAGAAAGTAAAAAAGTATGTAGAGAGTGAATAGCTATTTACATAAAATATATTCACGAATTTTAGATTTTATTTTTTGAATCATGGCTAACATTCCTGGAATAACAGACTTCTGGCAATGACAGGGAAAACCCATGTCTCTTACATCCCCTGCGCTGGCAGGCTGGTTCTTTACCACTAGTGCCACCTGGGCAGATAGCTTCCTTTGTTATACATAAAGGCAAATGCTTTTTGTCACTCACCTTTTAATTTTTCATGGGGTTGTATCTTTCAAGCTGCTTCATAAATGTTTTTTCTTTTTCTGCCTTTGTGTATATTGCTTAGAAAGGCTCTCCGTAATCTGAGATCAGAAAAATTATTCATGTGTAGTTTTTATTTTCCATTATTACTCTATAATTTTGCTCTATAAGAAATTTAATCAATCTGGGAGCTGAGTACATGTACTGATTTCTAGACCTATTTTTTCTAAAATATCAATTGTCTCACCTATTGGAGGACATTTTTATTTGTTTTTATATTCATCAGTGGGCTAGAAAAAATAGATCCAGCTTCCAAGATTTAGCTTCAAGTTTTTTATTTTTTTATCTATATCTCTCTGTTTAAAGTCATGAGTGAACTTTAAAATTTTTTTGTCCAAAATGTTGAATGTTTTATATCTTGCACACGTGCAAAATACCTGCATTTACAAATATTTCTATTTAAATCTATGTTCTTTTGCTAGACTTGATTCCCTAAACATCATTCCTTCCTGGACAGTAATAACTTTGACTCGGCTGTTCTAATGAGAACTAAAATCTACTAGCTCCAAGGTATTACAAAATTTGCTGAAGTCTCCTGTAGAAAACAGAGTGAAACACTTTTTCCTTGGACTTCAGTATACTCAGAAGGCTATTGCTTACAGTTGCCAACTCTAATTGTGCACGTCAGCTTTCATCACGTCGATCCAACAGTCAAATTCAGAAACCATTAGTAGCAGCATTTCAAAAAAATATATAAAGGTGCAATTCTTCTAATCTTATTTTTCAAGACCCATTGGTTCTAGGGATATAAACTCTTCCTCCATCCTTACTGGATCTTACAAGTTTTCATAGCCACATATTTTATAACCATGAATATCAAATACATCCCATCAGTTGATACTATTCCATAACTTACTCTGTTTAGTACATGTTATTTTGTGAGCATTACATGCTGTTATTCTGTATTTTTTATAAAGCACTGACTAAATCCTGAAAAACTAATAAGAAAGAGTAAAGGAGGTACAATTAATCCAAAGTTGCTGTTTGGGTTCCTTCCTGGAAAAAAATATTTTTTGAGCTGAAATTTCTTGTGTGTGGTTTCTAATGCTTTATTTGGAAAATAAACTCTTTAAGGGAAAGAATTTGGCAGGTTTTTTTCTTCGTGACATAACCAGGAAAAATAGTTTTAATAGTTTGAGAAAAAAAATAATTTGCTTTTCTTGGCTTAGAAAAATTTTAAATGACTTTATTTATAAAATTCATTTATTACTATAAAATTCATATTCCACTAAGATAAAAGCCTGCATAATTTAAATTAGGTCATTTATATGCAATTAAAGCTATATTTTATTATTTCTTATCCTCAAACATAATATCATAAAAAATCATATTATTGCAACCACAGTAAACTTCTTACCCACACTTTACTATTTTTAAACTGAATTTACACATTTGATCTCACATATAATTGAAGTAAAAATCTCTACCTCATACAGCTCAAATTAGAATATTTACTTCTTGAATTAAATATTTTGTATTTATTTTAAATATATAAATTCTTCATATGATTTTATATATTTTTATAAGTATATTTTGTTTTGTTCAATAAGTTTGTCATCCAGACTAAAGAAAATTGAAGTCCTCATAAACTGAAAAAAATCATTATGTTTTTGACTTATTTCAGAATGTATTCAAGAAAAGAATTATGTACTTACTCTTTTAAATAAATGAAGAGCATTCTAGAATATCTTAACTTTTACACTTTGCTGCCCTGGTTGAATGCCAAAGTCAAGAAGTACAGACAATGAGATGTGAATGATTGTTGGTTTGTCCATGTCACTGCAGTCCTATCACCACCCAGCGTATCTTTCTCTTCTCTTTATTAGTACATATTCAACTATATCTAACCTTGCAAGTTGAATTTTTTAAAAAATTAGTTACTGAAATAAATTTTACTTGCTTAGGAGCTTCCCTGGTGGTTCAGGCAGTAAAGAATCTGCCTGCAGTGCAGGAGACCCAGGTTTCATCCCTGGGTCAGGAAGATCCCCTGGAGGAGGAAATGGCAATCCACTCCAGTATTCTTGCCTGGAGAATTCCATGGACAGAGAAGCCTGGTGGGCTGAAGTCCATGGGGTCGCAAAGAGTCAAAAACAACTGAGTGACTAACACTTTCACTTTCTTTAGAGAAATAGAATGATTTAAGTCACCTATGAGGAAGATTCATTTTAACCTTTATTTCTTTAACCAATATTTTCTTTGTTTTTATATACAAATTTAAATACTTCATAATGGAATGATAAATGGATTTATATGGTGTTAACTTGTGACATATCACCTGCATCTTTTCAAAAAAAAAAAAAGCCATTTTAATCATTAGAAACATTTATATTAAAGTAAAGCAGTGTAAATATGGGGTTTCCCTGGTTAGCTCACCAGTAAAGAATCTGCTTGCAATGCAGGAGACACAAGAGACACAGGTTCTCTCTCTGGATAGGGAAGATCCCCTGGAGGAGAAAATGGCAACCCACTACAGTATTCTTGCCAGGAAAATCCCATGGAAAGAGGAGCCTTGTGGGCTACAGTCCATGGAATCACAAAGAGTTGGACACGACTGAGTAACTGAGCACTCAGTGCAAAAATCTCAACTAATATCCATGATTTCTGCTGAAGCATTTAGCCCTCACCCTCCTCACAGTCACTACAAAAGAAGGAAAGTAATGTATTTTCTAATTCTTACTGTCTGATTTTAAACAAAAATTTTATCACGTGTTTATATTACATAAGACATAGAAAAACACTTGATTTAGAATCTGAGCTTCAAGGGCAAGACTCTTTGTTTTACCTACCCTTCTATCCCTTAGCACCCAAAGATAGCAAATGTTTGTTATTGTGCTTTTTTTGAATAAAACTGTTCAACTACAATCAGAAGATTAGAAATTTTGCAAATTTTTTTCAAGATAATAGTCTTTTATATCCACTCTGCTCAAAAGCTCAAGTCACAGAAACCAACTCTACATCAAACAGACATTTCCTCACGGCACTCAGTTAATGAGATTCAGATAAATTCTATTTCTTGTGATCTAGTCTGACATAGTTAGCTCCCCTGGCCTGATATGCTCATAGCATTTTCTCAGGGCTATTACTCTAGCATCTACCACATTTTAACTTGCATCTTATACCTGTGGGTATTTCCAGAGCCAATTATTAAAACTGATACAGAATAAATGCTGATACTTGGTAACAGTTTAATAATTGTTTATTGAAGGAATCAATAACTTGAGTTTGAAATGGCTCAAAATAAATAAAATGAATTGCATAATCTAATGGCCTAGCTTCTCCCAAAATCAACTACTTTAGCTATGCTTCTAATGTGGAATAACATGCATTGTTTTTTGGAGATTATAAAAGCAATATGTGCTAGAAAGTTTGGAAAGAAGAAAAATCTCAATAAAAATTATCTATCAGCTACTAACTCAGTTAATGTTAATCTTCTATTTCTCCTATGTGAGTATGTATATAAAGTAATATTAAAAGTAGTTGTTTGTTAATCTGATTTCAAATTTAATATACCAACATATTTTTCTGAAGTCATTAAATATTCTTCAGAAACATCATTTGGGATAGCTGCAGAGTATTCTAGAATAAGTTTTGTGACTTGCTGTTGTGACATTTACTTTATTTTTGTTTTTCCTAGGACATTTAAAAATGTGAATAATAGTACTACTACTTGGGCAATAAAGATATTCACAAATTTAATATCTGCAGGAAAAATGTATAAATAAGATTAATAAATTGTGGGAGGTATTGGTTCTGCTAACAAGGATTATATCTAGAGTCTTTTAAAATAGAATCATTTAAAAATGCACAAAATTTCAAAGAATTCATAATGGTGAAATATATTAAGCTGATATAAAATCTGAAAAACCATTTCTTTAAAATTAGCAAGACACTTGGTAGGTTTTTAAGTTGAATATTCAAATCAAATTTGACACCTCAGGAGAACATTAGTTCTGCTGTCAGAAATCAAAACAGTGATGTATGCTATATTTAGAAAGTAAGTGATAGAATATATATTTTTTACTGTATTTTATTATGACAGAATTTAATTAACTTCATGAAATATCATTGACAAGTGAAATTGTAAAGTATTTGCTTTGCTACTTTCTAACCATACTTTTTGTTAATTGGCTAGAAATATAAGTGCCAATCTAATTTTCTTAATGCTAAAGTAAAGTGCTTTTAAAATTATAAGCACATGATTCAAAAGCTGATGGAATAAAGGATGTTTAAAATTGATTTCTTTAACCTAGTAAAACTGGTTTTTTTTTTTTAATTTCTATTTTAACAATCCAATCCCATTTTCAAGATAACAAAATCATGGATTATTGGGTAATGACAAAATTGGTTAAATAATCTAGTTTTTAGTTAAAACAATAATTAAGCAACATTATTCTACTGGACCTATAAAATTTGCTTCCTCATCCCCAAATTATGTCAGTACAGTATCTCTAACTGACCTATGTTCTTAGTCACTGTTAAACTGAATGTTTGTGGAGCACTTTGACAGCCCACAGCCTTGAAACAGTCTGAGGAAAGCTTGCTTCTTTGGAATAAATATGTCACATACACATACACATACATTCCACTGTATTGTATTAGCAAAACTAAAACTATGGTCATTACAAAATAGTCCTTCTGGGCATAATCTCAAAATCTTAAAGAATTTACTTTTTCATGGCAGAATGGTGAATGTAGTTGTTATGGGGTGAATTATGTCCCACTAAAATCCCTATATTGAAGCCCTAACCTCCAGGACCTCAGGATGTGGTTGCATTTAGAGGTAGGGCCTTACAGTTAAAAATTAAGCCTTTAGGGAAGCCTCTAATCCAATCAGACTGGAGTCCTAACAAGAAGAGTCCTAAATAGAAAGATCTACAGAGCATTCACGCCCAGAGGGACCACCATGTGAAGTGGTAGCAAGAGAACAGCCACCTAGCTCTGTAAGTGTGAGAAAATAAATGTATATTGCTTAAGCCATCCAGTCTACAGTATTATGCTATGCTAGCCCTAGCAAACTAACACACTCACATATAATACATTAGGATAGAATGAATATATTTCATGTATACATACAGAGCCAAAAAACAAAGGTCTCTTTTTTTGGACCACTAGACATACAGTACAATAGCCTCTCTTTCTGTTGTTTGACCTTTTTAGTTTCATCAGAAAAGTGTGGGAGGGGAGCATGTTACTGAAAAATGTCAAGGAAAAATATGAAATTACTTAATAAGATAATATAACCCTGAACTTAACAATTCACAGATAATTAGGATAATAGACTCTTTATTTTTTTCTCTTTTTTTAGTTGAATGAGAGACTCTAAATTCTACAGTGCTTAACAATTTTCAAAGGTTTCACACACATGATTTAATGTAATCCCATAGTAACTCTGTTTTCCCCTACCTCCATATTGCCCCTCTTCCATTTCTCTCCCCATTGGTAATTTCAGTTTGTTTTCTGTATCTGTGAGTCTGCTTCTTTTTTTTTTTCTTATTCACTAGCTTGTTGTATTTTTTAGATACCACATATAAGTGATATCATACAGTAGCTCTCTTCCTCCAAGTCCATCCATGGTGCTGCAAATGGCAGAATTTCATTCTTTTTATCACTGAGTAGAATTCCATTATATATATTCCACTCTATACCATATCTTCTTTATCCATTCATCTGTCAATGAATGCTTAGGTTGATTTCACACCAAAGCAATCGTTAATAATGCTGTTAGGAACTCTGGGGTGCATGGATCCTTTTGAATTAGTGGGGTTTTTCTCCCCCACATACACAGCAAGGAATGGAATTACTGGGTCATATGGTAGTTCCATTTTTAGGTTTTTGAGAACTCTCCATACTCCTTTCCACAGTGGCTGCACCAATTTATATTTCCACCAATAGTGTATGGGACTTCCCAGGTAGCGCTACTTGTAAATAACCTGTCTGCCAATGCAGAAGACATAAGAGATGCAGGTTCAATCCCTGGCTTGGGAAGATCCCCTGGAGGAGGGCAACCCACTCCAGTATTCTTGCCTGGAGAATCCCTGGACAGAGGAGCCTGGTGGGCTACAGTTCATGGGGCTGTGAAGAGTTGTATACAACTGAAGCTACTGTGCATACATGCACAACAGTGTACCAGAGGGTTCCCTTTGCTTTACATCCTTGCCAACGTTTGTTATTTGTGTTTCTTTGGTGATTGCCATTTTGACCAGTGTGAGGTTTTGATTTGCACTTTCCTGATGATTAGCGATGCTGAGTTCATGATCTGTTCATGTGGCTGTTAGCTACTAGCATTTCCTCTTTGGAAAAATGTCTATTCAATTCTTCTGTCCACTGTAAATCAGCTTGTTTAGTTTTTTGATGTTGAGTTGTATGAGCGGTTTATATATGTTGGATATTAATCCCTTATCAATCATATCATTTGCAAATATCAGAAGCTGGAGGAATCATGCTGTCTTCAGATTGTACTAAAAAGCTACAATCACCAAACAGTGTGATACTTGTGGTTAATTTATCTATAATAAAGGAGGCAAGAATATACAATGGAGAAAAGATAGTCCCTTCAATAAGCAGTGCTGGGAAAACTGGACAGCTATATACAAAAGAATGAAATTAGAACATTCTCTAATACCATATACAAAAATAAACTCAAAATGGATTGAAGATCTAAAGGTAAGACTGGATACTATAAAATTAGCAAAAAATAGGCAGGACAGTCCTTGACATAAATCACAGCAATTTTGGGGGGGGATTTCTTCTCCAAAAGCAAAGGAAATAAAAGCAAAAATAAACAAATGGGACGTAATTAAACCTTAAAGCTTTCTCACAGCAAAGTTAACCATCCACGAAACAAAAGACAACCTACTGAATGGAATAATAGACTCTTTTTAAGAAAATTAATTTTGCTGGGTTTGATATCAATCTTAATTATTAGTGTAATTACAAGTTGGATAAAATTTATCCTTGAGGGAATAAATACTTTTCAGAATTTAAAAAGTGCTTTAAATAAAATATAAAAAAGGGAAACAATTTTCATGTGGTATTTTACATCTTTTAGAAGTGATACTAGCTGGGTCTTATTTGAAGAGTTTTAGAAGTAGAAGTGGTATTATAGACCATCTTACCTAATTGGGCTTCCCTTATGGCTCAACTAGTAAAAAGAATCCACCAGCAATGTGGGAGACCTGGGTTCGATCCCTAGGTTGGGAAGATCCCCTGGAGAAGGGAATGGCTACCCACTCCAGTATTCTGGCCTGGAGAATTCCATGGATTGTATAGTCCATGGGGTCACAAAGAGTCAGACACGACTGAGCAACTTTAACTTTACTCAATTGCTTCATTTTAGAGATCAAAAAGGAATACTCTAGATCGTGTAAGTTAGTAGAAGGGCCAAGGAAAGAGTGCTTTCATGCCACAGTGCTTTCATTCCACCAGTGGTCTGCAATCTGAATTTGGCTATGTACTCCATTAGTAAAACCTGAGCATGTACCTTCTATATACGTGGTTGCATACTTACTTGTAACTTAATATGTGTATACTTATATTAATGTTATATGATTAGTGTAAAATGTATACAAAAATAGAAATTCAAAAGAGCATTTACAAGTAGGACTTCCAGGTCTGGACAACACTTATTCCATTGTTTTCTTGTTACAACTAAAACCCCTGAACATCATATGTTAATGAAACAAAGGGGGACTCTGCAAAGTAGGGAGAAGTGACACCCAAGAAAAACACAAAATTCAGTTCACTGTGTTTTATTTTTGCCTCATACGTCTGGACTGGGTGCTAGAGAGGCCTCCAGCCTGGAAATACCAATAGATATAAACAAAACAGCCCTAAGGAAAGCCTGCTTTCTGTTGCCAAAAGACCAGGAAAGTAGAAGCCCAATGAGACAGCAAATTCTGAGATAATAACTGCCTTATTCTAGTCTAACACCATGAGAAAAACTGTGATCCATACACATCATTAAAGGTTGAGCAGAAAGCCTAGACTTCAACTCTCATCACCCCACTGTAACAAGAAACAAACACTCCCAGTACACATAAAATATCCACCATTCTACCCCTGGAATGATATCAGAGAAAGCCAATGCAGAGCTTGGATTTTCACTTCTTCCAGCTCTCAACAATCTCCTATCAGTAGAGAGCATATGGTGAGCCTAGACTTCCATACCATCTGAATGGTAATGAGGCATCTCTTTCCCTACTGCTACAGTGATGCCAGCAGAAGCCTAGTGAAGAGTGAAATTCCACACCCATCCAGCAATGAGGTAAGCCTCCTCACTGTAGTAACAATGGAGACTGACCAGGGAATTGAACTTCCACCTCCACCTAGCAGTAATTACACTGCCTCGCCCTCTTCTCACACAGTGCCATAGGAGGTCTGCTACAATAGAAGATTTAAATAAGATCCAGAATATCCTAACATGATACCCAAAATGTCCAGGATACAACTAAAAATCACTGTCATAGCTAGAATCAGGAAATCCTAACATGAACAAGAAAAGAAAATCAACAGATAGTGCCACCAAGATGTCAAAGATACTGGAATTATCTGGCAATGATTTTTAAATGAGACACTATAAAAAGGCTTCAGTGAACAATTAAAAACATGCTTGAAACAAAATAAAAAAATAGAAAGACTCAGAAAGAAACAGAAAGCGTTAACAATAAAAGAAAACAATGAGGAGGAAGAAGAGGAGAAAGAAAAAGCAAATGAAAATTTTACAACTGAAAGAAACATTAACTGAATATTCAGTAAACTTTCACTGAATAAATTTAGCAGAATGAAAAGGTCAGGGGAAAGAACTGGTGTGCTTGAAGACAGAATAGAAATTACCCAGTCTAAACCAGAGGAAATACAGACTGAAACAAACAAATGAACAGAGCCTAAGCTATCCATGGAAAGAGATGAAGATCTAACGTTTATGTCACTGGAATCACATATGGAGAGAAGAAGGTAGATCTTGAGAAGTATTCAAAGAAATAATGGCTGAATGTTTCCCAAGTTTGGCAAAAGACATAAGCCTACAAATTTAAGAAGGTAAGTAAATGCCTAAAAGTATAAGCCCAAGGAATTTCATACCAAGACACATTATAATCAAACCTCTGAAAACTAAAGACAAAATATCTTGAAAGCAGACAGAAAAATGATACCTCACCTCTAGAAGAAAAATGATTCAATTGACAGTGGATTCTCATTAGGAGCCATGGAAGCTAGAAGAAAGAGGCACAATATTGTTTAAGTACTAAAGGAAGGGCTTCCCAGGTGACTCAAAGGTAAAGAATCCACCTGCCAATGCAGGAGACACAGGTTTGATACCTGGGTTGGGATGATCCCATGGAGGAAGAAATGTCAAGCTACTTGAGTGTATCCAACGCACAGAGAAGCCTGGCAGTCTACAGCCCATGGGGTCGCAAAGAGTTGGACACAACTGAGAAACTGAGCGTGCGTGTGTGCGCACGCGCGCGCGCACACACACACACACACACACACACACACGCTGAAGGAAGAGATCTGTTAACCCAGGATTCTTTGTCCAGTGAAAATATCCTTTAGGAAAAAAAGGGAAATCAAGACATTCTAAGATGAAGGGAAACTAAAGAATTTTTTTTGCCAGCAGACCTACCCAAAAACAATGACTAAGGGAAGTTGTTGCAATAAAAATGAAATGATAAAAGAAGAAAGCCTAGGACATAAGCAAGGAAAAAAGAACAATGGAAAAATAAATACATAAACAAATTCAATAGACTTTTCTCCTCCCCTTGATTTTTTAAAATTAGATTTGATAGTTCAAATTAAAATTATAATAATTGCATGATGTGGTTCTCCTTCTGTATAGAGGAAATAGTTAAGGCAATTATATTACAAATGGTGGAAAGCAAGGGGAGTTAAAGGAAGATAAGTTTACTTCCCTGGTGACTCAGTCAGTAAAAGAATCTGCCTGCAATGCAGGTGACCTGGGCTCAATCCCTGGGTTGGGAAGATCCCCTAGAGAACAGAGTGGCTACCCACTCTTGCCTGGAGAACTCCATGGGCAGAGGAGCCTGGTGGGCTACAGTCCATGGGGTTGCAAAAAGTTGGACACGACTGAGCGACTAGCACTTCGCTTCACTTCAAGGTTACTACACTTCACTCAAATGAATAAAATGCTGATACCATTATACTGTATAAGTTATGCATGTGTAGTATAAAACATAGTGCAACCACTAAAATTACAAATATATACACTTAAAACCACTGCAGATAAATAAAAATAAAGTCATTTTTTAAAGTTTAGGTAACACACAGGACAGCAGGAATAAAATGGAAAAGAAAAACAGAAAACAAGAAATAAAATGGAAAATGTAAACCCTAATATATCAATAATTACATTAAATGTAGACTGTCTAAATATATTAACTAAAAGACAGAGATTGGCAGGGTGGATTAAAAATCATGACTCAATATAGGCTGTCTACAAAACCGATTTCAATTATACTACTATAGGAAAATATAAAGTAAAAGGATGGAAAAAGATATCTTATTTAAACATTAGTGAAAAGAAAGAGTGACTATATTGATATCATATCACGTAGACTTAAAAGTGAAAAAAATTTCCAGGGACATTACATAATAATAAAAAGGTCAATCCACTAAGAAGACATAACAATTCTAAAGGTAGAGGCTCCAAACATCAGAACTGCAAAATGAGTAGAGTGAGAGGACTGATAAAAACGGAAGGAAAAATAGACAAATTCACACTTAGAGAGCTGGAGATGTCAATATCCCACTCTTAAGAAATAATAGAACATCTAGGCAGAAAAGCAGCAAGTATATAAAATAAATAAACAATACTATCAACAAACAACATTGAATTCACAATTGTAAGACACTCTACCCAGCAAGAACAAAGTACACATTCTTTTAAAATATTAATAGGGCATTAATCAAGACCCACCATATCCTAGGCCATAGACACAGCTCAACAATCTTAAAAGAATCAAAATCACACAGATGGCGTTCTCTGATATAACGGAATCAAACTAGCAATCAATTACAGAACAATACCATGAAAAGTTCACAACACTTGGAAACCAAACAACAAGTGAGGGAGATCAAGAAGCATACTGATCTAAATTTTTAAAAAATTTCTGTATCTATCAATTTGTTGGATGCAGCTAAAGCATTGCTGAGAGAGAAATTTATAGCACTAAAGGTATATATTAGAAAAGAGGAAAATCTCAAAGCAATAATCTAAACTCCCAGCTCAGGAACCTAGAAAAACAAGAAAATAAATCCAAGGCAAGTGGAAGAAAGGAAATAATAAAAAGCAGAAAACAGAAAACTAAAAAAAATCCACAAAATCAGCTTCCTAAAGAGCTGAATTTTCTTTCTCTATAAAATTCATATATATTAAAGAATGATAAATGGAATGTATTTGTCACATTTTGCCAACTTCAAATCTAAGATATAAAAGTTTATCTCAGCTCTGGAAACCTCAGGAAGTTCTTCTCCATAAGTTTTTATATGCCTTTAATGGAGGTTTAAAAACTTATGGAAAAGAACTTACGTGCCTCTAATGGAGGTTTCGGCTTCTCTTGTGGCTCAGATGGTAAAGAATCTGCATGCAATGCTGGAGACCCAGGTTCAATCCCTGGGTCAGGAAGATCCCCTGGAGAAGGAAATGGCAATCCATTCCAGTATTCTTCCCTGGAGAATTCCATGGACAGAGAAGCCTGGTGGGCTACAGTCCATTGGGTCGTAAAGAGTTGGACATGACTGAGTGACTGCACTACACTAATGGAGGTTTCCTCCCAAGGGATTTAATAAAGCTCACTGTTAGTCATGTTTTCTTTTGTCCTAGAAGGTACTCTATGCAATTTTTTAAAATTTATGACTGTGAGCTCATGGATTTATTTATTTATTTATGGCATTGAAACCTTTTCCTTATCTTTATTTATTCTGATGCTCAAATTTTCTTGTACTCGGCCAGTGAATCCTCTCCAGTCGATGCCTGAGTCCTTCTGGTGTATCCTGCTCATTGACTAGTCTTCCGGCACAAAAAGATAATCCAGGCTCACTTTCTCCTCCATCTTCAGCCCTGGAATTAGTTATTTCTCCAAGAAGTTCTGGTTCCTTTAGTGGAGAATAAGTTACTAGAAATCAAGATTAGGGCCCTTTCTGGTAGTGTCCATTGCTACTGATGGGTCATTCCCTCTAGTCTTTCTTAGCAGACAGAGCTAGGAAATACATTATGTGTATATTTATATAAACACATGAGTATAATTTACATTCATACTTCTATAACTACTTTATACTCATTTGTATATATTATAAAACAATGAATTCACATTAATACCTTCAACTATAATCCACTTTTCTGGCTTTCATGGTTTTCTAATTTTCTCCTTTTCTGAGTTTGTTAATATAGGCTTCAACATCAGAAACTTGGTTCCTATCATTCTCAGTATCTTTATTAATTTGCTTAAGTAATTTACTTATTTTTTCCAATGTAACCAGTCTCTCTGCTATGTTGGCTCACCCTCCACCTCCACACAGTGCCGCCAACACCACTGTGTCCTTGGCCAGAAAGCCTGCTGGTCTTTATCTCTGTGTACTCGCCCAACCTTCTTCATTACCTGCAGTCTTACCTGCAAAGCCTGCTGGCTCATGCCCTCAGCCTGTCTCCCCAGGTTTCACAGTCTTATTGCTGGCCTGCACTTTGCGTGGCTCCACTGTCTCTTATTGCCCCCACAACCCCAGCTTCTGTGTAACTTCCTCCATGGGTTTAATTGCCCTTCCTTCTTTCCAAACGTTTAACATTTCCTTCTGGAATCATTTCCCTTCTGTCTGAAGAGCTTCCTTTAGCAATTCTTTTAGAACAAGTCCATTGACTACTCCCAATTTCTCTTAGTCTTCCTTCACTGGAGACTATTTTTATTCACCTTAATTCCTAAAAGACATCTTCACTAGATAGAGAATTCTGGCGTGACAGACGAGGCAGTGTGAGTCAGTGCTCCTCTTTTTTGTCTGGGTCGTGTCAGTGAAGCCCAGGAGGAAGGTGAATGTACACATTCAGCCAACTCTTGGGCTATAACTCACCAGGAGATTAGTTTCTAATAGAAGATTAAGTAGTACCCAGCATAGCCCGGATACAATATGAAATCACTCATCGTACCAGGAAAATCACATGAATGAGAAACAATGATCAATAGATTCCAATACTAAAAATAATCAGCTATTGGAATCATCTGACAAGAATTTTAAAGCAACCATTATAAAATGCTTCAACAAGCTATTATAAATTTTGTTGGAACAAATGAAAAGACAGACAATCTCAGCAAAAAAATAAATTACTTTAAAAAAAGAAATGAAAAGTATAGAACTGAAGAATGTAATATCAGAAATAAAAACTTACTTAATGGGCTCAGTTACTAGCCTCTTCAAAGAGGCTAGAATCATTGTACCTGAGGGTAGAACAAGAGAATTTATGTTGAACAGAAAAGAGAAGAAAGACTAAACAAAAAATAAATTTACAGACTGCTGGGACAATTCAAAAGAGCTACTACTTGGATCACACAATTTCTAGCAAGAGAAAATGCAACTTAAGTATTCAAAGAAATAATGGCTGAAAACCTCTAAAACTTGGTGAAATACACAGATTCAAGAAGTTGAATGAACCCCAGGTAAAATAAAAACAAAGAATTTCATACCAAAACATATCATAATTCAACTTCTGCGAAGTAAATACAAAGAAAATATTTTGAAAGCATCCAGAGAGAAATGACACTTTACCTTCGGAGAAAAGCAATTCAAATGACAGTAGATTTTTCATCAAAAACCATGGAGGCCAGAGGAAGCGGTACAACATTTTTAAAGTACTGAAAGGTTTTTTCCAATTGAGAATTGCAACTCAATTGTGAGAATTTTTCACAACGTATACATCTATCAAATCATACATTGTTCGCTTTAAATATTTTACAATTTTATCATTATACTTCACTAAAGCTGAAAAAAGGCTAGCTACAAAAAGGTGAATGAAGGGGGTATGGGGACCCTAATAAAAAAAAACAAAACAAAACAGAATTTGTTTCTAAGAAACCCACCTGTAAAAAATGGCTATAAGGAGTTCTCTGAAAAGAAAGCACATTGTAACTGAAGACTCGAAATTTCAGAACAGAAAGAACACTGGAATGGGTAAAAGGAAGGTTTGATATAATAGACTATATTACTTGAGTCTTGAGTCATGAGTTTTTAAAATCATACTTGATTGAAGTAAAAACTATAACAGTATATGATATGGTGCTCAATGAATATAGAGGAAATACTTGAGACAATTACATTTTAAAAGTTGGGAGAATGTAGGAACCTATGTGGAAGTAAGTCTCATATACTCCCCTCAGAGGAGTAACATGTTAGTAATAGTAGGTTATGGTAAGTTATGTGTATACACGCTATCAAGGGCAACAACTTAAAAAATTATACAAATCATATGTTAATTAACACTAAAGTAAATCCAGATGGAGTCCTCAAAAGTCTTCAGGTAACTCACAGGAAGATAATGAAAAAAAGAAGAAGGATGAAAAAAAGACAGCAAATAATAAAACTTGAAAAAAATCCCTAACATATCAAAAGTTATGTTAAATATAAACAGCCTAAATACAGTATACCAATTAAAAACCAGACAGTGGCAATCATTTGCATCCACATGAGTCTCCAGTTTGGAAGTGATTAAGTAAGGACAGGCTCTGAAGAGCAGCATTTTTTTTTCTTTCTTTTTTCCTAGTGATTGTGGAATTGGCAGTGCCATAAGCAGTTTTTCCCTTGGGCCTGTTTTTAAAGGAGTTCAGAAGTTGGTAATAGACTATAGGTAACATTCTGGTGAGGTTAGCCTGTTTCTTCTTCTAGCCTTCTTAATGAATGTAAAAGCTATCTAGTATCCTTAATAAATAAATAAAGCCTTTTCTGCTTAATTTAAGCAGAATGAATGTTGTTGCTTGAAACTTACATTCTTAACAATAGAATACTTTGTATCATCAGAAGTGCAAGGAACCCTCAAGGAAATGGTTATTTGGGATTCATTATCTGGCAGATTGAGTGTACAAGTTCGGAGGATCCAGTTAATCTTGGTGAGAAGAACGCTGGTACCTGGTGCATAATGTAATGAAGCAATTCCTGATTTTATCATCTGTGCCATTGATCACCTGGACTACAGTGACTATTAAAGGCAAGGAACGGGAAGAATGAATGGTTGCTGCCAGTAAAATGCACCTGAAGAATGCAAGAGGTTTAGCATGAGTCAACTATTTCTAAAAGTGCTGAGGTTTGAAAGAATGGAAATGACAAGTTTATGCTTTTAAGTGTTTAGGCTTAGAGAGTCAAAAAGTCAGAGTGACAAAATGATTACCCTAAAATTAGCTCTCATGTCTACAGAGCTGATGAAACTGAAAATTAGACATACGGTCTAATCCTGTGGCTTTTGAATTATGTCCGTTGAATTCAGTCAGTATGACGTCTCTCGTTCAAAGTTAAGACACTGAAATTCCAGTTGTAATTGGGACAAATGGGAAAACTCTGAAAACTCAGAGCATCTTGAATACTTTTAGTCACTAAACATCCCTTACTGGAAGAAAAACTTTCCCACCAGTGTTTAATGAGATTTTCCTGCCCTCCTAGAATTGTGTAAGTATGTTGCCTGAGGGCAGTTACTTTGAAAGGTAGTATAAATTTTCTCACAACCTATTTCCAATACCATCAATGCCTTAGGCTCATAACCATTGTCAGAAGAGCATGCTCCAAGATACTACTGTGAAATTAAACCCATGAATAAAAAGCTTATACACCAAAAAAATGCAGTATATTGCCAAATTATATTGCCAAAGACCCGCAGGAGTATATGCGGGGATGGATTCTGAGGTTCTGAATCAGAAAACAAGAATGGAATATAATCATTTGTTGAGACAAAATTTTAAATATGGGTTTAGAAAAAAAGAAAAAACGAGATTTTTTTTTAAAAAGCAGAAAAATAGACAAAGCCATCTTTGAAAGTAAGTGATGTCTATTCTCTGCAAGCTGAAAACAATAGTGAGAGATGCTGCCATCAATATGAGCCCCATTAGCAGCACTTAACCCACATAGTGATAATCAGTCATTTGAAGCCCGTCACTTTGTCTTGCTGATTGATTAGGAGGTGCTTGGCTCTGAAAAAAGTTATGTACTCACTAAAGTACCCCATTATCTATATAAGCAAAAGAAACAAACAAACAATACCAACTCCATATAGAAAAGAGAGTCCAGAATTGAGCCTCCATGCCATGGCTCCCTCAGTCAATCCATAGCACAAAATTTCTTGAATGCAGACGAGGCTCGGAATTCTTGAGAAGGAACTCGATGATGACATTGTCTGAGATTGATTTCCTTCAGAGGCACACTCGAAGTGAAGGTTCCTACACAAGTGGTATATTTAAAAAGTGCTTCCAAGAGAAGCCAGGAAGGGGGTGGGGAGGCTGGACCTGGAAGAGAAACAGCCTCAGTTTCACCCTGAAGGATCTCTGGAACATAAACTGAACCGCAGAGTTTTCCTACCTCAGGGAAAGGGAGCGAGAGAGATAGCATCTGTATTTTTATATACACAGACGTTGGCTAAAGCCCACCCTGGGATCCAGCTGTATACTTCCAGATGTTTTGGTTCTTTGCACCTGCAGGCAGAGTGGCTCCATTAGCTGAAAAGGCAGTTTCTGGAGGAGGAATTACAGAGGCAGGCCATTCACAGAAATGGTAATAGATCTGAGTAGACCTGTGTGAAGCACTGGCAATGCCCATTACAAACATGTTGTTGTTGTTCAGTCGCTCAGTAATGTCTGGCTCTTTGCAACCCCATGGACTGCAGCACGCCATGCTTTCCTGTCCTTCACTATCTCCCAGATCTTGCTCAAACTCATGCGCATTGAGTCGGTAATGCCATCCAACCATCTCAACCTCTGTTGTCCCCTTCTCCTCCTGCCTTTAATCTTTCTCAGCACCAGGGGATTTTCTAATGAGTCAGCTCGTTGCATCAGGTGGCCAAAGTACTGGAGGTTCAGCTTTAGCATCAGTCCTTCCAATGAATATTCAGGGCTGATTTCCTTTAGGATTGACTGGTTGCATCTCCTTGCAGTCAAAGGGACTCTCAAGAGTCTTCTCCAACACCACAGTTCAAAAACATCAATTCTTTGGTGCTCAGCTTTCTTTATAGTTCAACTCTCACATCCATACATGACTACTGGAAAAATCATAGCTTTGACTAGACAGACCCTTGTCAGCAAAGTAATGTCTCTGCTTTTTAATATGCTATCTAGGTTGGTCATAGCTTTTCTTCCAAGGAGCAAGCATCTTTTAATTTCATGGCTGCAGTCACCATCTGCAGTGATTTTCGAGCCCCCCCAAATTGTCACGGTTTCCATTGTTTCCCCATCTATTTGCCATGAAGTGATGGGACCAGATGCCATGATCTTAGTTTTCTGAATGTTGAGTTTTAAGCCAACTTTTTCACTCTCCTCTTTCACTTTCATCTAGAGGCTCCTTAGTTCTTTGCTTTCTGCCATAAGAGTGGTGTCATCTGCATATCTGAGGTTATTGATATTTCTCCCAGCAATCTTGACTCCAGCTTGTGCTTCCTCCAGCCCAGCATTTCTCATGATGTACTCTGCATATACGTTAAATAAGTAAGGTAACAATATACAGCTCTGACATGCTCCTTTCCCCGTTTGGAACCAGTTCACTGTTCCATGTCTGGTTCTAACTGTTGTTTCTTGACCTGCATACAGATTTCTCAGGAGGCAGGTAAGGTGATCTGGTATTCCCATGTCTTGAAGAGTTTTCCACAGTTTGTTGTGATCCACACAGTCAAAGGCTTTAGCATAGTCAATGGGGGCAGAAGTAGATGGTTTTTTGGAACTCTCTTACTTTTTCTATGATCCAACGGATGTTGACAATTTGATCTCTAGTTCCTCTGCCTTTTTTAAATCCAGCTTGAATATCTGGAAATTCTCGGTTCATGTACTGTTGAAGCCTAGCTTGGAGAATTTTGAGCATTACTTTGCTAGCATGTGAAGTGAGTGCAATTGTGCGGTAGTTTGAACATTCTTTGGCATTGCCTTTCTTTGACACTGGAATGAAAACTGACCTTTTCCAGTCCTGTGGGCACTGCTGAATTCCCCAAATATGCTGGCATATCGAGTGCAGCACTTTAACATTATCTTTTAAGATTTAAAATAGCTCAACTGGAATTCAATCACCTCCGCTTGCTTTGTTCGTAGTGATGCTTCCTAAGGCCCACTTGACTTTACATTCCAGGATGTCTGGCTCTAGGTGAGTGACCACGCCATCATGGTTATTTAGGTTATTAACATCTTTTTTGTATAGTTCTGTGTATTCTTGCCATCTCTTCTTAATATATTCTGTTTCTGTTAGGTCCACACCATTTCTGTCCTTTATTGTGCCCATCTTTGCATGAAATATTCCCTGGAATCTCTAATTTTCTTGAAGAGATCTCTAGTCTTTCCCATTCTATTATTTTCACCTATTTCTTTGCATTGTTCACTTTAGGAAGGCTTTCTTTTCTCTCCTTCCTATTCTTTGGAACTCTGCATTCAGATGAGTATATCTTTCGTTTTCTCTTTTGCCTTTAGCTTCTCTTCTTTCCTCAGCTATTTGTAAGGCCTCCTCAGACAACCATTTTGCCTTTTTGCATTTCTTTTTCTTGGGGATGGTTTACATCACTGCCTCCTCTACAGTGTTATGAACCTCTGTCTATATATATATATATGCACACACATATATATGTATATATATAATCTTTATATTACATAGTTTCTTTTTCAATATTCATCTTTGATATTTGTTTTTTTAAATTTTATTTATTTTATTCATTTTTGGCTGTTCTGGGTCTTTGTTGCTGCGCAGGCTTTTCTGTTGTTGAAGCGAGCAGGGGCTACCTTCTCGTTGTGGTGCAGGGGCTTCTCATTGCAGTGGCTTCTCTTGTTGTGGAGCTCAGGCTCTAGGGCATGGGCTTCAGTAGTTCCTGCTCCGAGGTTCTAGAGCACAAGCTCAATAGTTGTGGCACATGGACTTAGTTGCTCCTTGGCATGTGGGGTCTCAGTTCCCTGAGCAGGGATTGAACCCGTGTCTCCTACACTGGCAGGTGGATTCTTTACCACTGAGCCACAAGGGAAGCTCTTGATATTAGTTTTGTAATGAAATTTTAAATCTTTGGACTTAGTTCTATTTTTTCCTTGTTTCATTACTTGACATTTTATATAAATTATTAAAAATTTCTTATTCTTAAGAGTTGTTAATTTTCATTCATTTCTCAGTTGAAATTACGTACCTTTGGGATAATATTTTTTTTCCTTAAAATATGTGAAATTTCTATTTTCAGATTTCTTATTTATTTCAGATTGTTTCTCTGCTACCTTAACTTGACTGGGTAACACTCTTGAAATTTAACCTCTCTTTGAATCAGAGGACATAACATTTCAGAAAGTTAAAAGTGCCTCCTTCATTTTGTGGGGTGTGGTCAGTACAGATTGTTTCATGACCCCTAGACAAGTCCCAGTGAAAAGCTAGGTTGTCTTTTAATTGCCCCAACTGAAGTCTAGATTCAATTACCATCCTATCTGAGGTTTCAAGAGTAACCCCTCCTAATCTCTTGAAGAATCTTCTTGGTGACCCTAAGGAGAACAGTTTTCAATAAAGTGGTAGAAGCAGAGCCAAGATTGAAAAGGGATAAAAAGAATAAATTCTGAGGAAATGAAGCAACCAATATAGACTATTCTTCCAAGAAGGCTGGTTAATGAAGGGAACAGGAGAGCAGCAGAAGTATCTAGAGAGGAGATTGGTTGAGGAAAGATATTTTCACGCTGAGGGAGACTTGTACATTCTTGAAGGAAAAGAGAAGAGAGCTCCTGGGGCAGAACAGGTTAAAAATGCCCACGAACAGGGACTGATGTGTGAGGCAATATTCCAGAGAGGATCAAAGGGGTTAAGGTCAGTATACAATTACCAAATGTATGCTTTGGGATCCCAAGGATGTGATTTTCCACAAAAGTCTTTTTTTTTTTTTAATAAATCTCTAGAGTAAATTGGCAAGTCTCACTCCTCAGAATTTCTAAATTTGAAACAGGGTTTACTTTTTTTAGTCAGACTTTCCCAAAGGAATAATAATAATAAAGCACCTAAAATTTTGTGATGAGAATAAATAATGCCAAATTAGTTTTGTTCACCTGCTGATTTCTGGTGTATTTTGACAACTTCATTCTCATCTCTGATTTTTAACCATGAGCATGAGAGACTTAACTCCAGAAATGATCATGGTATATGCCATTTAGTTTGGTAACCATTATATTGATAGAAACTAAAAGAATTTGTTTTTATTCATAGTTGTACATTGTTTTCTATTTAAAAAATTTCATTGAACAACGGTGCAATTGGTAATCCGTAGAACACTTTTCTATTAATGCATCCTCTTTATCTAAAATGCTGTTACTAAAGGATTTTTGGGTCTCTATTTTAGTTGGTTTAAAATCATTTTCCTTAACTGCTAGTGAGTGTGCATGTGTTTATGTAGGCAGACACAACTCTTCTCCTATGATGAGAGTAATGGTGTAATGAAAAAAACATTTATTGGATGTGTATTGGCATAGCACCTGTTGTTTATACACATCACTGAAAATGGAAATGCCTAGACTGATGAGCTAGATATTAATCAAGTTAGAATTAGCACTAGACTTTACATGCATTACTCCCCAAATGTTGGAGTAAATGGCTTATTCCATACGCCACATATTCAAATTTGCATATGCTAATATTTGAACAATTATGCATGCTTTAATAATTGATTGGAAAGCTAAGTTAAAAGAAACTATTTCAAAAATTCTTTTAAATAAATATTAATATTCTAGTGTATTTGGAAAAAAAAATGGAATTGAAGGCATATGATCTTATGGGGAATTGTTCTTAATTACTTTCAGACATATGAATATTATGGGGTTTTCAATTTAAGCAGACACACTGTTGTTAGAAACAAATTTTCTGACTATATCAGGTGGACTTTCTCATTTGTCCTTAAGAGGCTATCTGGCATGAAGCAGTAACCGAGAGAGTCTTTCTGGAAATCTGGAAACTGATTTGTATTGCTTATGCTAAGTTTAATAATATGATTTAATTAATTCATTTAATATATGTACTTTAATCAGGATTGACAGATAAAGAGATTTATTTAAAAGTATATATAATTAAGTTTATATTGCTCAAATGGACATAATTAATAACTTAAACTATTCTAATTATTTGACTAGGACACTGGGAAATGAAAAATATTTGAGCTGTCAACAAATATTTTGTCAACAAATTCAAGAATGAAAATTAAATTCCCATTTAATATTTAGTTTTTAGCCCTTAAATATCCCAAAAGATCCTTTGCAAGCTAAATGAGATGAGCATAGACTATAATGGAGATAAAATAATCACACGCTTATTATAAAAAATTCAGACTAGAAATCATAGGCTTTACTCCATCAGAAAAATAAACAAAGACAAAGACAATGAACAAAACAAAAGCTTGAATCGGGTGCAGTTTTCCAACAACTAGAGTAGATTAAACAAAGCATGTTTATTTTTGTAAGCATTTTCACAGCTTAAACAACCTAAATTTAAAAAGAATCATAGGACCTTCTTACAAAGTAAAAATGCAGACTCTAAATGATGACTAGCTTGTGGAAACCTACATAAGGAAACTGAAACTGAAGATGCTATGGGACCAATATTGGAGAAGGAAATGGCAACCCACTCCAGTGTTCTTGCCTGGAGAATCCCAGGGACGGCGGAGCCTGGTGGGCTGCCGTCTATGGGGTCGCACAGAGTCGGACACGACTGCAGCGACTTAGCAGCAGCAGCAGCAAGGAGAGGAAACTGGCCTGAAGTTTCTGATGCTGAATTTTAAAAATACATGTATAGATGGATAGAAATTTTTCTTCCGCTTTTGCTAGCTTATAAGACTTTGAATTTTAACAAAAAGATTAAAGATAAAGTTATGCAAGGCTAGCATCACTATACATCTTGAACTCAACAGATAAAAGTGACAGTGACTGCTTAATGCCCCGCACACCTGCTGTCAAACTCTAACTTTCCAATTTCCTGGCAAACAAATGAATGCACTGTACCCATCTATCAGTGGATTTCACGGACAGTTGTGTTCATGTGAGAAGCATTGAATTCTGAAGAGGCAGAGTTGCTAGTGGGCAATACCTCAGACATTAACATTCACAGGCATTTATGCTCAGAGAAAGGAAAAAGTTACTCTGATGTGTTCAGTGACTATGTGAAACTGGATCCTCACATTGCCAATAAAGACCTGGCACTTTCTCTTCATTATTAATTTTTTGTTGACTAGTTGGATTTGTTGGTTTGTTCATAAAAATTGTGGAGTATGCTCCAGAGAAGCCAGGCAAACATCCCTGCCTGTGTTACCCTGAGTAGCCTGGAGACAGAGGAGCGGGGCTAAATCCTAACCCTCAAGTCTATGTGACCTTGTTCAGATCAGTGGTATCTGACTGAGATCCAGGTTCTTTAGTTGCAAATGAAACCCATCATCTAGATTACTTCCACAGTGGTGTTTCCCAATCTAAAGTTTTCTTTGGAATACAACACAGGCATTCCAATTGACACAAAGGCAGAGTCAGAACATGGGCTTCAGAATGCTAACCCCATGGAGCACCTTCAAGGTTCACATCAGCAGAAAGATTTATTCTCCAACTTGCTGAATTTTTCAGATATTTATAGCAGCAAGTTAAATAAATTTTAAAAATGATGACTCACCAAAGAGTTGTCATTTTGACTAAAATGCCTTTCTTCTAAAAAGACTTGAATTCTTACCTTCTATGAATGAAATGAGTAGAACTGAGTAGAAAACCGATCCCATATCATTATAAAATAACACTTTAAGGACTTGGCAGGGAGTGGGATAAGATTCTGGGCACACTTTAAAGTGGGTAATGTCTGTCTCTCAAGCACCAGTCTTTCTGTCGCTTCAAATTTTCCTATCTGCAGTGGGAGGGAGGCCTTTCTCCCAGGGATGCGATGAGATTCAGGGATGAAATCAGAGACTGTGTGGGGTGAACAAGAATAGAGTAGGTGGCGTTCAGCATAAGTGAGGGAAAGTCCACATTGAGAATTCCAGGTAAGGCTTCTATCTCTGCCCCCTTGGCACTTTGTTCATGGGCTCATTCAACAAGAATTAAGAGTGGCTTGGATTAAAAACTGATATTCATGAGTTAGGTCATCTTACTCATTGTTGCATTAAAAGCTTCACTTACCAACTTGTGAAGAGCTCATCCATATGTCTCTCCCCATTCCTCTTTGTTACCATTCTTCCAATGTTGTTCTTTCCAGGTCCCTTGCCAACTGATATAATAAACTTGAGAGCTATTCTTATGACTCAACATAGATCTGCATCTCAGGCCATCATTCTTTCCCTGCCAACTAGACAACAAGATGTTCTATTCTTTTGAAGGATTTTCCTTAGCCACTGTCTTTCAGGGCCACCTGAGTGGAACCATAATGCAGTGCCTGTCAATTTTCAGACATTTGTTAACACATAGTGCTGAGCCAGAGACGCAAGTTAACAAAGAAGTGACAAGGTGGTAGAAATAGATACCATGGGATTCTGAGCTACCCACTCAATCATTTTTGCAGAGATTTCTGGATCTGCTGAAACTCTATCTCATTCAGACCATTTTGATTTAACATTGGAATATGTCTGTACATATACAAGTTTATAATTCAGTGGACTTTGACATGGGCAGTTGGGAGTGCATAGTTGCTCAGTGTCCCATGGTCAGATCTTCAGTCTACTAAAGCCAGTCAGGAACTGATTTTCAAATGGAAAATGGTTAATGGCAGAAGAGGACATGACCTGACTCCAAAATCCTAGAGCTTTCCTATGAGGGCTAACCAAATACTCCATAGATCTTCTCCATCTGCCACAAACTCTCTGAATACAAATCGGTCTGCTGAGCCCTAAGCCTTAGGTGGCGAAACAGTTTACACCATACTAGTAACTAGAATATTACAAGTACTAGAATATTTTTAGGCTCTAATTATAATATCATTCAACATTGCCCTATAGATTATTCAGTAATTAAACTGGAGCAACATGCCCAAATGTGTGGTACGTAGCCCCTGCTAACCCAAAGAGACTCACTAAATTGTGCCTTTTTCTTTGTGGTGGACAATGTGCCTCTCATTTTAGAAAGGCTCTCACCACATGCTTCAGTTAACACAGAGGCCTAGAAACTTCACTTATGTGAAGAAACCAGCACTTTCATGGGGTTTACCTCCCATCCTGTGCATATCCATGTTTCAGTAAAGCACTTAGGGTGCTTGTCAGTCCCTACTCAGCAGATCAAATGGGCCTAAAAGACCTAATAAGACCGCATATTTAATTGGCCACCACAACTTGGCAACGCTTAGAGTCAGGCCATGGGCTTTATCCTCTGCCATATCTGCTCTGCAGCAATAGGTGATGGACATTCCTTTAACCACACAGGCTTTGTGATCTTCCTTTTTGCAATGACTCCAGCATTCAAGCCTTTCAATTTGTCCTCTGCACTTTACACACCGGGCTTCCCATGTGGCGCTAGTGGTAAAGAACCCACCAGCCAATGCAGGAGAAGTAAGAGACGTGGGTTTGATCCCTGGGTCAGGAATATCCCCTGGAGGAGGAAATGGCAACCCACCCCAGTACTCTTACCTGGGAAATCCCATAGACAGAGGAGCCTGGCAGGCTACAGTCCAAAGGGTGGCAAAGAGTTGGACATGACTGAAGCAACTTAGTACGTATGTACATACTTTAAACACCAGAGAACAATGAGAAATAACCAGTTCAAGCCACGATTTTGTAATCACCATTGTCCCCAAAGTGATCAACTGTCACAGTCACCTGATCTTCAAATATTTTGCCTTTGACATACTCTCTCTTCTGTGCCACCAAGGGTGATAATTTGAGTAATAGTGACGTCACGACATGCCACAATTACTTGTCACATTTCCCTACAGTAGGGAGGTTATCTGCACTCTTCACAAATGTGTTAACAACTGAGTTACAGAATCCCATTTTAAAGGTTTATTTCCTGTGATCACTCCTGATGCCAATCATTTTTTTAGAATCTTAGGAGGAAAAAAACATCAAATTTAAACCAAGAGACTAGGGACATCCTGGCGGTCTAGTGGTTTCAATTGGGTGTTGGTTTGATCCCTGGTTTTGAGAGCTAAGATTCCACATGCCTCAGAACCAAAAAACCAAAACATATAAAAAACAGAAATAAATTCAATAAAGACATTAAAATTGTCCATATCAAAAACTGTTTTAAAAGCATGAGTGACTAAAGAGAAATTGGAGAAGGCAATGGCACCCCATTCCAGTACTCTTGCCTCGAAAATCCCATGGACGCAGGAGCCTGGTAGGCTACAGCCCATGGGGTCACGAAGAGTCGGACACGACTGAGCGACTTCACTTTCACTTTTCCCTTTCATGCACTGGAGAAGGAAATGGCAACCCACTCCAGTATTCTTGCCTGGAGAATCCTGGGGACAGCGAAGCCTGGTGGGCTGCCGTCTATGGGGTCGCACAGAGTCGGACACGACAGAAGCGACTTAGCAGCAGCAGCAGCAAAGAGAAATTACTGAAGGGACTATTTAAAATTTGTGGGCAAGGTTAAAGGAAACCAATGAGAGATGGCAATGGTCCCTTGGGTTACAAACAGCAGGAAGTTGATAACACTCATTGATAGATGGATAGACAGATAGATAGATAGATATCTGTATAACTATACATATATAGTTTTTAGACAGATAACTGACTTGTCTTTGGAAAGTATATGAATAAAAAGCATACTTGTTTTGAGAGATAAGATTATATTTAAAAGTCTATAACAGAATCACTTATTTGTATTTTAGTGATACCATAGAATGGCCATAATTTTAGCATCAGTCCTTTAATGCCAGTATCAACATTACCCTGAGATTTAAGCAGCATGAGTATGTATTAGTATTATTCAAACTGTGTGGTCTTTTTGTATGTGGTCACTTTAAGATCTACCTTTACATTTTATTGATTTCACACCCTTAAACTATTTGTGGGGACAGTGTGTATCCTAGAAAGTAATTTAATGGGTTGAATGGTGGTCCTCAAAAAGATATGCCCACATTCCAGAACCCGTGAAAGTAATCTTATTTGGAAAAGGGATTTTTGCAGATGTAATTAAACTAAGAACTTCAAAATGAAATTATCTCAAAAAGAGATACTTAGAGGAGAGACACACAAAAAAAGACAAGATGGCCAATGAAGATGGAGGCCAAGAAACTTCTGGAGCCACCAGGAACTCTAAGAGAGGAAGGATTCTCCTCTAGATCCTTTGAAAGGAGCACAGCCTTGCCAACAACTTGATTTCAGATTTCTGGCCTCCAGAACTGTGAGAGAATAAATTTCTGTTGTTTTAAGCCACCAAAATTGTGTGATTTGTTATGGCAGCCCTAGGAAACAAATATAGTCATCCATAAACATTTCACTTCAGCACATTTTTCTGGTGGAAATGATGCTAGGCATTCAGGGCATAAAAAATGACTATGGCATAATTCTTTCATTTTCTAAAAGGGCAAACAGACACATTCAATTAACTCAGGGAAATGATGTTGAATTTGCAGTATGAGGGGAGCACAGAGGCAGAAGTTATGAATTTTGGCAAGACTATTCAAGCACCGTCAAGTGGTATGATGAAGTTGGAGTACAAACATGCATGATGGAGAGAGACAAAAGATGAAACTGTAAAAGAACAGAGGAATAGACTTTTAATGACCTTAATTATTATTTTTAAAGAGTTTAGTATTTCATTCTGAAGGTTAGGCTTTGTTAACTTTAAGCACCAACTCCAACAGATGGATAGTTGCTACCTGGAGTTTGGTGTTTAGATGAATTATGAAGCATATTTCACTCACTTACTCATTCACCAAAAATTTATTGAGATCATATTGTATGCTAGTGGTATGCTAAGGATATGGAGTTTAGTGGTTGGCAAGGTAGAAACAAACATGTCCTTATTGAGTATATAAACTAAAGGAGAGGGGGAAAAAAACCTTGATTGATTAGCCATGGACATTGGAGAGAATGTATACTTTCACAGTACACTCATTAACTATGCTTTAGGACATAGGGAGCTGTTGAGGGTTTGCAACCTGATGCTGGGAAAAATTGAAGGCAAAAGAAGAGGGCGGCAGAGGATGAGATGGTTGGATAGCATCACTGATTCACTGGATATGAACTTGGACAAACTCTGAGAGACAGTGAAGGACAGGGAAGCCTGGTGTGCTGCAGTCCACAGGATCGCAAAGAGTTGGACACAACTTAGTGACTGAACAACAACAACAACAACAACTTGAGCACTGACCTGAATATAACTGCATTTCATGGGGATTACTCAGTTGTTAGGAAGGATGAACTGGGCTGGGAAGAGACCAGAGACAAAAGGATCTGTGAAACACTATGAACAATCTTGGAAGAAATTATGATCATCATAATTAGGTAAGAAACAGTGGAAATGGGGGAGGATGGCTGGATTAAAATCATATTCCACAAACAACGTTGATAAAGTCTTGTAATTAATTAGATCTAGGGAGTGAAAATGTTGTGGAAGCCTCTGATCGTCTTTAGCTTAGATTATTACCAGTCTATGTCCACTGTGGTTGTAGAATGCACCATTATTTGATTTATCACTAAGGAAGAAAAAAAAAAACTCTTATTAAACTATGACATAATGCTTTCTAATCTCTTAGAATTTTATTTTGAAGCAACTGAAAAAGCTACTTTAGAATTATTTAGACAGAAGACTTAAAAACCATAATTTACTCTTCTGAAAAGGAAAACATAAGCAAAATAGATTGTTTAAAGCATTCCTAAAACAATTTTCCCAATCAGAATTCTAATTCTTATAAATCATTTTTTCTACTCAGAATTGTCAAAATTCATTTTTTTCATACAGTATTATCTTCTGGGCCAACAAGAGTCCTCTACTATTGTTTTTGAAATTTTCTTTGAAGTTTTAAGCTTTGAAGCTGGCATGTTGTTGATCTTACAAGAGCATGTCAAAGAAAGGCTTTTAGACAATGTCTAGGATTTATATGCCTTCAAGTGATCCTTAAAATTTTTCTTGACTAAAAGGTCAGGGAATTGCCATTGTCCAGCTCTACTAAGAGGAATAATTAAGATGTTCATGCGGGGACCGGCAATGAAAATTATATTACAACTGTGTCCTGGGCCAACAATTAGAAATCATTAATTATGAGAAGCATTCTGATTTCAGAGATGTTAAAATGAGTGGGAGTGTGCTTTAGAATTGATGAAATGTGGGGACAATGACATTAAATAAGACAGGCAGCAGAGGGATATTAAAGATTCAAATTAAATTGTTTCATTGTTATTTCACTAGAAACACAAATAGTATAGCTCTCAGAATATTTTAGAGGAATAAGTGATAATAGACATTTTGAACATATGCTTCCTTAAACTATACGATGTAATGTTTTAGTAAGATTCTTGGGGTAAATCTGTTAGTAATGAAGTGTGTATACGTTTGATTGGAAAGTGTATGGTGGCTCTCTGTAGTTCCCTCCCTAGGCACTTTTATAGGAACTGTGATGTGTACTTTCTCTGACAGATCACACTTGGGCCAGACGGTACAAGCCTAGAAGCATCCCTGGCTGCTTCTATGAAGTACTGAACCTAAAGAAAGGAGTAAACCTCAAAGAGGCATTCACCTGGCTACCCTCGACATCTAGAGGGTTTTTGTTTTTTAAAATCATTAAGCGCATCAGAATCTATACTAAAAAGTACTTCAAAAAAGGGGATTATTTAGGCTGGTCTCTATTACTTGTCATCTGAACAACTGCAAGTGACAGTTTTAACCACAGTCAGAGGAAACCAGGGAGTAAAGTGGAAATTTAAACTGTTCTCAATTTCTATTACATTTTAGTCAGGTTAGATAAGCTTTCCAACTATTAATTTCATTTTGAACTCATATTTCAGCGACTGCTTGTTTGTTTTCCTGTTAACATTTATAGCAGTGAATGAAAAGTCATTATTTTTAACTTCAAGTTGACACCTTGAAAACACAATAAAACAGATTGTCTTTCAGAAGAAACTGAAAAATAATAGCAAACTTAATGTAGGAGGAGGAACTGGGATACGCACATTTTAGGCAAAACTAAATCATCACCTCTTGAGAAACCTGCATGCAGGTCAGGAAGCAACAGTTAGAACTGGACATGGAACAACAGACTGGTTCCAAATAGGAAAAGGAGCACGTCAAGGCTGTATATTGTCACCCTGCTTATTTAACTTATATGCAGAGTACATCATGAGAAATGCTGGGCTGGAGGAAGGCAGCACAAGCTGGAATAAAGATTGCTGGGAGAAATATCAATAACCTCAGATACACAGATGACATCACCCTTATGGCAGAAAGTGAAGAAGAACTAAAGAGCCTCTTGATGAAAGTGAAAGAGGAGAGTGAAGAAGTTGGCTTAAAGCTCAACATTCAGAAAACTAAGATCATGGCATCTGGTTCCATCACTTCATGGCAAATAGATGGGGAAACAGTGGAAACAGTGAGAGACTTTATTTTTCTGGGCTCCAAAATCACTGTAGATGGTGATTGTAGCCATGAAATTAAAAGACATTTACTCCTTGGAAGGAAAGTTATGACAAACCTAGACAGAATATTAAAAAGCAGAGACATTACTTTGCCAACAAAGGTCCATCTAGTCAATGCTATGGTTTTTCCAGTAGTCATGTATGGATGTGAGAGTTGGACTACAAAGAAAGCTGAGTGCAGAAGAATTGATGCTTTTGAATTGTGGTGTTGGAGAAGACTCTTGAGAGTCCCTTGGACTGCAAGGAGATCCAACCAGTCCATCCTAAAGGAGATCAGTCCTGGGTGTTTATTGGTAGGACTGATTTTGAAGCTGAAACTCCAATACTTTGGCCACCTGATGCGAAGAGCTGACTCATTGGAAAAGACCCTGATGCTGGGAAACATTGAGGACAGGAGGAGAAGGGGATGACAGAGGATGAGATGGTTGGATGGCATCACTGACTCAATGGACATGGGTTTGGGTGGACTCCAGGAGTTGGTGATGGACAGGGAGGCCTGCCGTGCTGCAGTTCATGTGGTTGCAAAGAGTCAGACATGACTGAGCGACTGAACTGAACTGAACTGAAATCATCACTACTACAATCTCCTTGCTAGTGAGAACTGGCAAAATATTTAACCTCTTTTAGCTTTACTGGCAAAATGGATATGCCAATGTTTTGTAATGACTGAATATGATAAAAAATGAAAAAATATTAAATGTAAAAATATAAAGATTAAATATGATAAAAAGAAAAGATTCCTTGCATATAGTAGCACTTGATAAGTGATAAGTGATAGCTGGACTTCCCAGGTGGCGTAGTGGCCTGGGAATCTGCCTGCCAGTGCAGGAGAAACAAGAGACTCAGTTTTGATCCCTGGATGGGGAAGATCCTCTGCAGTAGGAAATGGCAACCTGTTCGAGAATTCTTGCCTGGAAAACTCCATGAACAGAGAAGCCTGGGGGGCTACAGTCATGGGGTTGCAAAGAGTCAGACATGACTAAGCACGTGCGTGCGCGTGTACACACACACACACACACACACACACACACACACACACACAAGTGGTAGCTGCCATTATCCTTGTTACTATGGTTCTGCATTACAGAGCTTTAGCAATTAGAGGAAGTCCCTCAGGATTCCTTCATTTACACATGGAATCTTCATCTTTGGGATCTGGAAGGGCAGCAACAAGTCGGTTTAGACAAGGGTTGTGTGCTTTGTTATTACAGCAAGTCATATGAAACAGACATCTTTGTGTGTGGAGTTTCTTGTGGCCATATAATTTTGTGGGACTTACTCAGTGTGTCAGCTTGCTACATGCCACTTTGATTTTTTTCATTACCACTCTAAAATTGTCAATTAAAAAAATCTATCAATGGTGGGATACATAGTCAATTTGCATATTAATGATCTGTTTAGTGTTTTGTCTTCCCAGTCATAGTTTATTTCTTGACTATGAAATAATTGAGTAGCTGCCATAACAAGTTATAAAAATTAGCAGACAAATCAAAGAAAATCACAAAAAAAGACAATTGATAAGTAAGATGTGTAACACTTTTCCCTCTTTCCACCACTAGATCAGGCCTTGTGTATGTTTATGGTGTGACTGAGAAACAGTGGGAAGGTGGTTCCCATGCCTGAAATCCTGTGTTTTCCTGTGTGTCGAATACATCTCAGTTTATTAAGATAACTCAGATGCTGAGACCATCTGGAGGGACAGAGGTGCTTCATAGGAGAGATGCTTCCCTAAGACAAGATGTGACACTTGCCAATCTTCTCTACACTGCACTGCACACTCTCCCATCTTATTCTCTGATATTTTCACCTGAAAATCAGAGGTGAGCATCTACAATGTGTATGTTATGGTCTGTTTATCATTCTTGGCAATTGTTTGGTTCACCATTTTTCAGACTTACATGTCACTCACTGATAGAGAAGGCAATGGCACCCCACTCCAGTACTCTTGCCTGGAAAATCCCATGGACAGAGGAGCATGGTAGGCTGCAGTCCATGGGGTCGCTAAGAGTCGGACACGACTGAGCGACTTCACTTTCACTTTTCACTTTCATGCATTGGAGAAGGAAATGGCAACCCACTCCAATGTTCTTGCCTGGAGAATCCCAGGGACGGGGGAGCCTGGTGGGCTGCCGTCTATGGGGTCGCACAGAGTCGGAAACAACTGAAGCGACTTAGCAGCAGCAGCAGCACTGATAAAAACTGATTGACTTTGAGTACCAGAAGACTTGTCCTTCCAGCAATAACTCTTTTCCTTGGCAAGAGTTTTGTGTATTTTGATGGGAACAAGAAGTAAAGTGCACATGATTGAAAACTGTGCTGTATATACAGAATTTCACCTCCACTGAATCTCAGAAGTTTGGGAAATGAGAACAAATTAATGGTTGCAGCTTGACTTCGTGTTTTTTCAGCAAAGTTGTACTTAACAACAGATTATGTAGAAGGCTTTACACTGATGAACTCTTCCCTCTTGGGAATCCAATAATTAATAAGTGGTCACTTTTAATTACATGATTGTCCAGGCTAGAATGCTAGCAAACACAACTGATTCTTATTAGGAAAGGATTTGATGGTAAGAAATGACCTTATATGTATTTTTAGATAGAGAGAAGTAAGTGTGTGGATATGTGTGTGCACGTAAGTATGTTGGGGAGGGACGTTCTGGGGGTTCCAGTGATTAAGACTTTACCTTCCGATGCAGGAAGTGTGGGTTCTATCCCTGGTCGGGGAGCTAAGATCCCACATGCCTCATGACCAAAAACCAAAACACGGAACAAAAACAATCTAGGAACAAATTCAATAAAGACAAAAAATGCTTCACATTTTAAAATAATGTTAAAAATAAAAGTATGTTGGGGAATAATTGACTATGCAAAATATTTTAATCTTGAAAAAAAGTGTTTCACAGTAAGGTGGAAAAGCCAATGGGAAGTAAATGTGAATATATTTGTAAAACTGAAGTTTGAAACACAATTAGACATTCTTTAAAACAAATATACTTGTTTTTTAATGTGTTAACGTCTTGAAATAAAAGTTACCTTTTATCTCTGTTAATGAAACCTGTTTATCTTGTTCTACAGCACCCAAAGGCTCATAAAGAAATATTTCTCCAGAATGTTTTGTTCTGGAAAACAGGGTCATTTAAACACTTGATAACCTACAGAAGACCTAAAATATTTGTAGACTATATGCAGATGAAAGGACTTTCAACCATTTGATACTTACTACCATTTCAGTTGTGAAGAGAAAAATACTTACCTAATTACTTTTTTTTTTTTGAGTATGCAAACATTTTTATTAACTTTTTTTTTTTTCTGGAATTCAGAAATACTGCTCATTATTCTCATTATTATTTACTCTTAAATAACAGCCTAACTTGATTTAATTCTTTTTTTTTTTAATAAATTTATTTATTTTAGTTGGGGGCTAATTACTTTACAATATTGTAGTAGTTTTTGCCATACATTGACATGAATCAGCCATGGGTTTACATGCGTTCCCCCTCTTGGACCCCCCTCCCACCTCCCTCCCCATCCCATCCCTCTGGGTCATCCCATTGCCCCAGCCCTGAGCATTTGTCTCATGCATTGAACATGGAATGGTGTTCTGTTTCACATATGATAATATACATGCTTCAATGCTATTCTCCCAGAACGTCCCACCCTCACCTTCTCCCTCAGAGTCCATAAGACTGTTCTATGCATCTGTGTCTCTTATTCTGTCTCACATATAGGGTTATCGTTACCATCTTTCAAATTCCAAAAATAAACTCAAAACGGATTAAAGATCTAAACGTAAGACCAGAAACTATAAAACTCCTAGAGGAAAACATAGGCAAAACACTCTCCGACATAAATCACAGCAGGATCCTCCATGACCCACCTCCCAGACTATTGGAAATAAAAGCAAAAATAAACAAATGGGACCTAATTAAAATTAAAAGCTTTTGCACAACAAAGGAAACTATAAGCAAGGTGAGAAGACAGCCTTCAGAATGGGAGAAAATAATAGCAAACGAAGCAACTGACAAAGAATTAATCTCAAAAATATACAAGCAACTCCTGCAGCTAAATTCCAGAAAAATAAACGACCCAATCAAAAAATGGGCCAAAGAACTAAGCAGACATTTCTCCAAAGAAGACATACAGATGGCTAACAAACACATGAAAAGATGCTCAACATCACTCATTATTAGAGAAATGCAAATCAAAACCACAATGAGGTACCATTTCATGCCGGTCAGTATGGCTGTTATCCAAAAGTCTACAAACAATAAATGCTGGAGAGGGTGTAAGGAGGGTATGGAGAAATAAACCCATACCAATTTGCCCAACTGATTCTTGACAAAGGTGAAAAAAACATTCAGTGAAAGAAAGGAAACCTTTTCAGCAAATAGTGCTAGAGTAGTTGCAATCCATAGACCAAATAAAAAGAAAAAATCTCAACCTAAATATCATAACTTATACAAACAAGTAATTTGTAACTGAATGAATTTAAATGGAAGGTGTAAATGTAAGGTATAAAACTTCTACCAAGAAAAAAAATAGGAGAAAATCTTTGATCTAGGGCCGGGCAAACAGTTCTTAAACTTGACACCAAATGTACAGTCTGTAGAAGGGAGACTTGATAACTTTGATTCCATCAAATTTAAACACTTTTTCTCTGCAAAAGGTCCTATTAAAGGATAAGATGATAAACTACAGACTGGGGGAAGATATTTGCAAATCACATATCTAATAAAGGACTATGTAAAGAACTCTCAAAATTCAACCATAAAAGCTGAAAATCCAGTTAGAAAATGGGCAAAAGACTTGAAGAGATATTTTACTGAAGAAGATGAACAGGTGGCAAATAAGTGCATACAAATGTTCGACATCATTAATCACTAAGGTCAACACACTAAAATCACAACAATATATCATTACACGTAAATAAGTACGATTGAAAAACAATAATGACAGAAACAAAGGCAAGGGAGTGAAGAAACTGGATCACTCATATGTTATTGGGAACGTAAAATGGTAGAGCCACTCTAGGAAACAGTTCGTTTTCTTAAAGAATCTAAACATACAACTATCACATGACTCAATGGTTGCTATCCTGGGCATTTAACCTAGAGGAAGTGAAAACTTTAATCCATATGAAAAATTACACATGAATGTTTACAGCAGTTTTATTTGTAATAGCTAAAAATTGCAAACAGATGTCCTGCAATGGGTGAATGGTTAAACAAATGGCGGTACATATGTACTATGAACTATTATTCACCCCCCTCCCAAAGGAATGAGCAACAATCTGGGTAAAAATGCCAATCTCTGAAGATTATGTACCGAATGATTTTATTTATATAGCGTTCTTGAAATGACAAATTATAGAAATGGGGACTAGATTAGTAGTTGTAAGGAGTTAAAGAGGAGGTGGAGTAGAAAGGAATCAGATGTGACTATAGAAGTGGAGAATGAGTGGTGATGGGAATTTCCTTATAGTGATGGAAATGTTCTTCATCTTGACCACATCAGTGTTAACACCTTCACTGTGATATAATATTATAGTTTTGGAAGATGTTATCATTGGGGGAATCAGGACAAAGAGAATACAAGATCTAAGTTCTTACAACTACATATAAATCTACAATTATCTCAAAATAAAAAGTATAATAAAAAAATGGCAGAATAATACGTAACACTAGAATGACTAAAACTAAAAAGGCTGAAAATATCAAATGCATCTAAGGATACAAAACAATGTAAACTTTCATTACACTGCAGGTACGATTGTAGATTGGTGTAACTACTTTGGGAAACTACTTGGCATTATCCACTGAAGTTGAACATATGTATGCCATATGACCAGCAGTTTCACTCTAGATATACATATCCAGCAGAAATGTTAAGAAATGTGTTTCAAAGAACAAACATTTTTGTTAATTTTCTAAAACTAGAAACAATCTAAATGCTCATCAACCGTAGAATGAATATATTATAGCACATTCATATACGGAAATGTTACACCATGGTGAAAATTTTAAAAAATTAAGCTCCATGTAGTAGCATTTGTGAGCCTCAGAAACATAAGTTTGATTTAAAAGATAAATATATAAAACAGGTTTCATTTGCATGAATCTCAAAGATGGACAGAACTTACTTGTGATATTAGAAGCTTGGATGGTGGTTTGAAAAAGAAGATGGGCTACTGATAAGGAGCGGCCTAAGGGGGACTTCTGAGGTTCTTAATCTGGGTGTATTCTCTTTGTCATAATTCATGAGGTTGAACACTATGGCTTGATGTGAGTAACAGATGCACTTTCTTCTATGTACATTATATAATTGAAAAGGTGATTTTTTTAAATGATAAGAACTTAAGGAGAAATTGGTAAATCCATTCTCTATGATTGGCCACCTGGTGTGAAGAACTGACTCATTGGAAAAGACCGTGATGCTGGAAAAGATCGAAGGCAGGAGAAGGGGATGACAGAGGATGAGATGGTGGGATGGCATTACCAACTCTATGGACATGAGTTTGAGCAAGTTCCAGGGGTTGGTGATGGACAAGGAAGCTTGGCATGCTGCAGTCCATGGGGTCACAAAGAGTCGGACATGACTGAGTGACTGAACTGAACTGATTTTCTATGATGAAGACTTTAAGACATCTCTACCAATAACTGATAAATCAAACAAACAAAAAAAGCTGAGCCAATAGGAAATTTGGACAACACAATTAACAACTGTAACCAATAATTTAAGCATACAGAAATGTTTATAAAATTTATCCAGATAGAATATATTAACATTTGCTCTGCACTCTAAATCCTTTCCCCTCTCTGGAGCTCAAGTTTTTTGTTTACAAAAACCAGACACATGTATTTATATCTTTTTTTTCTACCCTATAGCATATTCTTTGAATCAATGAACTCAAAGTCAATTACCTGAACTGTGGAATAGAAAATGGGAACTCTAGGTAGAAAATCATTATAAATTAACATCTCAACATATTTACTAAGTGATACCTTGTACCAAGCACCGTATTAGCTTATAAGGTTACATAGCAACATAATATAGGATTTCTGGATTTGGCAAATTCACAATCTGGTAGAGGAGACTGATATGTAAAATAAGGATATCCATTGGTGTGCTGGAGTGGGCTGATACAGGCTCATGAGTGCCAACTGTTAATCATTTGGGAATTTTTGCCAGCCAGTTGTTAAACCATTGATAGCTTCAAATTGGCCATGGTGGGAGAACTTACACCATGGAAATCAACAAATACTACTAATCAGGGCTTCTCCACACCCTACAGGGAGCTTATTTATTAGCATACTACTGACTGCACCATAAAATAACCTGAGGAGTATTTTGCAATACAAAATGAACCATGTGTTGTGGAAGCATACACAATGCTCAACCAACCAGGAAAAGAAAGTTCTAGAATATCCTCCTAGATCATTTCAGTTTGACTTGGCCAAAAAATAAAAAAAGTTTGTGTCAGAATTATGAAGGTTGTCATAGCATTCCAAGAGAAGTCGTTGCATGTGAAAACTGCTGAGACAGAAAGAGTCACATGTCAGACAGGTCTGTAGCAAACACTTGTTCAGGTTGTGCACTGCACAAAAGCACCGTATCAATGGGTCATAATTTACATTTTTAATATTTTTCACTTTTTGCATGTTTTCATTATAATTATTTAATCTACAGATGGGTAATTTGTATTTTTTTTCTGGCTTTTATCAGTAAATAAGTGAAATGATTAGGCTTATTTCTATAGAGTTGGTCTTGATTTCTCCATTTTGACTTACAAAGGTGATGTGAAATCAGGAAAACTCCTGTTGATCTGACAACATTTTTACAATCTGTGCTTCCAAAAGAGGAGCTTCTTTTCTGACAGATGTACTAGTTAGGGGGCATACCTGTATATTTTTAAAAAATGCCTGATGGTTTAATCTAAATAATTCTAATGTTTCATTTTGCAGTTAATATCATCTACATTTATCCCACCAGAATGTATGCTAGGTCTCCACTTTAAATCTGTAAGTGTTTTCACTGAGACATGGTTCATATGTAATTATATTTCATAACTAATACTTAATAACAACAATCTATTTGTAACAAGTCCAATTGGGTAATGATTCAATCTGTCATATATCTGCTATTGATAAATGAGCAGATATATGACACACCTATTTTTTCCTTGAGGAAGAAGTGTGTTTTTTCTAATTACCACAAAGGTGCTATGTGGGCGGGTAGAGCCTGGTCAAGGGGAATCAGGGCATAGGGGGTGGGAATGCAGAGGCACAAATACTTTCACCTTATGCGCCAGTTTCTTGAAAGTTAGGATATAATGTTTTCTATTCAATAACTCATTCATCTTTTCTTAGTTGCCTACTACTTACAAGCTAAATTCTGTAGAAACTATATGAAGCACATAGTAGGGAATCAGGTAATGTACAATTTAATTAATTAATACATAAGCAAATATTTATTAAAGAAATGTCTAATTCTTATAATCACCAGGACTCTGGAAAAAGCCCTTATGATCAGGACACACTAAATCTCCAACAAACCCAGCAAGACAAAATAATGTGAACCTGTGTGTCCAGAGGGCCTAAATGAAATGAGGATGCTAAGATAACATTTAAAAACAACTTTTGGTATGCACCTTTTTTAACTGGCATTTTTATTTATGGCAGAACCACATTGTTCCTCATTTTAAAAGCAAGAAATCACAGTTGCAAAGAAATATATCTAAGGTTGCACGGCTTGTGACAGTGGAAATATAGCTAGATTCCTTTGATGACTGCTTTCCTTGCAGTGATTCCTGCAGACTTGAGCATTTTCCTCTTCATGATGATAGAGTGAATCTGTCTAGGACAATCTTGGCTGCTGGGCTGTATTGTAAAAGATGACTGACTAGTTAGAGGTTGAAGGGAATCTTGCCACCAGGTTGGAGGCTTAGAATCATTAACTGAATGGAAAAGGAGAATTTTCCCAAATTACCTAGATATCATGCTCATGCTTTTGAAGACTAAAGACAGGCAATACATTTGCAAACAATGATAATGGGAACAAATATAACAGATTGCTTAAATGCCTAAAAAACAACATATAAGTGATTTTTCTGTCAATGTTTTACCTTTAAATTCATACAGTTGAAATTAAAATTTGTTTTACAGTTACTTAGAACAACTATATCTATTTGTACTATAGTAAAGTAATCCTTTATTCCAAATTTAGGGGGATATTTATTTTAATTCTGACAAAGTTCTTAGAAGTAGTGTTTTATGACCGTCTTTACCAAAGGATAAAATGTCTGATTATTCACTTTGGATAGCTAGGAATGCTAAGCTCTTTTAGCTGATTAAGAGATTTTCTCATGTGGTAACATTTCTATTATCTGGGATTTTATGCTTTTTGACTAACAGTGCTTAAAGGCAAGTATTTGGTTGTGCTTCCACACCTAAAGGTATAGGGGGATATAGAGAGTCATGGGATTGGAAACCAGGAGCATGACACATATTTTCATGTCATCTGATTGTAAATGTCTCCTCCAATTAATTGTGAATTTCTTGAGGTTAGAAAGTGAAAGTGAAAGAGAAGTCGCTCAGTCGTGTCCGGCTCTTTGCGACCCCATGGACTGTAGCCTACCAGGCTTCTCCATCTGTGGGATTTTCCAGGCAAGAGTACTGGAGTGGGTTGCCATTTCCTTCTCCAGGGATCTTCCCAACCCAGGGATTAAACCCTGGTCTCCCGCACTGCAGGCAGATGCTTTACCCTCTGAGCCCAGGGGTAAGGCATTTTACCTTTGTTTCCCAAGCTCTGGTCTAGGCATGTAGTAAGACAAATAGCATATTATCCTTCTTATATGTGGATCTAAAACAAACCAACCAAGCTCACAGATACACAGAATGATTGGTAGATGCCAGAGGAGGCTGGGGGTGCGGGGGACGGGGGGCGGAGGTGGAGGTAAAAGGTGAGAGAAACAAGTAAATGGGGTCAAAGGTTTAAGAAAGGAAATTTAAATTTAATACTAAAAAGCTATCTGAAACCACATCTTTGTGGACCATCTTGATGAATATAAAATAACATTATTATTATTTGTATGAAATAATATTAAAGAGAAAGAGTGGGACGGGGAAGAAATATAATACACATAAAGTACACAATATTAAGTAAAGTGTACAACTCTTGAGAGTCCCTTGGACTGCAAGGAGATCCAACCAGTCCATCCTAAAGGAGATCAGTCCTGGATGTTCACTGGAAGGACTGATGTTGAAGCTGAAACTCCAATACTTTGGCCACCTGATGCAAAGAGCTGACTCATTTGAAAAGACCCTTATGTTGGGAAAGATTGAGGGCAGGAGGAGAAGGGGACAACAAAGGATAAGATGGTTGGATGGCATCACCGACTCAATGGACATGAGTTTGGGTGAACTCTGGGAGTTGGTGATGGAAAGGGAGGCCTGGCGTGCTGCAGTTCATGGTGTCACAAAGAATAGGACACGACTGAGTGACTGAACTGAACTGAACAGCTCAATGAGTTTTACAAAGAGATACACCAGTGAAACCAATACTGAGATGAAGAAATAGAATATTAAAATAACAACCCAGAAACATCCCTCATGTCTGTTCGCCCTTGTTACCTAATGGAAAAATAGTACACCTATTTTACTTTTACCTTCATAGCTTAGTTTTGCCTCTTTTATAACTTGATATAAATGGAATAATTATTTCACTTAATATTATGCCTGTACATTTAATGATCTTATGTGTGAAAAGCATACATTTTTTTTTCACTGCTGTATGGTATCCTACTGTATGACTATCACACAATTTATTTATCTGTTTTTGTTTTTGTTCTAGTTCTAAACAAAAAAATATACAATAAAAATATCTCAATAAATACAGTATGAAAAACTTTTACAGGCATTACGTTCTCTGATTATACATGAATTTGGCTCTTTTAGTCAGTGGGGTAGAGCATTGGCTACTGAAGGAATAAATAGGGACAGATAGCATGGTCCATAGACACTGATGAAGTAGACAGGTAAGAAATACAGGCTGTGGCATACAAGTAAATATGACTTGCTCTACAAAGTGATGGAAGAAGGAAGAAAAATGTAGAGGAACCTGTTGAGAAAGCAGTGGTCAATGACAATTATGGATTACACTATCAGAAGAAACAGGAAGTCACTAAACTCAGGATTATCTCTGGTGAACAATGAGAAAATAGAAAATCAGTTTACAAAATTGAAGAGAATGACATAGGGACAAGGCACCACTATACTGTAGAGTAGAAAACACTTTGCAAGACAGTGAGGGACATATTTTTTTTCTTTTACATTTGTCTGCAAGATTTTTCATTTGCCTACACTGATAACTGGAATTAAAGGTTGTATGATCTGTTTAATGATCCAGAGAGAGACCCAGTGTAACAGTCTTGTTAGAGCTTCACTGAAGCATTAAGTAAGTGCCAATGTTAAGATCTTTTTCACTTAGTCTATGAGCACTGATTGCTGGAACAAAGTTGAGACTATGTGAGCAAAGTGAAATGAAAAACTGAATAATCAATCAACCAAATTCAAAGTAGCTGGTCATTCAGGATAATTCATACACAAAACACCTACATATAATTCTTCTTGAAGAGCTTGTTTCTATGATTAGCTCAGTGTTCCCCGATATTCAACCTTTGTGTATCCAGATAGTAAGAGCCTGCTGCTCCTTAACCTTACACTTAGCTTCATTCATATATCACTTTAATGAAAACTACAAGTCATCTGCTACAAATGAATTGTTTCATTTATACCACTCATTACAATGGCACAGCTATAATTTTCCTGTATATCTCCTTTATTTAATAATTCATGTTATTCAAATATTCAACAACGTAAAAGCAAGTCAACAATTTTGCTTGTAATTCTACATTATCAAAATGATGAGTCACACATACTAAGTGACATTTCAGTGTACAAAGAGTGATCTAAATAACTTTGCACCTGCACTTTTCAGGTTTCTTTACATTTGATTTTTAATCTTATACAATGCATTTTAATAACTTTACTGAGCTCACCCTTCAAAGCATGTAATCCAGTATCATTTGGTATATTTACAGAGTTATGTAACCATCACCATAGTCTAATTTTAGAACATTTTCATCATCCCAAAATACTTCTTTTGACTACAACTTCAAATCATAATTACATTTTTTAGTTAATAAAGAAGCCCACATATTAGAGTTAACTCCTTTCGTTTTTTTTCCACTCAGTGACCTCAGTCTGTCTGTGTGTTTGTACGTGCATGTGTGTGTGTAAGTCATAATAGAGTTCATCTACTTCAAAGTTCTAAGTATTATAAAAATCCTCCTGCAACACTTTTTTATCAATAAAACTATTTCTGTTACCTTTGTTTTTTAAGTAGCAGAAGAGTATACTTAAGATTATTGGAATCGTACCATAAATTCTTAACTGAAGCTGAAACATTTTCAACCCTAGAGAGCTTTTTAAAAATGCAGATTTTCCTTAATGAAAGCAGGATGGCATGGTAACTCCTGGAAAACTCTTTTTCTATGGTCCTGATGAAATAGAGAATAAAACATATATATTACTGATGAAATGACAAAACAAAAGTTATCATGGAAGATTTTGAGAAAAGATAAATCTATAAAATTGAATTAATTATATTTTCTGTACTAGCTGGAGAAGAAAAAAAAAAGCTTTCTTCTCTTCTTACCTAAATAGAAATGGGCTATGACTCTATTTTAGTGGGTTATAATGCATGTACTTGAAACAACTTCCTAAGTTATGATTCCTCTCTATTACAAAAACACTGAAGCCCTGGAAGCATTTATTTCCCTTTCTGACACTGATTGACTGGATAGGTCTAAGCTGGAACAACCAGGAATTTGAGATTGAGGTGACAGGAGCCCACCTCAATTTCCTTGAGTCTTGAAATACGTAGGCTCAAAGATCGAGCTACCTGTGAGCGTGATCGGCCTTCCACATAGATCAGAGAAGCAGAGACAGCAAATACACAGGAAGAAAGAGAAAAGAGTGAAGCAAGTATATGTAAATTAACAGACCAGGCAGAAAGAAAAGGGATCTGAGTGGTGAAGGAACTCTGCACAGCTTTGCACACTGTAGTTCCTATACCTTTCGAGGCTCTTGGTTCTGTGAGATATTTGCTTATGCTTAAGCTGATTAACTTTGCTTTGTGTTTCTGGAAACCCAGACAGTTCTATAAGTTGACTAGTTTAAAGTGGAACCTAAGCATTTACTTAAGTATCTAAATCATTCCCATTATACAGAGTGAAGTAAGCCAGAAAGAAAAACACCAATACAGTATATTAATGCATATATATGGAATTTGAAAGACGGTAACAATAACCCTATATGCGAGACAGAATAAGAGACACAGATGCATAGAACAGTCTTATGGACTCTGAGGGAGAAGGTGAGGGTGGGACGTTCTGAGAGAATAGTATTGAAACATGTATATTATCATATGTGAAACAGAACACCATTCCAGGTCCAATGCATGAAACAAATGCTCAGGGCTGGGGCAATGGGATGACCCAGAGGGATGGGATGGGGAGGGAGGTGGGAGGGGGGTTTCAGGATGGGGAACACACGTAAACCCAGGGCTTATTCATGTCAATGTATGGCAAAAACTACTACAGTATTGTAAAGTAATTAGCCCCCAACTAAAATAAATAAATTTATTTTAAAAAAAAATTCTGTTTTATGTACTTAGAAAAAGCACTACTAGAATTTCATTTTGCAGAATATATCCAAGTAATAGCTTAATTAAGTGCATATAAACTGACTCATTTCAGAAATATCAGAAAAACAAAAAGACACAGAGAAAAAAAATAAATCAGTAAGTAGAAGTTGTTTTCAAGTGATATATATATATAATAAACAATAACTACTCATAACTTGAAAAATAATATCAGAAACTAAAAGTAAGCAACTCATCTATAGAATATTTCTTTATTTAAGATAAGGCATTTAACAAGCTTCCACTGCTTTATATAACCCATGGCTAATTCATGTCAACGTATGGCAAAAACTACTACAATATTGTAATTAGCCCCCAACTAAAATAAATAATTTATTAAAATAAATAAATAAATAAATCATTCATGAGTGGCACTAAAGAAATCAAGACACAAAATTTCTGCTTTTGATTAACGTAAAATCTTATTAGGCAAACAAACTAACAAAACTCTCCAAAACAATGCAGCTTATTACATAATGAACATTAGGTGGTATAATTACGTGCAGTAAATAATAGAGAAATCCATGTGGGCTCCAGCAAAGAGGGAAGATCTTGGAGCTGGAGTTTTTTGTGTTAAATGTTGAACAATGAGTAGAGTTTGGTTAGATAAAAAGTTTGGTTAAATAAAAATGTGTTCTAGATTAGGATATAAAGAATGAGCCAAGAATGACAGGAGCTGTCTGAACTTTCTGTAACCAGATAAAAGGAAGGAGGTGTAGATCCTTAAGCAAAGGTGTATTGTGACCAAATGTTTGTATAAAAAGTTAAATCTGGTTGTGGTATGCTGTACAGTTCAGAGGCAAGTGAACTAACTAACTTGGAAGATGTTTTCTCTCTGACAGTGATTAGAGAGAGGGGAAGAATCTAGGACACGTGGAAGAAGAAACACAGTGACTCAGATCAGTGCTTCTCAAACACTACTGTGTGCACTAATTGCCTTAGAATCTTCTTAATTGTTAACAATTTAAAGGAAAGGACAGAAAATAAACTAAGTAAAACATATAGTATTAAAATTGGAAAAATCAAGTAAACAGCCCAAAGTCTATTTTGGCTAAGTTTCATTCAAACAAGTCACATTGAACATCTTTTGTGTTACACAGATATGATAAATTTATAAGGAATCAAGTTATACGGTGAAATTAAAACTACTTTTAAATCCTTTGAAAGGAATTTACTGAGTTCATAAAAAATACTTCTGAAAGTCCTGGGAATCTTAGATGTGTCACACCTGGATATATTTTTAATGAAAGTGTGCATCTGAATTTGTAATGGAACATTTTGCAGCTTTCACAGTCATCCATCTCAGAACAAACATCTGTCATACTAATCAGGAGATATATGATCTGCCTGAGTACTCATTTCCCATCTATAAGGGGCCAGTTTAAGCATTCTGTTGTTTTTTTTTTATCATAGATAGTAGAGAGGAATTTCTTTCCAAAGACACTGTAGAAATTAATTTCTATAGTAAACTGAAGGAAACACTATGGGATTAGTTAGTCAAAGGAAACAAAAAACAGATTGAGCAATCTGTCTTTGTACGTATGTGTATACATACATATGCATTTACATATGTATGTATTTAACTAGCTATAGCTATACTTCTGCCATCTACAAATCTGTAAAAGAAAAATCCTGAATAAATAAAGTGTAAATGAAAGCTTATTAAACTATAATTGCTATAAAACAATAGTTTCTCATCCTCTAAAATTTATATTTAAAAATTGCTAAATGTATCTTTGTTCACTAAGCACTTTAATTAACAGCTATAACATGGTGATTATATTATTCAACATTTAAATGCTTAATTTGCAATCTGGAATTGCAGGCATTCCTTGATAAAGACATATTTTCATTTGTTGCACTTGTATTTTTAGTAGAAGACAAAAATAAAAAGATACTTATATGGTAATATGATACTAGATCCATAAACAAAAGTTTTACTCATTTTTTTCATTGCTCTTGAGATTTAAAACACAGTAACCATCTATATTTACACATTGAGCTGTTCGGATATTTTTCATGTTCTGAGAGGTTTGGAGTACTGTACCTGCCATCTACTGGAAGTCTATGGGAGGTACATTTTGCCACTAGCAACTCAAGGCCTCCAGAGAGCAGTCTAGAAAATGCTCTCAGTGCTATTTGTGGAAATCATATCACAGGTTTTGAGGTCCTTTAAAGAAAATTAAATGTAAAATAACTTTATTAATCACTGGTGAAAGTACAGAAGGAACCCATATAAATTTGAGCAGGCAAACTAGAGATTCACCTCTGAAATGTCAAAAGTACTAAAAGGCCATGAGCAAAAAGATCTACAAATTTCCTTCCTAGCATTTGTATTAAAGGAAGTGTTCTGGCCATAGGAATATGTGTATATAATTCCTAACTATTACAAGTAGCTTTTAAGATCAAGGGAGTCAGGATTCTGAAACCTTCTCTAGTGACTTTTGTCTATTTCTGGGCTTCGGTGAGTTATGTAAATACAGATAAGGGTAATGGGGAAGAAGACAGGATAAACTAAGTCTACAGCTGAAATGTTGAATGACTGCAAAGAATGTAACACCACAGTCAGTTGTTTAATTACATTCTTTTTGACTCTATTTAATTCCTTCAGCTATGCTCTGGATCAGAATGGTTAGCTCCAGCCCTACAAGGGCTTACATGTTGAGATGTCTAGACACTTATATATTCAGATGCCTAGATTTTCCTATTCAAATCATGGCAGTCTATTTTCTCACCCTAAATAATTTTGATATAATATATCTAATGATAACTTTCTCCTGATTTATGGGAAAGCCCCAGACACTGAGTTACCCTTTAATTAAGTTTTTATTGAACTCCTTTAAAAATTATAATTTAAAAAACTTAAAAACATAAAACCTCCCAGCTTTTAATCACTTTACATTTCTGGTGGCTAGAAGTAATTCTTAGAAGTAATAAGCTCTAGAATTACATGATCATAGACAGAGCTGCAGGGTTTCATACAGATTAACAGTGGCACTAAGAGGTAGAATAATTTAATTCAAGGACGTACAATTTAGTGGTAGAATTTAAACTGTAATTCAGGTCGTTTCACTCTAGTCACTATTATTTCTACTACTTTGCACTGCCTCAGATGTAATTATAAAATAGATATTGGACTTGAAATTGAGACAGGGAGCGTGAGCTATCGTCACATGAAAAAAGGGAAGACAAGTGAGGAAGAATAAAGATATTTGCCAGGTATGTTCTTATTACTGTACATTAAGCATATTCACTTTTACTTTGAAATTCAAACAAGGTGATCACTAACCCATGTCAAATTTTTATACTTAAATTAACCCACCTCTTAAACGTATCAATGAGAACCTATAGAGACAAGGGATGTTCACAGTTAGAGAGTTTCAGAGACAAGCAGCACCCAGACATTTCTAAGCCTAAGTGATGAAAACAGTAGGACTTTGTGTCTAGCAACATTACAGATTATTATAGAGACCCTGAAAATCTTCAACTGCAAACACTTATAAGTATGAGATAATAACTTAACAAATGCTGCTGAAAATGCATAGTCAAATTCATAGAGAAGTTGTAAAATCCCCAGGGACTAAAAGCAAAGAGAAAATTGGAAATCAGATTAGTGAATTGATGCTGATAGTTTAGCAGCTTGAGGGGGGGAGGCACATTAGTCACTTATGTTACTGAAAGTAATATAATGAACATTATGGACCAAAACATTGGAAATGCTTGAGTTGGGGAGTTGGATCAGCAAACCTTCCCCTCACAGATGTATATATAAGTCCAGGACACATGAAGGGTTATGTTCTCAGGGTAAGAGTAGCTAAGGAAAAATTTGTGCACTGGCAAAGTGAAATGAGAGAAATTTTGTTGAGTTGATCTGGGATCTAGGTAGGAAAAAAGTCTATAGAAAATTTGCATCCACAGGAAAAGCAAATTGCAGAATATGACCCTGAGCGCTTTAGATAATAAGACTGAAAAACACTAAAAAATAAGTATATTTAAATGGATTACTGTAAATAGAGCAGGGTGGGGAGAGAGGCTCAAGAGGGAGGTGATACATGTATAATTATGGCTGTTGTATGGTAGAAACCCTGGAGGAGGGCATGGGAACCCATTCCAGTATTCTTGCCTGGAGAATCCCATGGACAGAGGGGCCTGACAGGCTACAGTTCATGGGGTCACGAAGAGTCAGACGGAACTGAGCAACTAAGCACAGCCCAGTTGGAACCAACCGGTAGAAACCAACACAACAAGTAAACAAGTAAACAAGTAGAACCAATGGTAGAAACTAACACAACATCGTAAAGCAATTTGCCTTCAATTATAAACTAAATTTTAAAAAGTAAATAAATAGAAGGACTAAAATATCTAAGAAATTAATAAAACGCTATCAATAATGCATATAATGGATTACTTTGCAGCAATAAAAAAGATTAGGTAGATCTATAAATGTTTATAATGATCTCCAAATTTTCTTATAAAAATGCTAGTTACAAAAGCATCATGTAGCATAAATCCACTGTTGTTTAAAAGAATTAAAAAGGCACTTGTTTGTTTGCTTGAAGGATGTTCATTCTCTTTTTTTATTGAAAATTTTTTCTTGAAATATAATTAATAAAAAAAGAGACATTACTTTGCTGACAAAAGTCCAACCAGTCAAAGCTACAGTTTTTTCAGTAGTCATGTATGGATGTGGGAGTTGGACCATAAAGAAAGCTGAGCACTGAAGAATTGATGCTTTTGAACTTTGGTGCTGGAGAAGACTCTTGAGAGTCCCTTGGATTTAAAGGAGATCCAACCAGTCAATCCTAAAGGAGATCAGTCCTGAATATTCATTGGAAGGACTGATGCTGAAGCTGAAGCTCCAATACTTTGGCCACGTGATGCGAAGAACTGACTCATTGGAAAAGACCCTGATGCTGGGAAAGATTGAAGGCAGGAGGAGAAAGGGATGACAGAGGATGAGATGGTTGGATGGCATCACCAACTGGATGGACATGAGTTTGAGCGAGCTCCGGGAATTGGTGATGGACAGGGAAGCCTGGCGTGCTGCTGTCCTTGGGGTTGCAAAGAGTCAGACACGACTGAGCAACTGTACTGAACTGAAATAATTAATGAACAATATTATGTTAGTTTCAGGTATTCTACAGGATAACTTGATATTCGCCTACATTATGAAATGATTACCACAATAAGTCTAATAACCATCTGTCCCTATACAAAGTTATTATAATACTATTGACCATATTCCTTATTCTGTATACTACATCTTTGTGCCTTATTTATTTAATAATTGGATGTTTATATCTCTTAATTTCCTTCCCCTATTTTGCCCCAAGGATCCTTTCTCCCTTCTAAACAATCTATTTTTTCTCTGTATCTATGAGTACCTTTTCATGTTGTTTTACTTGTTTAGCTTTTTAGATTTCACATAAAATTGAGATCATATTGGATTTGTCTTTCTCTGTCTAAATTATTTCACTTAGCATAATAGCCTCTAGATCCATCCATATTGTTGCGAATGGCAAGATATCATTTTGTATGGTTGAGTAATATTCTATATATATATGTTTTATCTTCTTTATCCATTCTTCTATTGATGAACATTCAGATTGCTTCTGCATCTTGCTTATTGTAAATAATGTTGCAATGAACATTGGTGTGCATGTTATCTTTTGAATTAGTGTTTTTGTTTTCTGCAGATAGATACCCGGAAGTGAAATTGCTGAATGATATAACAGTCTTATTTTTAATTTTCTGAGGAACCTCCATACTTTTTTCCACAGTGGCTACACCAATTTACAATACCACCAAATGTGCCTAAGAGTTCCCTTTTCTCCACAAAGGATGTTCAGTTTCCTTATATTTGGCTCCAGTCAATTGTTTTGCTCCCTACAATTTTAAAATATAATGCAAGATGATTTATAATGAAAAATATTGGGCCAGGAAAATTTGAAAAAAATAATGGAAAATAACTTTTACAAATAAAAATTATAGGAAAAAATAAATTAAAATTGTAGTCTCTGAAATTTTTTTAAAAAAATGATTAGATATGGCTAAGGATTGAGCTAGTGAATAGAAAGATAAATTTGAAGAAACACGGAGAGACCGAGGAGATGGAAAAATATAAAACAAAGATTAAGAGATGCGAGGTAAAATGAGAAAGTCACAGATATATGCAAAAGGAATTTCAGGGGGGATAGAGAAAAAATGGTGAAAAGCTTATCGATTAAAAGAACGGCTGAGAATTTTCCAGAAGTTATAAAACACTTCAGTCCTCAGATTCAAGAAGTAAATCCCAAGCAGTCTCTAAAGCAGCAAATGCAAATAAATGATTTTTAAACCAAGAGAATAGACAGACTAGAAGCGACAATTAGACACCGGTGTTTCTCAGTAGCAATAATGAAAAAGGGAAGACAGTAAATTACCTCCTTGAATGAGCTGAGAAAAATTTAAATTCTCACAAAAATGGATATTTTGTGCTCATTTAACATCATTTAGGAATGATATCAAAATGGACTGTATTTACTATCAACAACTATCACTAAAGTCTTAGCCCCTCAGTCATGTCTGACAATTTGTGACCCCATGGATTGTAGCCCTCCAGGCTCCTCTCTCCATGGATATTCCAGGCAAGAATACTGGAGTGGGTAGCCATTCCCTTCACCAGGAGATCTTCCCAACCCAGGGATCAAACCTGGGTCTCCTGCATTATAAGCAGACTCTTTACCATCTGAGCCACCAGGAAAGCTCAAACTATCACTAAAGGGATTGCTAATGACTATTCTTCATGAAGAAAAGAATAATGAATTTATAAAGAAGGATTGAGTTCAAAAAAAGGAACGTGAACAAATAAATTGGTAAAAAGTAGATAAATCTAAAAGAATACTGACTTCATTAAATATAAGAATAATAATGATTAATTTGGGGAGAAGGAAAAGAACAAACAAGACTTAAATACCCAACAAACATATATAGATAAGTTGGAGTGGTATTAAAGATTAAGGCCTTTTTATCTGGGGAAAGTCTGGTGTGATTATTAATTTTATGTGTTAACTTGACTGGGCCACAGAGTACCCAAATATTTAGTCAACATTGTTCTGGATATTCCCATGAAAGTATTTCTGGATGAGATCAGCATTTAGTAGACTGGGTGAAGCAGACTGCTCTCTCTAAAGTGAATGAGCCTCATTCACTCATTTGAAGCCTGTCTAGAACAAAAAGGGTGACCTTCCGATGAGTAAAAGAGTTTTTAAGTGTTTGAGCTCTGGGATATTGGCTTTTTTTTTCCTTCCTTTATACTCAAACTGAAACATAAGCTCTTTTGGGGGCTCAAACCCACTGGGCTTTGGACTAAAACTATAACCATCAGTATTTCAGGCTCTCAGACCTTCAGATTGAGACTGAAGCTAAATAGTTGCTCTCCTGAGCATCCATTTGTCTGATTAACCCTGCATATCTGAGATTTAACAACCTCCATTTTCATGCAAGTTGATTCCTTATAATAAATCTCTTTCATTCTCAATCTCTCTCTCTCTTGCTTTCTCACTCTCCACTTCACTTCACTTCAGTCGCTCAGTTGTGTCTGACTCTTTGCGACCCCATGAACCGCAGCACGCCAGGCCACCATGTCCAAAACCAACTCCTGGAGTCCACCAAAACCCATGTCCATCGAGTCGGTGATGCCATCCAACCATCTCATCCTCTGTTGTCCCCCTCTCCTCCGGCCCTCAATCTTTCCCAGCATCAGGGTCTTTTCAAATGAGTTAGCTCTTTGCATCAGGTGGCCAAAGTATTGGATTTTCACCTTCAACACCAGTCCTTCCAATGAACACCCAGGACTCATCGCCTTTAGGATGGACTGGTTGGATCTCCTTGCAGTCCAAGGGACTCTCAAGAGTCTTCTCCAACACCACAGTTCAAAAGCATCAATTCTTCGGCGCTCAGCTTTCTTCATAGTCCAGCTCTCACATTCATACATGACCACTGGGAAAACCATAGCCTTGACTAGACGGACCTTTGTTGACAAAGTAATGTCTCTGCTTTTCAATATGCTGTCTAGGTTGGTCATAACTTTCCTTCCAAGGAGTAAGCGGCTTTTAATTTCATGGCTGCAATCACCATCTGCAGTGATTTTGGAGCCCAAAAAATAAAGTCAGCCACTGTTTCCACTGTTTCCCTATCTATTTGCAATGAAGTGATGGGACCAGATGCCATGATCTTAGTTTTCTGAATGTTGAGCTTTAAGCCAACTTCTTCACTCTCCTCTTTCACTTTCATCAAGAGATTCTTTAGTTCTTCTTCACTTTCTGCCATAAGAGTGGTGTCATCTGCATATCTGAGGTTATTGATATTTCTCCCGGCAAACTTGATTCCAGCTTGTGCTTCTTCCAGCCCAGCGTCTCTTATAATGTACTCTGCATATAAGTTAAATAAGTAGGGTGACAATATACAGCCTTGATGTACTCCTTTTCCTATTTGGAACCAGTCTGTTGTTCCATGTCCAGTTCTAACTGTTGCTTCCTGACCTGCCTACAGGTTTCTCAAGAGGCAGATCAGGTGGTCTGGTATTCCCATCTCCTTCTGAATTTTCCACAGTTTATTGTGATCCACACAGTCAAAGGCTTTGGCATAGTCAATAAAGAAGAAATAGATGTTTTTCTGGAACTCTCTTACTTTTTCCATGATCCAGCGGATGTTGGCAATTTGATCTCTGGTTCCTCTGCCTTTTCTAAAATCAGCTTGAACATCTGGAAGTTCACGGTTCACGTATAACTGGAATTCCATCACTTCCATTAGCTTTGTTCCTAGTGATGCTTCCTAAGGCCCACTTGACTTCACATTCCAGGATGTCTGGCTCTAGGTGAGTGATCACACCATCGTGATTATCTGGGTCGTGAAGATCTTTTTTGTACAGTTCTTCTGTGTATTCTTGCCACCTCTTCTTAATATCTTCTGCTTCTGTTAGGTCCCTACCATTTCTGTCCTTTATTGAGCCCATCTTTGAATGAAATGTTCCCTTGGTATCTCTAATTTTCTTGAAGAGATCTCTAGTGTTTCCCATTCTATTTCCATTTCTCTCTTTAGTTCTAGCTGAATCTCTAATTCTATCTTTATATCCCTCTGTATCTCTATCCTACCAATTCTGTTTCCCTGGGGAACTCTGACTAAAACAGATTTTACCAACAGTGGTTCTAGAAGAATAGAATTATAAATTGAATTGGTTCTGGGGTTTCTTGAATTGGCTTTCTAATCTGACTAGATTTGGGGTTCCCTGGTATCTCAGCTTGTAAAGAATCTGCCTGTAATGCAGGAGACCCTGGTTTGATTCCTGGGTCAGGAAGATCCCCTGGGAAAGGGGTAGGCTACCCACTCCAGTATTCTTAGACTTCCCTGGTGGCTCAGATGGTAAAGACTCTGCCTGCAATGTAGAAGACCTGGTTTGATCCCTGGATTGGAAAGATCCCCTGGAGGAGGACATGGCAACCCACTCTAGTATTCTTGCCTGGAGAATCCCAATGGACAGAGGAGCCTGGCAGGCTGCAGTCCATGGGGTCACAGAGTTGAGGACACCACTGAATAGAATTATAAGGTGAATTGGTTCTGGGGTTTCTGAAATTGGCTTTCTAATCTGATTAGATTTAAAGATGCTAATGACTCCATTTCCATTAGTAAAGACAGCACTGATAGTTCATGATCAGGCATGATCTGGCAACAAAGATAAGTAAAGTATCACCACTGGAGACTCCTAAACAGTCACTTACAAGAAGCAAGGATCTAAGTGTCTGTGTATACAACACTTTTGAACATTTTTGTCAAACTAACAATTATAAGGAGATCGACTCATTGTTCCTAATGTTTATAGACAAGATGGGAAAAGAAAAGAATGAGCTCAGGGATTCAAATTCCCAACTCCAGTGCCACGTATATGATCTGAAAGCTCTGTGTGTGCTCCTTTAGCTGTAGGGCTAAAAGTCTAAAGCAGAATCTCAATCTGCAGCTGGCTGAATTACAACTCCCAGCCTGGTAGGGTGTCTACTATTAAACAGCATTGATTGGGAGGGATCCAGATACTGAAAGGTGGAATGGGGACACATGAAAAGATCTCCATGAAGCTAAGGACACTGAGTCCCTAATTCTGATTAACTGTTTTGCCAAAGGAAGCAGTCTCTCTACTCACAATGGAAGAGTCCCTTTCAACCCCAGTAGAAGCAGCCTCTCTACCCCTATTTGAGCGGATTAACCCTGTAATGCCTGATGAGATAGTAAAGGTGGCTGCACACGTGACAGTGCAGATTGCTCTCTACTCCTCCATGCTGCTAGACCTAAAACTAGACTCAAGTTCCAAGGCCCCTGAAGCTGAAGTACAAAGTGTGACCCACGAGGACGTGCAGTTCATTCCAAAAGCAAACAAACAAACTTAGTTTTCCAATTTGTACAGACAGAAATTTGGAGAACATGTGTGGGAATGGATAAGGATGTGGGGTAATGGTGTCAGAAATATAAAGTTGGATCAGGCCAACTTTACCGACATGGGCTGACTAAGCAGAGATTCTGCATTTAATTATACATCTTAGAGAGTTAGAAAGGGATCTAACAATATGGTTGGTTGGTTGGTTGGCTAAAACATAAATCAAAAGGTAGCCCACAGTGAGCAAGTTGGAAATGCTGGACAAACTTTGGTTTAATGTAGGGGAAGGGAACCAAAGGCTTAGGGAGACTGGACTGCTAGAGTGGATTTGTCACTTAAGAGCTATTCATTCACCTTGGAAATGTTCGGAAGACACACTTTTCAACACAACTACAAGGAATAAATCTGTGAGGTGAAACCAACAGCCCTGGAGAGCTCTGTTTGCTCATCTTTCTAAACTAGACCCTACATTGGGATCTGCTGTCATTTTGCAACCTAAATGCAACAAAGTAAAGGAATCCCAGTTCAGCTCAGTTCAATCGCTAGGCTCTGCAACCCCATCGATGGCAGCAGGCGCCAGGCTTCCTTGTCCATCACCAACTCCTGGAGCTTGAGGAAGAACAGAATGAATCCCAGTGGCAGGGGGCAAATGGCACCACTCACCTGCCAAAGAAAGTGACTGTGCTACTGCAGTGAACAGCAGAGTCAAAGCAGCAATTTAGTTCAGTCAATCAGTCGTGTCCGACTTTTTGCAACCCCATGAACCGCAGCACTCCAGGCCTCCCTGTCCATCACCAACTCCTGGAGTTCACCCAAACTCATGTCCATTGAGTTGATGATGCCATCCAATCATCTCATCCTCTGTCGTCCCCTTCTCCTCCTGCCCTCAATCTTTCCCAGCATCAGGGTCTTTTCCAATGACTCAGTTCTTCGCATCAGGTGGCCAAAGTATTGGATTTTCACCTTCAACACCAGTCCTTCCAATGAACACCCAGGACTCATCTCCTTTAGGATGGACTGGTTGGATCTCCTTGCAGTCCAAGGGACTCTCAAGAGTCTTCTCCAACACCACAGTTCAAAAGCATCAATTCTTCGGCGCTCAGCTTTCTTTATAGTCCAGCTCTCACATCCACACATGATCACTGGAAAAACCATAGCCTTGACTAGACGGACCTTTGTTGACAAAGTAATGTCTCTGCTTTTCAATATGCTGTCTAGGTTGGTCATAACTTTGCTTCCAAGGGTAAGCGTCTTTTAATTTCATGGCTGCAATCACTATCTGCAGTGATTTTGGAGCCCAAAAAATAAAGTCTACCACTGTTACCACTGTTTCCCCATCTATTTGCCATGAAGTGATGGGACTGGATGTTATGATTTTAGTTTTCTGAATGTTGAGCTTTAAGCCAACTTCTTCACTCTCCTCTTTCACTTTCATCAAGAGGCTCTTTAGTTCTTCTTCACTTTCTGCCATAAGGATGGTGACATCTGCATATCTGAGGTTATTGATATTTCTCCTGGCAATCTTGATTCCAGCTTGTGCTTCTTTCAGCCCAGCATTTCTCATGATGTACTCTGCATATAAGTTAAATAAGTAGGGTGACAATATACAGCCTTGATGTACTCCTTTTCCTATTTGGAACCAGTCTGTTGTTCCATGTCCAGTTCTAACTGTTGCTTCCTGACCTGCCTACAGGTTTCTCAAGAGGCAGGTCAGGGGTCTGGTATTCCCATCTCCTTTGGGATTTTCCACAGTTTTTTGTGATCCACACAGTCAACTGCTTTGGCATAGTCAATAAAGCAGAAATAGATGTTTTTCTGGAACTCTCTTGCTTTTTCAATGATCCAGTGGATGTTGGTAATTTGATCTCTGGTTCCTCTGCCTTTTCTAAATCCAGCTTTAACATCTGGAAGTTCAGTTCACGTATTACTGAAGCCTGGCTTGGAGAATTTTGAGCATTTCTTTACTAGCGTGTGAGATGAGTGCAATTGTGTGGTAGTTTTAGCCTTCTTTGGCATTGCCTTTCTGAGGGATTGGAATGAAAACTGACCTTTTCCAGTCCTGTGGCCACTGCTGAGTTTTCCAAATTTGCTGACATATTGAGTGCAATTAGAATAGTATGAATCAAGTAGCTGACCATGGTATTCCTAGATGTGAACTAAATAGCAAGCCTACTAAATTCTTGATCTGTATAAGCAGAAAAAGTCTATGTTAAGTGACTAAAAGTTTAACTTGAATATAAAAAGAGAGAGTCACAGCCCCTCAATCAGTTCCCAGACTTTAGCCATTTTACAGACGTAGAACCTTTTAAATGCAAGGGTCTTGAGGAAAGACCCTGGTACACTGCTAGAAATTTATACTGCTCATCTTTATCTCAATCCTCCCCTCAAGGGATCTATAGCCTTTTACCAGGATAGCCATGCACTGAGGGAAAAGAAATAATCAGAACTTTCCAGGCTCTGAACTGACACTCATTCCAAGAGAAAAGCATCACTGTGGTCCACCAGTTACAGTAGGGCCTTATGGAGGTCAGGTGATCAATTTTAGTGACTCACAGGTGTGACTCACAGTGAAGATAGATATGGATGTGGGTTCCCACATCCATACTGTGGCTATTTCTCTAGTTCCGGAATGTAATAATTGAAATAAACATACTCTTCAGGTGAGAAATTGCTCAGATTGGCCCTCTGATCCTTGGTAAGAAGGCTATCCTGGTGGGAAAGATCAACTGGAAGCCAGCAGAACTGCCTTACCTAGGAAAATATTCAACCAAAAGCAATTCTACATTACTGGAGAGAATGCAGAGATTAGCACCAGTATCAATGGCTTGAAAGAGGCAGATGTGGTCATTCCCACCACATTCCCATTCAACTTCCCTACTTGATCTGTGAAGAAGTCAGAGGGATTGTGGGAAAGATAGTGGATTATTTTAAGTTTAACTGAGTAATTACAATTGCAGCTGCTATACCAGATGGGGTTTCATTGTTTTACCAATACAACCTGGTATCTGGTACTCTGGTATATATACAGCTTTGATCTGGCAAATGTTTTTTTCTGCATACATGTCAATAAAGATCACCAGAAGCAGCTTACTTTCAGTTGGCAAGGCCAGCAATACAATTTCACTGTCTTACCTTAGGGGTGCATCAACTTTCCAATCCTATGTCATAATTTAGTTTGCAAGAATCTTGGCTGCCTTTCCTTTCCACAAGAAATCACTCTGATTTATTACATTGATAACATTATGCTGATTGGACCTAGTGAGCAAAAAATAACAACAACTCTAGACTTATGAGTAAGACACTAGTGTCAGAGGGTGAAAATAAATCCTACAGGAATTCAGAGACCTTCTATATCAGTGAAATTTCTAGGGCTTCATTACTGTAGGCCATGTTGAAATATGTCTTCTAAGAAAACTGAGTGCTGAGAATTGATGCTTTTGAACTGTGTGTTGAAGAAGACTTTTGAGAGTCCCATGGATTGCAAGGAGATCCAACCAGTCCATCCTAAAGGAGATCAGTCCTGAATATTCATCGGAAGGACTGATGCTGAAGCTGAAACTCCAATACTTTGGCCACCTGATGCAAAGAACTGACTCATTTGAAAAGACCCTAATGCTGGGAAAGATTGAAAGAGGGAGGAGAAGGGGATGACAGAGGATGAGACGGTTGGATGGCATCACTGACTCAATGGACATGAGTTTGAGTAAGCTCCAGGAGTTGGGGATGGACAGGGAAGCCTAGCATGCTGTAGTCCATGGGGGTGCAAAGTCAGACATGACTGAGTGACTGGACTGAACTGAACAGAAGATGAAGGGTAAGTTATGGAACAACTGAAAAAGAGATACAATGCCTAGTGGACCTCTTTGGAATTTAGAAGAAACAGATTCCAAACTTGGGTAAGTTACTCTGGCCCATTTACTGAGTGACCTGAAAAGTTGCTAGTAATTGTGGATTAGGGAATGAAGTGCTTGAGGAATTGCATAGGTGAACTTGCCTTCAGCCTCCACAAAGTAACTGGGAAGCACTGCAACTGGAGAGCTCCAAATAAAACAGAGGGAATAATTTTCAAAAGAAAAATCAATGGCGGGCTTCCCTGGTAGCTCAGTGGTACAGAATCCGTCTGTCAATGAAGAAGACATACATTTGATCCCTGATTCTAGGAAGATCTCACGTATTTCAGAGCAACTAAGCCTGAGCATCACAACTATTGAGCCCGTGTTCTAGAGCCTGGGAGCTGCAATTACTGAGCCCACATGTCACAACTACTGAAGCCCACTCACCCTAGAGCCAGTGCTCTGCAACAAGAGAGTAGTACCCTTTCCCTGCAACTAGAGAAAAGTCCATGCAGCAACAAAGACCCAGCATAGTCACAAATAAATAAATAAATAAAATTATTAAAACAATCAATGAATATAATCTATCCTACAACAAATGAATGAAAGAAATTTGATACTCTTCTGTCTTCTAGTGTCCAAGCTAGAAGTTCCTTTCAGCAGCCCCTTAAAACAAGAGGAACTATGCTTGGCAGCTAAATATTATTAGGGATCCTTCATTTATTTGACTCATAATCAGAATTTTTCACAGATAACACATTTCTAAGTCAGATATAAAACACATAAACCACTAAAGAAAATAAAAATAAGGATTCATGTACTGTGTGAAAAGATTGAAAGATAAACAGAAAACTAGGAATAATGTTGTAACATATATGTAAGACAATGGATTAATAACCCTAAAATAAAAACAACTTATGAATCATTAAGATAAAAATAGACATTCCGAGGGAATAAGATCATGAACAGATTATCAATAAAATACACATATCCAATAAAGATGTGAAAAATATTTATCCTCATGAATGATTTAAAAAAAAAAAAATTCTATCATTGATGCAGTCCAGACAGGTCAGACTCCTAGGTCACAGAGAAGGGTGGGAAAATGAAAAAAGAATCTGAGGGAGCAAACAGAAAATATCTCACACAGTAAGCTTTGCTAAATAAAGTCTCTGAGATTTTCCAATAAGATATCTATACATCTGCATACAGGAAATAGGATGAAAATTTGCAATCCTTTGTTTGGTACTGTTTGGCCCTTTTGATAGGTATGCCTAAACTATTTTGGAAGAGGCAGGAACCATTGTTTCCTTAATAAATCAAAATAAAAGCTAGTGAGATTTCCCCATTAGAAAAAGCCTAGTGGGATTTTACCATCAGCAAAAATTGTAAAAAAACAATTTACTTACCCTAGAGGATTTCCTCTATGCTGCAGGAGTATGGTATAGTCCTCCCATCACAGAGTGAGCAATTTGTAGCTCCTGAGACTAGTACAATTGGATCAGTTGAATTTCGCCACCTCCAGGTATAGAGCTAAAAATGAAGAAGAAAAATACCTTATTATTACTTGGAAATTACATCCAATTGAGAGTTACATACATTGAAACTATTGATCGGTCACAGTGAGTATTAATATCCTGAATTTTTTTTCCAATTAAGATGTAAAGATTCAAAGCATAGTCTAGCCCAGATTTGCAAAATCCTACAACAATGATTATTTACTCACTTGTTCAGTTGTTTGTTCAGTTCATTCAATGTACTTTTATGTAGCCTATGTCAAGAATTGTTTGAGATAATAGATACCCAGAGGCAAATTCCTTCTGGAACTCAGTAAGTAATGAAGACAAATATAAAGTGTTACACAATATGATAGGGGCATTTGATAAAAAGTGAAAGGGGCTATGAGAACACAAAAGAGAATTTCTGAGGGTGGATTTCTTAAGAGCAGAGCCTAAGAGACAAGGATTCTTGTTCAAGTGATTTATTGAGGGAGTATGTTCAAGTGAAGCATAACATAGCGTGAGGGCAGCAAGAATCTAGGCAAAGAGGTAAGTTCAGTAGTTTCGCTTTGGTCTGATTCTTCAAGAAGCCCTGGGTCATGAGCAGTGTGATACAGTTATTCCACCTTGAAATAAAGGCCCAGACCTTGTATCAGTAAGGCCCAGTTTCCAGGATGGCCCTGGGGAGAGGGCATAAGCTCTCAGGCATTTTCAAATGTGGAGGCTTCTGTTGACCAGGGACAACTCAGGCATATCCCTGTAGTCCATTAGCTGTCATCACTCACAGCAGCTGGGGGACGGGTGCACTGGCCCAGGAATAGAATCCGTGTCTACTGCATTCCACTATTTATACCATTCAGACCCACTTGGTTCTCACATTACATTCATATCATGATGGTATAACTTCTCCAGGATTTGGGGCGTTCACAATTCCTGGAGAAACTTCCAGGAGGAGGGTTAGTGAGACAAAGTACAGTCCCCACTGCACTAGCACGGGCCAGTCGCCTTCTCTACTCACCCATTCTATTCTAGAGTCCTTTCTGCCTTGGATAATATATTTGTTGATTCAGGTAGCTTGCCAGTAAGGTGACCAACACTGTCAGCCCTGGCAGATCTGAATCCCTGGTTACCCTGACCGTTCTAGGTCATGGTTGCTGTATTAACCCACTTACTGTTACACATGCGCTATTAAAGTGGAGCATCGGAATACCAAGAGATGACTCATGGGATCACTTTTGTACCAAAAATATTCCTCCCTACCCCGAAAATGCAGCAAGTCTTACTTCCTGCTTATCAGAGTTGTTGCCCCTGCCAGTATGGTAATTTCCCTTTTTTCCTGCTGGTCTATTGGTACAAGGAGCCCAGAATAACCAGTGGCAGCTGCAGCCTTACTTTCAGTGGAAAACTTAAAAAACAATCCTCTTCTTGAGGCCTCTAGACACACAAAGCCTAAATATGAAGGATCAGAAAGCACAAATTCATCAAGTTGGTTACTGTCAGTTATAGGTGTTGGCTGACTCTCACTTAACCTCCCCGCCTTGATAATCAGACCCATATATCCCGCCTGTTGGGGACACAGCACCATGTCACAGGGTGTCATCTTCAAGCCTCAGCTCACCTTCAAGACGCCATCCCAGCACTCTGTCTAGCTGGCAGCTTCTGAAGGGTATAGTACATAGTAGGAACAATACACCTCATTTGTGATATATGGGTCTTGGTTCACAGCAATATCATACTGGATTTCATGCTGGTAGATCAGACCTTTGAATTGTGGGTGCTGGCTGAAGCACAGTGAATAGGTGATGCAAGTTTATATCCAGAATATGAATTAATCACCATCAGATTAAATGGTTTCTCTTTCTAGGGTTAAAGGGTCCACTTTTATCAGTTTGCTTACATTGACTGGGGGCTCAGTGCTGGTCTTTGGGGCTGACAGGTTAGATAGTCAGCCACAGTAGTAGCCAGATGAACTGAGATGGAGCCTGTTTTAATGGGCCCATCTCTATCAGGACTCTGACTTGTATCACAGGCTTGCTGAGGCTATGAAATCAGCCTCCTTTACATGTTTGCCACTCTTAACAGTTAAATTCTATGTCTGGTTGTCAGTTCAGCCTGCACTTTGGCAACAAGAGGCATAGGTCCCTAATTGAAGTCAAGGAAGTATGTTTTACTTTAAAATGGAGATGGAGTCTAAGCCTGTCATTTTCTCTCTTCAAGGCATTAATGGTGCTTAGCATCAGTTCCCAATACCTCAATCTTTGTAGTTATTACTGACCTGAAATTCTTAAGCCTCAGAACATTACACAAGCTATGTCCACCTGTACCCCATCCATGATCACCAGAAGTTAAAGTCTCAGCAGTTGTATTGCTACAGAAGGTCAGACTTTGTGGCCATCTGGCTGGTGAATGATCTGACCTCAGCCTCCCATCCTTAGAGATTACTTTCTAAGATCATTCCTGGTACCGACTATCTTAGGTTGGCTTTTCTGAAAGCAGAGCCAGAGCCAGAGATAGGGATTCTTGTGCAAATGATTTGGTGAGGGAGTTCTCTCAGAAGAAATCGTAAATTAGTGAGAATAAGGCAGAGAATGAAGCTAGGTAGAGAGATAGCAGAGGTCTAGCCTTAGCGATAACCTGGCAAACTCCAGAGCACGAGGGGCACACTGAGTGGTCCCACCTTGAGGCAAGAGGGTCCCACCTTCATCTCCCCATGTTGTCAGTTCTGGGACAAAGGACATTTCAGATATTTTTGAGTGAGGAGGATCCTGTTGGTGGGATGCAATTTCCTGGTATTAATAAAAGGGATCTGGTCTGGGCACCAGCAGCTCTCCTATAGGAGGAATGAGAAACTCTTTGCTAAGGAATTAGAAAAGATTTTGTCATGAAGATGACACTTGGCTTGTTAGGAAGAGAAGAGAGGTAATGTAATTAGGCTAAAAGTGGAGTAGCCAAGGTAGGGGGTGAAGAGTAATTCAAGCACAAGATTACTGACTTCAAATCTGAAGGAGAGTTGTGCTCAGAATCATATATACTTGATTTCAACATTCTCCTGAACTCAGTGGAAGCTCGTCTACTAGGTGTTAATTTTTATTTTTATTTAGTTTCTTTTGTTTCTTTTTCTTTTCCTTTTTGGATTATTTTCTTTAAGCTATAGGCTGCCAATTCTTCCTGGCAGTAGTATTACTGAATATAGCTAGTTAATGAGATATGCTGGGGTTAGTTTACAACATTTACACTAATGAAGGTATTTAAACATCTCACTAGAATAATAATAGACACCTTATAGAAAGGCTGTATACTTTGGCAGATGTTAAAAAGGAAAAACTGTGTATGGGAGGTAGTCTTGCCAGGGGCTCCAGAATTTCTGAAACAGTGTAGTATATAAAGGTTTATATTTAAAGTAAAACTGTAGCAAAATGGCCAAACTGGGTTAGAAAAAGAGGAGACTGTATAATTTTGGATTATCCCAATTTATTACTTGCAAGATATCATACATAAGAAAAAACACAAAACTGACATTTGACCAATAGCATTACATTTTGAAATTTCTACATTTGGGACTTATAATTTGAGTAAAAATGCTGTCTTTCATATAGATGTTCAGATAATCACCATCATTCAGTTGAGTTACAACCTTCTGGGAAAAGGTGCAGGGAAGGAAAGACTCAAGGCTAGGTATTTGCAAGTGCATTTGGGTGAATGTGCATATTTGTATGTCTGTCTGTGAAGTGAGAGAGACTTTTTTTTGTATCTGTGCCATTTCAAAACCAAATACAAATAATCTCCATTTTGAACTGTGCATACCTGTGTATCTCTGGTGTAGTGTGTAGGTAATCAAGATTTAACACCACAATAAGGCTGGCATTTGAAATTAGAAGAGGAGAAAAGACTTTCTTTAGAATCTACCAACCTGGAACTAGTGCTGTGCAGTCAGAAGCTTTGGTTATTAAATGAAATCAAAAGCATATCAGGCCGCTCAACATCTTAAAAACCATTAGTGTTTCATTTAGACAGAGTGTCTTGTTTCTGAAATATTCATAGCTGGAATCCACCACCACTGCTGAGATTTATATCTCCTCTCTTCCCATTATGCTTGCTGAATCTCTTTACTTGCTATTGTAGGAAAAATATTCAAAGATTTATAGGCAGCAAAGAGAAGGCAGCAAATTATGACATCCATTATTGGCATCTGCTCTTGTCTGTATCCGCAGGAAATGCAAATACAAACGAATTCCAATTTTCTGCTACAACTGAGTTGCAAAGGGAACTGTTATATGCAGATGAGGCAACTTCTATTTGGACAGAGATAAAATGGAAGAAATTTCAGTCTACTACACTTGGCATACCATTTGCATAACTCTGAGAAAACTGTCACAAAGGGATAATAAAAAATCATAAGGCTCTTAAAGAATCACATAAAATGCCTGTAGCTAAGCTGCTTATAAGAGAAACAGACACAGCTTTAAGTTGTATGGGTTGGTTCAAGATCCAAAAACAAAAGGGTGATTAAATATAGATGCTTCTATATTCATTGGTAAAAGTGATCCCTCTTCTCATGTTTGGCAAAGGGATTATTACACTAAGTTTGAAAATAACATAATCCAGTATTCAGTAAAGACAGACCTGGCATAAGCCATTGTTTCTCCTGAAGGAATGACAATGACAACATTTTCCATTATGTTGGAGGATCTTTGAAAGCAAAGAACTCTTGTATCCACTGATGTCCTATATCCTCAGTGTCTAAAGTAGAGTTTTGAACGTGATAGCATCTCCAAATAAAATGTTCAATGATAGGAATTGAAGGGGTCACAGTAGGACAGAAGTGGAACTCAGGAGATTAATGTTCTAAGTTCTTTGTCTTTGAGAATTTGGCCAGGTTTCCCTATTTCTATGGGCCTCTCTCCCACTTCTGAAAAGAAGGAGGCAATAATATCCATCTTAATTGGTTTGGGAAAGAATTAAGTGAAGTGTCTATGTTCAGTATAACATCTGGCATAGATCTGTCTCTTAAGACCCAAGTCCTTTTTTCCTACCTCCCACAACTCTGCTACATGTCTCAGCTGAGGATTAAGAAGGTCAGCAGTTTCTGACAGTCTTAGACCCCAGGCACATGGCTCATGTTACCTGTTATCTGTCTGCTCTTATCTTAATGCTCCATTTGCCTCAAAATTCCTTTCCAACATTTACTAAAACTTTGGCCTCTGAATCTCAATTTCCCTCCTACTCAAGTCCTGATGTCATACCACACATGCTTTTCTTGTCTATCTGGCTTTTCCCACCAGAGTTATGATTTGCTTCAACTTTTCAGGGCTCCACTCTCTCTCCCATGCACCTGCCGACTCTTTCCTCCTCTCTGTCCATATAAACCTGACTGCTTTCATCCGTTTACCATCTCCAGGTAACACAATTAAAACGTGAATGGTCATGGTGAGCTATGTAACTTTACATCTTTCAAAGTTTGATATACAAAGCTTTCTCAATTTCTGCCCCAAGATTAACCATTCCTCTGGATGACTGACAGTGGGAACATTCATTTCCTTCAGAAAAAACAGCACTTTCATTCACTGGGTATCATCTTGTCCGGGTGAACAATACACCCAACTGTTTTAATCACCTCCTACTCAGAACACTGTTGATGAGGGAGAGACTCCCACCATGGAGTTAGTTGTAAGGATGGTCCCAAAGAACATATGATACTCCTGGTCCTCACAGTTCAGGAAAGCAGGACACCATATGCCAGGCTGGGCCACATGGACTTGTGTTTGGGAGCAGAGTGAACTTCCAGGAACAGTGGAGGCAGCCCTGAGAGTAGCGAGAGGGTTAGTACCCCCTGGTTGCTAGGAGAGGGTGACTGACTTGCTGGAATAATTCTATGGGATGGTAGGGAACTGAAATCTGCTACTCAGGGATAAGCAGGAACTACATCTGGTCTTCATGATAAGGAGAGCTGTTTGGCTAGGGGGTCTTGGATCTGAAAGCAGAGTCGGGGTAGGGGGAGTTTGTGATTAGGGTATTGGAAGCCCTTCTTATTTTATCAGATGTCAAGGCAGCACATCATATTCAGCCTTAATTTTAGGCTTTATTCCCCACCAACTCAAAATTCCTTTAACTCCTAATTCCAAGGACTTTCACTTCTGTTCTGCATTGATAGGGCTTATATTTCCAGTCTAATGCGCAGAATCATAATTTCCAACCTCCCACTTATTTTCTTTTTATTGGAGTATAATTGCTTTACAATGTTGTGTTACTATCTGCTGTACAACAAAGTGAATCAGCTTCATGTATAAAACCTCCCACTTTTTATTATCTTTAGAGTTTTATCTTATTGCTCTGCCATTTCCTCCCTGGAAAAAAAAAGACTCAGCCCTGAATCTACTGTATATTCTTCTGAGAACTATGGGATAAAAACCACATGCAGATGAGATTTCTGCTGTTATATTTTCATAGTCTTTAACTGCCAGTGGATTATTAATATTGCCTAGGATCTCACAGCCTTGTTCTCTCAATTCACAGAGAAGCTGCTCCACATTTCACTGCTATTCTCAAGGTCCTATCTAACCTTTCCCCAGTCATGCTTATCAAAGCATCTGAGATAAGAACTCTATCTACACAGCCATCCACCTTAAGCCTCAGCAGAAGGGCCCTTTCTCTTGCTACCTATGCCCAAATGCAAAACCGTGCTCTGAATCCCTTCCTCCCTCATCTCCTTGACAATCACATTCCATCAGTTCTTCTCTTCCCTTTATCCTCAATCTTCCCCTCTTGATTTTTTTTTTCTTAGCATATAAACATGCTCAAGTCTCTTCTACCAAAAAAATTCCACCTGTTAACTATACATCTCCTTTTTTCCTCTTACAACCAAGCTGCTTTAAAGAGCAGAATAGAATTTAAATATCCTCCAGCCCCCTAAAAGGAACCCTCTTACACCATTGTGGAAATGTAAACTGGTGCATCCAACCACTATAGAAAACAGTATGGAGGTCCTTTAAAAACTAAAAACAGAGTTACCTACCATATGATCCAGTAATCCAAGTTTGGATTACTGGATGTAATGTCCAGAGAAAACTATAATTTCAAAAGATACATGTACCCCAATGCTCACTGCAGCACAATTTATAATAGCCAAGATGTGAAAACAACATAAATTTCCACTGATGGATGAATGGATAAAGATGTGATATACATCTGTGTGTGTGTGTGTGTGTGTGTGTGTGTGTGTATGTAATATTACTCAGCCATAGAAAAGAATGAAATAATGCCATTTGCAGCAACATGGATGGCCCTAGAGATTATTATATTAAGTAAAGTAAGCCATACAAAGATAAACATCATATGATATTGCTTATATGTGGAATCTAAAAAAATAATACAAATGAACTAATTAAAAAATAGAAATAGGCTCACAGACATAGAAAACAAACTTTTGGTTACCAAAGGGGATAGTGAATGATGGGGGATAAATTAGAAGTTTGTGATTAACATAAACACACTACTGTATATAAAATAGATAATCAGCAAGGACCAACTATATAGCACAGGAAACTAATCTCAGTATTCTGTAATAATCTGTAAGAAAAAAGAATCTGAAAAAAATAGATACATATGTATATGAATCTGAATCACTTTCTGTACACCTGAAACTAATACAATATTGTAAATCAACTATTCTTCAATAAAAATAAATTAATTAATTTTTAAAAAAGAAAACAAACATGATACAGAAATGAAAAATAAAAACAAAAGTTTGGGATCAACATATACATACTCCTATATATAAAATATATATAAAACAGACAATCAACAAGGCCCTACTGTGTAGCGCAGGGAAATATATGAGTATTTTGCAATAATCTATAAGAAAAAAGAATCTGAAAAAGAACATATATATATATATATATATATATACACACACACACATACTATATATGAATACATAAGTATATACACATATGTATGTGTACATATATACGTATACATATCTATATATACACATATATATGGGCTTCTCTAGTGGCTCAGATGGTAAAGAATCTGCCTGCAATGCAGGAGACCCGGATTCAACCCCTGGGTCAGTAAGATCACCTGGAGAAGGGAATGGCTACCCACTCCAGTATTCTTGCTTGGAAAATTCCATGGACAGAGGAGAGTGGCTGGCTACAGTCCATAAGGTCACAAAGAGTCAGACACGACTGAGCAACTAACATACAGATACACATAAACTGAACAAAGAATACACATACACACACACACACACACACACACACAGATATACACAGGCTTCCCAGGTGGTGCTAGCATTAAAGAATCTGCCTGCCAATACAGGAGACATAAGAGGTGAGGGTTCAATCCTTGGGTCTGGAAGATCTCCTGGAGGAGGGAATGGCAACCCATTCCAGTATTCTTGACTGGAGAATACCATGGACAGAGGAGCCTGGCGGGCTGCAAGTCCATAGGGTAACAAAGAGTTAGACACAACTGAAGCAATTTAGCACGCACACGCACATACACACACACACACACACACACACACACACACACACACACATATAACTCAATCACTTTGCTCTATACCTGATAAACAACATAGTAAATCAACTATACTTTAGTAAAGATAAATACATGAATAATTAAATATCCTCCAGCCCCATTCACTCTCAGTGAGTTGCAGCAACAATTAGTCAACATACATCAATAAATTGGCTCTCATTAAACCTAGTGTAGGCCTTTCAGTCTAATCCTCCTGGGGCCCTCTAGAACATGGGATGCTGTCAACCCCACACGCCTACATGCAAGCTTCTAGGACACTTCTAACTCTCCAACCACTTGTTTTCAGCCATGTCTTCCTCTGCTCGCTATCCTCTACCTGCCCTGAATGTTGGAGCTGCTGGGGGTTCACTTCGCAGCTATGTTCTTTAGGTCCTCTTATCCATATTCCATGAATGCTGACTCTTAAAGCATATGTCTTACCCAGAGCTTTTCCCTGAGCTCCAGATCTCTCATTCTAACGGGCTACTAATTATCACCAATTGATTCAGATTCTGCACACATTAAACTCACCATTCTTCCCATACATTTGCTTTCTACTTCATTTTACGTCCCCTGCTTTGGTTTTTATCCTCCGATCCCCTAATCCAAAATCCTGAGTAATATCCAGATATCCTCCTACCTTTGTCCTCTATTTTTACATCTTTATTGTTCTACTTCAGAGTGGACTCATAATAGTTTCCTGGCGCCCTCCAGTAAAGGGTCTTTAGTTCTCCAAAGAGTTTGCGATATATACTGTAGTCAGTGGTTTCCAAATCTGATTTACCCAGAGAGCCTGAGGAAGATTATTTAAAAATACAGGTTTGTTATTTGTACACATATCTGTCCCCCACCTTAAACATATTGAGTCAGAAAGGGGATAGAAATATTCTGCATTTAAAAAATTTCCCAGCTGATTATCAAGTAACCGCTGTCTGATAAACACTGGGCCTTGGTGAAGTATTAAACAATGATGCTGCGTGTAATGTTATGCTTTGGAAATTTCAGGAAGCAGTTTGCAGGCTGGACTAGAGGCTGACTAAATGTTGCCCACATGTTTTCTTGAAGATAAAAATGTTAAAGGCACAACTACATACACAGATAGTGGTCCTTGTCAATAGTAAATCTACCTGTATTCCTATCATTAACAGCTATCAATCTCTTCTAGCTATAAAACAGATTATTAACATCTGTGCTGACTACCCACAGTGACCAAGAAACTCAGAAATATTAATTAACTTTTGTGAAATCACACAATAACTCAGTAATATAAACAAAGATCAGATTTTTACAATTTTCTAACTCCTTGTCTTGTGCAGTCTTCCCTTAGCCAGTAAACTGTCTAGAGATGGCTTATCATTATATCTTCTTTAAATAAATCTTTTCAGTGGCTTTTGGAATTAACCAACACCTCATTTCCCCATTATGAAAGTGTTCAGGCAATCATACCCACTCTGAAGCCCGGGCCTTCCAAATCCTCTGAAGAAGGTTCAAATCCAAGAAGTGAATACATTTTATCTAAGCAGAGCCTATCAGAACATTTTTAATAAAAACCTGGCCCAATTTCAGAGCTTTCTTTTCATTAGAGCAGGTCTGAAAGCAAAGGCCTTGAAAGTGGTTAGAAAAACATAGTGTAATCACTATGGTACCATTATTCTGTCCCTGGGTAATCATTAGGCATCAGCTTGCCAAAGCGAAGGGCGGCAAATTACTCATTTATTGTTACCTGAGCTGTGCAGAAGATTGAAATCTGGACTACTAATGATTTTTTTCACCTTGTTTGGGAGATTCTGTAGAAAAGTTCACATGTAGCACAGATGCTAGCTGGATGGCGAAGGTGCTTTCAGACAAATATGAAAGGGAAGCAAAGCATCACCTTTCTTCAAAAGTAAAGCTGAAAAGCTCCATATCATTTCATAAAAGCAGCTCTAAGGGGAAAATACTAAAAAGTCATCAAGATCTATAATGGGAGGAGAAACTAGTTAGCTGTCTTTGAGTAGATTTGGATCTGCTCTGAAAGATATTAGATACTCAGAGTACAAGTTGGATTTAACACAAATAAAGTTTAAGGTAAATATTTACCAACAGTTTGTAGGAAAAAAAATCTTATTTAGTGAGATCATCTAATGAATTAGATGTGTGTGTGTATGTGTGTGTGAAACTTGCTTTAGCAAGTTTCAAATTTAATAAAGGCTCCAAGTTTAGGTGTGGTGAAAGAGAACCAAACCATTCCTAATCTTGTTAAAGTTGAAGCATCTACAAGATCTAGTACAGGCAAGTATGACTGGGAACATGAAAGACAGCCATTACGATATCTGTGTCCACACCTAAAACAGACACCTAGAGTGAACTTCCAAGCAGTTCCTGATGCTGAGGATGATGGATGTAGGCAGGGAAGAGAGTTCAAGATAGTTTTAGACAGTTTCGTGAACATGAAATATTACATTCAAGAGTAAAGATCGATTTGCTTCTATAGGAAAAAGTCCAGTGTGTGGAATGGGAACGTGAGAATAAAAAAGCATTGATTTCTATTGCTGGCTCAGCTGGTGACTGCTTCTGTAGTCAGAGGCAATTTTCCTAGCCTATTTGTGACTAAATCTCAGCATCTACAAAATGAGGTTAGGAATCTTTTCTGTGTGGGACCCAGCTAGGATTATTAGGACTTTTGTTCATGTTATTAATGTTTGTGATGCCTTCTGGGATTTTCAGATAAAAAGCATTAGATAAGCCCAAAGTGCCATTAATATTACTTTTTATGTTATTCCAAAAGGGTATTGTGTAGGCTGATGAAAAAGCACTTGCAATATTCTACTGAAAGGGTTGGAATAAACAGTGTTGGTATTATTTAATGCATAAATTATCCCTTAAAGAACATGCAGAAAACCTACAAGTGATATCTTCCTTATCAACCTGGTATTAGGCTTATACCAGATTCTCAGTCACCCAAAGCATTTGCCAAAAGATTATACATATATATCTATTTTGCCATCTAAACTCACGATGCCGGTCTACCCATTCCATCTAGAAAGGTGAACTAACGTGTCATGAAGTTTCATTTGTTCAGAATTTTGAAATAATCTAATAATTTGTGAATCATAGTTTTTACTTTGTTTCACTGTTGATTTCTTAACTGTTCTTGATGCATTGTAATTCAGTTTTGTAACAGATGGGGTTTTTGCATGATGGCATCCTTTGGGGCTTTGGATTTTTGTCAGTGGTTTGCTTCATGTTTAATGCCTTGTATAGAATGCTGGACATATTTTTATGATGCCTGGCTTTGAATGGCTATTAAAGTGTCTATTACAGGCATAAGGCACCTTCAATTTACAGTATTTTACCTACTTATACCATTTCCAGGGCTCTCTATTGTAACATTATCATTAGGGTTGCTGGCCCTTTGCTGCCAACAACATGATTAAATCCTATTACAATTACTCTTGTTATAAAATCTTCTCATGCTTCTTGGCACTAAAGGTGCACAGAGCCATGCAGGTGGTCACATAAAAAGGAGCAATGTACTCTGAACCGAAATGTGAGGAGAGCTCTAGCCTAGAGAAGGCAAATAGATCCCCAAAGTAAGATATTACTGTATTACTGTACTCTCTGGGGATGGATTTTCGTTTGAAGTTTAGTTTATAATACTAAAGAGGGTTTGGCTCTTATTTTGTTTTTCTCCCTAGGGGAGTTAAAGAGGGGGATGTAATCTGGAGGAATTCCTCCCAAAGAAAGGCTCAGAAAAAGGCCCAGTGATGACTAGAAAAATGACAGGCTGTTTTAAGACAAAGAGGAGAGAATCTAGTCCAGGAAATAATGTCCCCTATTTCATACACAATAATGGTGCTTCTTACACCTGGGAATAATAAAATGTGAGTTGGAATTTCTTTCCCTTCTTGTGGTGAAGCATTCTGCAGTGCTTCTCACAACCAGAAGCAGCAACTTGTAAGGCGGATGACAAAAGGGCAGAGGTACTTTATGGAACTGACCTGTCTTCAGAACTATTTAACCTGACCTTATTAGTATCTCTGTTTAAGCATCCACATTCTGAGAAAACAGACGGGTCCCTGCACAATATGCATCTCTGCAGGACTGTGTGAGGCAGCGCAGGGGGCTAGTTGCACCAATTGCCTGTGTTTACTCCCTGCCTGTGCCACCTGTTAGCACGCTTTCCAGCAAAATGCCTGTGCCTAGGTTTCAGTTTCCTCATCTGTTTCCTCATCCTCATAAGGTGGTTGGGAGGACTGAAGTAGTCAAGGTTTATGAAACACTTAGAAAAATCCATGACCCATGGAAAATGGGCTCTCTCCGAGCAGCAGTGAGGCACGGTGGCACTGAAGTAGCCCCTGGCGTGGGCATGTACATACACACTGAAGTCTTTTGGCACAAAGGAATGCTTCTACTTTTCCTTCCTCTGCCTGATGAATATGCAGTTTGAGGAAATTTGGCAAGAGAAAAATGGAGCATATAAAAACATACTCAATTCACTGTAATACAGAGCTACATCATATAATAATAATAGTTAATGATTATTGGACATGGACTTCTGCTAGAGTGGGTGCCTCATGTGTATCGTTTCACTGAGTTCTCCAATAACTCTAAGATCAGGCATGACTATGATCTGCAGTTTACCATTGAGGAAAACGAGGCACTGAGACGTGAACATGATACAATTTATACATGAAGAGTTGGGAGTAGTTTATCTGACTGCTGGCTTTCTAATTATCTCCCTCCTCTTCCTAGATAGATAGATAGGAATAAGAATGATTAACTTTGCACTTAACTTTGAATGTGTGTATAGTTACAAACATAAGATATATATGTGTCCATACATTACATATTTTCTCAGAAGCAGAACCAGAGGTTACAATGAAAGAGTTCATTTATAGACATGTAGCTCTAGACTCTATTAAAACAACTGTATTTTCATGTTTAAAGCATATTCATTTGTATAAAGGGGCATATGAAGTGTCTACTCTCTTGGGACACTATGTGCATGTCTTGTCTATTCTCCTAAATGCCAGCAGCAGAGTAAGGTGAGGGTGGGGTAGGAGTATGGTCTGCCCCAGGTATAGATTGTAAGGAGGCACACTGTCTATAGGGAATTGAAAAAATCATAATAAAACCAACTAAAAATCTGCTTACTTTTTCTTACCACCATGCATTTATAAATCACATAGGTGGTAGAATACTGCTCCTTACCAGGGCAGGCCTCTAATCCTCTCCCAGCTTCCTCCTCTTTGGTTTGCCACTGCATATCTGCCTTAGGGAAGCAAATTAAAGTGGGATGCAAAAGAAAGGGTATATTTTCAATAGTAAAAATACCTATTAGCTATCTATTAGACATTTGTTTAGCACATAGATATTTATTGTTAATGACTGCTGTTAGGACACTTTCACAGAACAGCGAAAAAAGAAACAAAGGCAAGTAATTGTCAGAAAAACATCTTTGCTCAATTCATCCCTTTTAACATCCAGAAAGGCCTGATGTCACATATCCACTTTGTTTTGTTCCTGTTGTTAGCCAGGGAGGTGTGTAGTTCTTTGATGATGAGGTGAGAATAGAAGAAGTAGTTAAGGATAAACCCTCTCCTATTTAATGGCTCCATTCTTTCTTCTCCCCAAGGTGATGGATGATGTACGGAAAGGAATAAGAATTCAGAACAGTGTGACTAAATCACACTTGTTAAAGTTAGAAAAGCCCTGAATAGGTCAATTTTACTGACTTCATAGAGGGAAAAAAGCGCAAGAACCTATTCATGAGGGGTAAAAGGTGTTGCAACTCCCTACCTGAGCTTACAATTACTGTTTACTCACCTGCCTACTACCATTATTGTCATCAAACTTTATTGATAAGGTCATCCCAAGGCAAAACTAGAAAAGATGAGGAGCTTTTCCTTGGCTGGCCCTACTTCTAGAAGACTTCTACAGGTTTTCAGAGCTCCCATCTTGTAACCTGTGGCTGCTCCCCTAGCCGTCCGTCAGTACCACCACCGCCATCACCATCTCCCACACCTCTATCACCACACATAAGATTTTGAGGGCTCTGGCAGTAACTCACGTTCCCAATCTTATCCGTGTATTTTCTTCCATCAACATTTTCCCCTCCTGTGTCCCATTCCCTCAGATCCCTGCCATGAGAAAACAGCTGGTGATAAATCAATCAGACAGTCCAATTCCTACAGCTGGAATACAGTCATCCTTGGTATCTGTGTGGTATTGGTTTCAGGACTCCTGCAGATACTAAAATCTGAGAATGCTCAAGTCCCTTAAATAAAGTGGCCTAGTATTTCTATATAACTTAAGTACATCCTCCTGTATATGTCAAATCACCTCTAGATTACTTTTAATATGTAATATTAATACAATGTAAATGGTATGTAAATAGTTGCAACTACAATGTGTTATGTAAATAGTTGCCAAAAATTCAAGCTTTGTTTTTTGGAACTTTCTATAATTTTTTTCTTAAATATTTTCAGTTTTTGGTTGTTTGAGGATGTCGAACCCATGGATACAGAGGGCCAACCATATAAAACAATTATGTTGTTGTTGTTGAATTGCTAAGTCCGACTCTTTTGCAATCCCCATGGACTGTAGCCACCTGTTAGCTATCGTAATAGGTATTTAGGGATTTAGTACTGTCCATTTAAATCTCCTCTGTCCGTGGGATTTCCCAAGCAAGAGTACTGGAGTGGGTTGCCATTTTCTTCTCCAGGGGATCTTCCCGACCCAGGGATTGAACCCATGTCTCCTGTACTGCAGACGATTTTTTACCACTCAGCCACTAGGGTAGCCCAAAACAATTAAATACACATCAAATAAGTATATTCATAAGCATTTATAGTATGTTTTCATTTTCTGAGTTGTTTTCTCTGAGTTAATGAGCACTTTTAAGGCAAACTATCATGTAAGCTTTCAGGCAGTGGGCATAGCACATCCTGTTTCCACTGCTTTCAATGAAAGCTCCATTGTACCCTTTTAAACTGAGTGTGCTTGACATCATTCATTCTTGGTTTATATATAATCTTATGTCTTTTAAAAAACTGAAGAAAGAAGAAAAAAATGTTTGCACAGTCCTGTATTTACCCACATATTTACCATTTCTGGCGTTATCTATTTCTTCCTGTGGATTCATGTTACTCTCTGGTGTCATTTCCTTTCATCCTGAAGTACTAGCTTTAGTATTTCTTGTCAGGAAGATCTGCTAGTAATGAATTCTTCCAGTTTTCATTGTTGAGGAAATATCTTTGCTTTGCCTTCATTTTTGAAGGATAATTTTGCTGTATATAGAATTTGTGTGTCTGTTTTTAACAGCTTTATTGTGATATAATTTATATACAATTTATCCATTTAAAGTATATATGTCAATGGCTTTTAGTATAATCAGAGAGTTGTGCGACTGTCACTACAATCAATTTTAGAACATTTCTGGATGTAGAATTATATGTTGATAGTAGCTTTCCATTTCTTTCAGTACTTTGATAATACCATTCCATTATCTTCTGGCCTCTATTGTTTCTGATGAGAAATTAGTTATTAATCATATTGTTTCCCCTGTACGTAATGAGTCATTTTTCTCTTCTTTCAAAAAACTTGTTTGGTTTCCCTACTGATTGTCTTCATGTTCTGTGATTATTTCTCCTGTTATCTGAAATCTGTTGTTGAATCTCTTTAGTGAATTTTCTTCTTTTTAAAAAAACATAACTATTTATTTTATTTATTGGCTGTGCTGGGTCTTCATTGATGTGTGGACTTTTCTCTAGCTGTGGTGTGTGGGCTTCTTACTGAGGTGGCTTCTCTTGATGCAGAGCACAGGCTCTAGCATGTGCAGGCTTCAGTAGTTGCAGTTCCTGGGCTCTAGAGAGCAGGTTCAGTAGTTGTGCACAAGATTAGTTGCTCCACGAGCATTTGGGATCTTCCCAAAGTGAAAGTCACTCAGTGGTGTTCAATTCTTTGTGACTCCATAGATTGTAGCCCACCAGGCAATCAAACTCATGGCAGACTTTACCACTGAGCCACCAGGGAAGCCTTAGTGAATTTTCTAGTTTGCTTCTTTTACTTTTCATCTCTAGAACTTCCACTTGCTTCTTTTTTATAGTTTCTGTTTCTTGATTGAGATTCATGGTGTGTCACTGTCATCATATTTTCTTTTAACCATTTATATTACCTGAACATGATATCTTTCAATCTTTCAGCATTTATAATAGCAGCTTTGAAGTCTGTAAATCCAACATACTGTATAAGCCCACTCAAAGATAGTTTCTGCTTCTTGTTCACCACCACCTCTGTACATGTCACATTTACCTGGTTTTTTGCATGTCCTATTTATTTGTTGTTGTTGTTGTTAAGCACTGGATATTATATTTTATTTTTTTAAGATTTTATTTTATCTACTTTATTTATTTCAGCTGTGCTGGATCTTCATTGTTGTGTGCTGGCCTTCTCTAGTTGTGTCAAGTGGGGGCTTCTCTTGTTAAGGAGCAGAGGCTTCTCTTGTTGAGGAGCACGGGCTGAATAGCACTGGACTTCAGTAGTTGCGCATCGTGGGCTCTAGAATGAAGTCTCAGTGGTTGTAGCTCATGGACTTAGTTGCTCTGAAGCACGTGGGATCTTCTTGGACCAAGGATAGAAGATCGAATCCATGTTCCCTGCATTGGCAGGCAGACTCTTAACCATTAGACCACCAAGGAAGCCCAAACATCAGATATTTTAGATAGCATATTATAGCAACTCTCAATTCTGGTTTTCCTGATTTTCTCCATTGAGTTGTTCTTCTGTTTCTTTCAGACCTCTCTCTCTCTCCCTTTATCTCTCCCTCCTTTCCTCTCTTTTTATATATAACTTCGTTGAATTTATTCTGTAGTAGCTATCTCTTCTGTAATGTGCCACCACTAATGTTTCTGCTAAGATTTTAAAATTCTTTTTTCTATTTGTGAGCCTGGCTTCCTAGGAGTCACCCTGAATAGCTTAGTGGCCAGTCAATAAGCTACAGCTTAGTGGCCAGATATTGTCTCAAATACTTTAAGCCCATAAAACTTTTCTTCTGCCAATGGATCTCTGTGTGATTTGAAGAAGACAGGAAATCAGTCTTGAATATTCTTTGGAAGGACTGATGCTGAAGCTGAAACTTCAATACTTTGGCCACCTAATGTGAAGAACTGACTCATTAGAAAAGACCCTGATGCTGGGAAACATTGAAGGCAGGAGAAGGGGATGACAGAGGATGAGATGGTTGGATGGCATCACCAACTCTATGAACATGAGTTTGAGCAAGCTCTGGGAGTTGGTGATGGACAGGGAAGCCTGGTGTGCTGCAGCCCATGGGTCACAGAGTCGGACACGAATGAACGACTGAACTGAACTGAACTGATTCAAAGTTCAGACAATTTTCATGTCTGTCCCAGATTTTATTTTCCTCTCAGCTCTCTGGAGTTCCTCTGCATTTTCACACAGATGTCAGTTGGGGATGTGTGGAGAACATATATAGCCTTGCTACAGTTCTTTCAATTCGAAGATCTCCCTGTTAAATTTCTGCTGGTCTGTGGGCCTGCCACCCATCACAGTCAGGAAGGTCCTCAATCTCCAGCTAGCAAAGCTGGAAGCTTGTTTCATTCATTTCTTACAAAGTTTGCTGCTTTTACCAAAAACACCTCTCAGCCATGGGATTTTGCTTTCAGTTACAGACCAATTTCACTCCTTCTGGCAGGGAAGTTGCTGGTTTCATAGAAAATCTTATCCTTGCTAAACAGTGTGCCAGATACAAGCAGCCACAGGCAAAAAGGCCACCGTCTCCCATTGTTTTTACCTAAACTCCAGCAGCTTTTCATAAATAAATGGATCTCTCTTTATTGTTTGCCTTTGGTTGATTTCTAAAGCCCAGAAATGCTTGGGGGATTTGCTTTGACAATTTGGTACAGTTTTACAGTCGGCTTTTGAGAATAGGATTTGCTGACTTCCTCTTTCCCCCATGGTTCAAAGTTCTACCTTCAGATCATGCAGTTCCTTATTCTACAGTGGACCCCTTTTTCACCATGCAGTTTCTGCCGTGGGGACCAATTTTGACACATATGCCTGACTACAGTGGTGCAAGAGACAGGGCTGAGTCTGTCCCAAATAAACAAAGCAAGAGATTCATGATGGATTTCAAAATGCAAATTTTATAGGTAAGTTCCCTTATCAGTGGTCTAGGACTACTAAATGGTCTATAAAGGATGGTAAAGGCTAGAAAAATCAGAATATTATTAATGGGGATTCACAATATCCTTGTTATTACGAAAGGCACCATGACATTATGGCATCCTAAGAGCATAGCAACCTAGAAGCACTGACCAGTAATTGTGTGAAATGGTGGCTGAAAAAAAGGACATAAAATATGATTTCTGAGAATTTTAAGAGAAAGGATTATTGCTGCTCTTCAAGGTTGGGGTTACCTATCTTCATCCCCCAAAAGTCCTATTCCACTCCATGTCTGCTTCCAGAAACACATATCCCTCATAAAACAGAGCATGTCAGCCTATTTTTTGCAAAAATGTGTAGGCATTTGATTTGAAAGGGGATCAATAGAGGAGTTTGGCTTATGGATGAACAGACAGGCTCACAGGAATTCAAGAATGGGAAACAATAACATCAGGATTTATGGGATGAGGTCCAAAAGGTCAGGACAAGGCTGTTCACCCTGGCTTTAAAGTAGGTTCATGCTAGTGGGTCTCTGCTTCTCCCCTTATCTCATTTGTCCACTTACTTTCCTCTATAAACCAATTTTCTTTGTTAGCTCACGGTCTCTCTGCTCCCGCAAAAGGCCACAGGACTTTGGCTTGGCAAGAACTGACTTTTATCCATCTTTGCAGATGTTACAGCTCTTTTTCAAAAACTGACTTAGTCATTTAGTGTTCACTTTACAATTCTCAAAAGAAAAAAAATCTGATTCATCCACTTTGGGTCAATAATCTCTGGCCAGTGGGTTGAGGTTATTTATGTAATTATGACTTTCTATGGCCACCCTTTCATCAGGGGCCAGGCGGTGGAGATCTTGTTAGGAAGGTGCAGAGACCAGCAATGAAGGCAGTGACTGACATCTATAATATAATGTTTCTTCCTAAGTGAGTTTCTCTATTCCTCAAGTGCTAAAAACTTTGCTGGACTTTCTCTAAGGCATATACACTCAGAAATTGCTTGCAGTGAGCTCTTAGAATGACTTTGATAACAAATACTATACACTGCTTTAATTTCAACTTGCCAGAGCCTACTTTTCCATCTCACCTTTGTTGTTGTTCTGTCACTAAGTCATGTCCGACTCTTTGCAACCCCATGGACTGCAGAGCACCAGACTTCCCTGTCCTCCACTATCTCCCGGAGTTTGCTCAAACTCATGTCCAGTCGGTGATGCCACCCAGCCATCTCATCCTCTGTCGTCCCCTTCTGCACCTGCCTTGAATCTTTCCCAGCATCAGGGTCTTTTCCAATGAGGCAGCTCTTCACATCAGGTGGCCAAAGTATTGGAGCTTCAGCATCATTCCTTCCAATGAATATTCAGGGTTGATTCCCTTTAGGATTGACTGATTTGATGTCCTTGCTGTCTAAGGGACTCTCAAGAGTCTTCTCCAATACCACAGTTCAAAAGCATCAATTCTTCGGTGCTCAGCTTTCTTTATAGTCCAACTCTCACATTCATACATGACTACTGGGAAAACCATAGCTTTGACTAGACAGATCTTTATTGGCAAAGTAATGTCTCTGCTTTCTAATATGCTGTCTTGATTAGTCATAACTTTTCTTCCAAGGAGAAAGTGCCTTTTAATTTCATGGCTGCAGTCACCATTTTCAGTGATTTCGGAGCCCACCAAAATAAAGTCTGTCACCGTTTCCATTGTTTCCCCATCTATTTGCCATGAAGTGATGGGACCAGATGCTATGATCTTAGTTTTATGAATGTTGAGTTTTAAGCCAACTATTTCACTCTCCTCTTTCACTTTCATCAAGAGGCTCTTTGCTACCTCCTAGCTTCTGGTAATTGGCAATTCTTGTTCCTTGATTTTCAGATACATCACTCCAAGTTTGCTTCTGTCTTCATATGGTTGTCTTTGTTCTACATGTCTGTGTCTGCCCAAATCTCTTTTTCCTTATAAGGATACTAGTTCTTGGGTTTAAGGCTCTAACTCAGTATAACCTCATATAAACATCTGCAAAGATGCCATTTCCACACATGATCATATTCACAGGTACCAGTGGTTAAGTGAAAGTGAAGTCATTCAGTCATATCCCACTCTTTGCGACCTGATGGACTGTAGCCTAACAGGGTCCTCTATCCATGGGATTTTTCAGGCAAGAATACTGGAATGGGTTGCCGTTTCCTTCTCCAGGGGATCTTCCCAACCCAGGGATTGAACCCAGGTCTCCCGCAATGCAGGCAGATGCTTTACCATCTGAGCTACCAGAGAACCCCTAACCAGGTGTTAGGACTTCAACAAATCTTTCTGGGAGACACAATTTAACCCACACCAGTCCAGTTAGGAAACTAGCCTGAATGAAATGGAGGACATGTACTATGGAAAAAATGATGATAATCATGAAAATGGAAATTATGAGACCTGGGTTATAAATATTCATTGTGCAGATGCAACACCATATTAATCAATTCCAAAGATGTCTTTCCCAAAATAGCCTACATAAATTTGAAGTATTAGAAATATTTCCTCTAGAACTCTTCAACAGTTTTGAGTTTTGTTTGATTATTCTTTGATGCTTTTGTTTCTTCTTTCTACTTTGCTGGGCATTTCCAAAGATTTTCCTAGATGTTCACCAATATTTCCTATTCTTGAATGTTACCACAGTTATACTGTCTAGTTTCTTTATCTAAAGCCTGTCTGTAACTCTCTACCCTAAATCCTGTAATTCAGCCAATATCCCTCCCTGACATTCCTATTTTTGCTCTCAACTGGATCATTCCCATCAACACAAATAAAGATACTTTTATTTTGCACATCTCAAAAGAACTGTTGAACCCACTTTATCTGCCGTATGCTGCACAAAAGATTTTATTCCCTTTGTAACAAAATTCCTTAAGATATCTATATTCCCTTCATCAAGTCCTCTCCTACACTTTCCTATTTGACTCTCACCCCATCATTCCACTCAAAATGTTCTAGTCATGGTTATCAAATAGCCTCCACATTGCTAACTCCAATGGTCAATTCTCAAGCTTCATCTTTCTTGACCACTCAACAGTATTTGACACAGTTGACTACTCTTGTCTTGTAGATACACGTGCCTTCCAGGACAGCACACTCTTCCCAATTTCATTTCACTTCACTAGTTACCCCTTCTAGTTTTCTTTTCTGGTGATTTTTCTTCAGCTTTTTAATATTTGAGCATATGAGAGTATCCTTGAATCTCTTTTCATACACACACACACACACACACAAACACACTCACACACTTTTGGTATCTCATCCAATTTCTTGGCCTTAACATCTGTATGCTAATGACTCCAAAATTTGTATCATCAGTCCAGACACCTCTCCTGTACTTTAGACTCACATATCTAACTACCAATTCAATATGCTTGGATGTGAAATAGACACTTCAAACTCACTGTGTTCAAAGCTGAAGTCATCCTGCCACCAAACCTGCTCTGCTTATATCATCTCCATCTCTGATGATGGCAGTTCCATTCTTTCAGTCATTTGTGCCCCAGATTATACTCTATCTTGGCTTCTTCTTTTTTCTCACACTCCATATCAAATCCACACAGATTTGTTGTTCAAAATACAAAGTAGATTCATGATGTAATCAGAATCCACCACTTTCTCTATCTCCACTGATTTATCCTCATAAATCCACTATCATCTCTCACTTAAATTATTACTTTAATGTTCCACTGACTGGCCCTTTTCTACCCTTGTCCTTCTACAGTTTATTAATAACATAGTGGCCAGAGTAAAGTTGTTAGAACTTAATATAACATCTCTCTTCTGCTCAAAATCTTCCCATGCCCCTCACCTAACGTAGAGTAAAATCTGATTTCTTTACAGTGGCCTGGTCACTAACTTCACACCAGCCATACTGTTCTCTTAACATTGATCAAATGTGTCAGGTTTGCCCTTGCCTTAGAGTCTTTGCAACCACTTTTCCTTCTGCCTAAAATGCCTCTTCTCCAGATACTTGCAATTTCTGGCTCCTCACCCTTCAGTTCAGTTCGGTTGCCCAGCCGTGTCTGACTCTTTGCGACCCCGTGAACCGCAGCACCCAGGCCTCCCTGTCCATCACCAACTCCCAGAGTCCACTCAAACCCATGTCCATCGAGTCAGCGATGCCATCCAGCCATCTCATCCTCTGTCGTCCACTTCTCCTCCTGCCCTCAATCTTTCCCAGCATCGGGGTCTTTTCAAATGAGTCAGTTCTTCTCATCAGGTGGCCAAAGTATTGGAGTTTCAGCTTCAACATCAGTCCTACCAATAAACACCCTGGACTGATCTCCTTTAGGATGGACTGGTTGGGTCTCCTTGCAGTCCAAGGGACTCTCAAGAGTCTTCTCCAACACCACAGTTCAAAAGCATCAATTCTGCGGCGCTCTCCTTTCTTTATAGTTCAACTCTCACATCCATACATGACCACTGGAAAAATCATAGCCCTGACTAGATGGACCTTCGTTGGCAAAGTAATGTCTCTGCTTTTTAATATGCTCTCTAGGTTGGCCATAACTTTCCTTCCAAGGAGTAAGCATCTTTTAATTTCATGGCTGCAGTCACCATCTGCAGTGATTTTGGAGCCTAGAAAAAAACTCACCCTTCAAGTCTGAGTAATTATTCCTTTTTCAATGAGCCTTATCCTAACCTACATCAACACCTCCTCTAAATATTCATTATTTTTTTACTACCATCTTATTTATACAATATAATGTATTTATTTCTTTTGCTTATTGTCTGTTATTTTCTTCCTTCAGAATATAAGTTTCATGAGGATGGGAAATTTTGTCTGGTCACTGATGCATTTCAAGCACCACAAACAATGAATGCTTGTTGAGTGAATGAATGCTTTGTCTAACTTTTAAGGCTAGACTAATAGCTTCTGAAGGCAAAAATAACTTTTCTTTTTCCTCTAGTGATCTCACCAATTGATATGTAATTATGACTAGTATAACACCAAAAATTGGCTTCAAAACTAGACCTCATCACTGATACTAGTAGAGAACAACTTCAGAGTATGCTGAGGAGCACAGCAATTTATGGGTCTCAGAAAGGTTACTGTTAAGCGGTTGTAAGCTGCAATGATTAATGGTCCTTTGCCTTATTGTGCACTGCAGCATGGCGGGGTGACACTGTCTTCCTTGGTGTACAGTTGGACTCCACTTCTCAGACTTGGCAGTCTTAAGTAGATCATGAGAGTAGTTCTGTACAGTAGAATAGACATTCAATAAATAGAATTGCACTTTTCAGGCTGAGTCCTGAAACCTCCTTTGTGATTTCTCCTTCTGTTCCCTGGTCAGAAGGAGAGGATGCAGTGGAGGATTCAGATGATATAGAAGCTGATAGAATCACCGGATGAAAGGAGGCTGAGTCTCTAAATCACAGGGTAGAAGATGTCTCACCAAACTCTTTACTGGACAATTATATGAATGATGGCTAAAATGTTTATATTTTTAATGTACTGATAATTGGGGTTGATTTTTATGTCTAGTCCACATGATCAATGGAGTCAGTTCCTCACATCATCTCGGAAAGGTAGGATGGAACTTGATTACCTAAAGCTATGAAAATGGCAAGTGTTAGCATCAAGGAAACTTGAAATTTTTTGGCAAAAATCTTTGCTTTTAACTAAAATGCTCCAATATATTAGCATTTCTTCTTGGAATAAATAGGTTGCTGCTTTCTGGACCTGAGATGTGACTCTCTGGCCTAAGTTAGGATTCCTCTTTGAATTCAATGGCAGTGTCAATAGGAGAGCAAGTTGGATGTTTGTGCTTGGCACCACCTGGCTGCAGTTACATCGCTCAGCACTAAACACACTGGCTGTGTCCGAGTTGAGTACTGTCATTCTGATGAAGTGGGGAGTGTGTTGGCCTGGTGGGAAGCCTTTTAAATTGAATGACAAGGTTTTTCTTATTTGTTACATCCCCAGGCCATTGTCAAATCATATAATGCCAGCCCAGGAAAGTAATTACAGAACCGTTGTGAGGCTGTTAGCAGCTGCTTTTCATTTTTCCCCATTGTGACTGGGATGTGGTGGAGAAAAATTGGGATGACTAAGAACCACAACATAAACGCCACCCAATCTGTTGGCCAGTCACATGCGGCACTTACATTCAGTCAAGGGAAAAGAGCAGGCTCCTGAAATGTTATTAGATATAGATGCCAAATATAATGAAGAATCTACATCCAGCTATTAGAGACCAAGTCATGAGGACAGGTGAATTTCATGTATTAAATCATTACTAAAATCATCAGGCCACAAAGTCTAATTGTTAAAAATAAAATCATGTGTTGACCTCATAGAACTACCCCTTTCCTCTTAGCTGTTTCTTTTCTCTCTTGTTTTCTTTTTTTAAAATTATTTTCGTAAGGACCACAATGAACCTTCAGCAAATGATATGTAATTCAAAGTTTCCAACAATGAATGCAGATTCTCATAAAAAGCAACTACCAGGATATATGAAGGGGAAATGGCCAATACTAGATGTATTTTCATCTTACCACCTTATTTTAATTTGGTCCTTTTGAATAGGAACTTTATAAGCTGACCAGTGCTTATTTCCAAGGTTAATTTATTTCCTAAATTCTACTTCTGAAAGAGATGGGAATACCAGACCATCTGACCTGTCTCTTGAGAAACCTGTATGCAGGTCAGGAAGCAACAGTTAGAACTGGACATGGAACAACAGACTGGTTCCAAATAGGAAAAAGAGTACATCAAGGCTGTATATTGTCACCCTGCTTATTTAACTTATATGCAGAGTACATCATGAGAAACACTGGGCTGGAAGAAACACAAGCTGGAATCAAGATTGCCGGGAGAAATATCAATAACCTCAGATATGCGGATGACACCACCCTTATGGCAGAAAGTGAAGAAGAACTAAAGTGCCTCTTGATGAAGGTGAAGGAGGAGAGTGAAAAAGTTGGCTTAAAGCTCAACGTTCAGAAAACTAAGATCATGGCATCTGGTCCCATCACTCCATGGGAAATAGATGGGGAAACAGTGGAAACAGTGTCAGACTTTACTTTTTTGGGCTCCAGAATCACTGCTGATGGTGACTGCAGCCATGAAATTAAAAGACGCTTACTCCTTGGAAGGAAGGTTATGGCCAACCTTGATAGCATGTTTAAAAGCAGAGACATTACTTTGCCAACAAAAGTCCGTCTAGTCAAAGCTATGGTTTTTCCAGTGGTCATATATGGATATGAGAGTTGGATGGTGAAGAAAGCTGAGCGCCGAAGAATTGATGCTTTTGAACTGTGGTGTTGGAGAAGACTCTTGAGAGTCCCTTGGACTGCAAGGAGATCCAATCAATCCATCCTAAAAGAGATCAATCCTGGGTGTTCATTGGAAGGTCTGATGTTGAAGCTGAAGCTCCAATACTTTGGCCACCTCATGCGAAGGGTTGACTCATTGGAAAAGACCCTAATGCTGGGTAGGATTGGGGGCGGGAGGAGAAGGGGACGACAGAGGATGAGATGGTTGGATGGCATCACCGACTCGATGAACATGGGTTTGGGTAGACTCCGGGAGTTGGTGATGGACAGAGAGGCCTGGCGTGCTGCAATTCATGGGGTCGCAGAGAGTCGGACACGACTGAGCGACTGAACTGAACTGAACTGAACTGAGTGAAGAACGGTATCGCTTTTGATAGGCTACTGATGTAAAGTAAAATATGTATTGTTTTAAAGTTATAACTGTTTAAAGTTAATGGAAACTGCTTAAGATTCTTAACACAACTGAATGTTGTGTTTCCAATCAGGTGACAATCTAATCAAGATGAACCCTAAGTGATTATTCATTATTCATTTTCTTTGAATGAAATGGTTTAAATAGCATGGAGCTATGCTATCAAGTTATTATGTTCACATATAACCCTTTCTTGTTCTGAAAGTCATTTCCTCTCTGAGGTTATGGAAATATAATAAATACATTTATATGTCTTCCGTAGTTTGCAGAAGGCAGTTGCTTCCCTATACTCTACACAAACTTCCTTCTACTAACAATGTGTTACTAACTTTCATGGAATAATTTATTTCTAAATGATGAAAGTGGTCAAAGGCTTAGGATCCAACAGTATTCCGAATGAAAATAATTAGATTTGTGGTAAAGATAAGAGTGAGGTTTGAAACCTGTCGGTACATATCACTAGGTAGAAATAAATTATGGCTTGTCAAAAATGACACATTTCAACAAGGTGCTTCCTTTTCACTCTGAGTAAGACCTTTTTCCACCCAGCAATTAACTTTATTCCCATTAATATTCAGTAGCATTGACAAGGCTGACAGAGTAAACCTGGGTTTTATAAAACTAAAGACAGATTGATAGAGACTCATTATGTTGTCTAATAATTTCACCATTGTATGGTAGATCTTAATAAATAAAGAACAAAGCTGTTGACTATAGCATTGATTTGTTGTGCCAGGTAAAAGGCTCAAATTTTCTGTATATATTTTCTTTTTGTGACTCATAAATTTATTTTTGAAAATAAACAGTAATTTTGCCTAAAGGGATGCAGAGGTGACACAATAATACATTTATACCATACCATAATATGCTTAGCACTGTTATAGTTTTCTTTAGGTATTTCTTCACAGTCTATAAATAATAATTATGCTACACAGTTAAATAAAATGAGTAACTGCACTCAAACGACCCTTTGATTATAGATTGAGAAAGCTTAAGCGCAAGTATACGCTTGTGGTGTGGTAGAAAAAGAGCAAAGAATTAACTAACAGCCCACGGGAATGGGAAAACCAAACATTTCCGTCTTCCTCCATTTATGACATAAAAAATAGGAAATAAAATAAAGCAGGTTTCACAAGCTTCAAGATGTGTCAAAGATGATGTTGCTTAGAGATGTAATATCTGTTCTGTTTTTGTAGTTGTCATATTTTCTAAAAAAAAAAAATTTGAAAATTAAACACTGTGCTTTTCCAAGCTTATGGACACAGTTTTTCATTGTTGTTGTTTTTCATACAGGACATTTTGGCTGGGTTCAGCTTTCTCTTCTAGAACTGTGAGAAAAAAAACTCTCACTGTTGGTGAGAAAAATGTGATCTATGCCTAACAATCAACTTGCATTTTTTTTTTTTTTTTCTGGAAGTTTTTAGGTTGTTCTTTCCCTCTGCCATGACAGGTGACTTCTCACAGGTGAAAGTTTGTCATTTTCCCTCAAGAGTTCTTTTTCCTTTAACGTTATACAGCTCAGCAAATTTTTTGCCAGGGGCAATATTAGTGAGTTCTGGATGTATTACTGACATGGAATTTTGCCACTTGTATTTATTTTCTGTGCTATGACAACCTACTGTTTTGTGGTAGAAATGACACGATTTTAGCTCTCATCAAATTCATAGCTTCTGCAAAAGTCTAATTTTTCATAAGTGAAAATTCATGTAGTGAAAATGGAATCATTTCACACAGTTCTTACTTTGGCCCCAAGCACATGCACTGAATAACTCCACTCTTCATTCCCCCTGTTTTTGTCAGAATCAAAGTCTGCAGATGGGTAAGTCACACCTGAATACCCTAAGTAAGTAGTTTGTAATTAGGCTGTAACAATAAAAACTTTGGATTTAATTTTCCTATATGTTGATTTTCATCTTTTGGATTCCTCTCTGACGTTTTACATCCCTTAGCTCTTTATCTCCCATTAGCTCTTACCTCTCCTCTTCACAGCAGTACACTCTGATTTCAGCTTTATTCAGGTTGCTTGCTCCCTCTCAAACTCTGCTTTAAATTATCAATTCTAAAGTTTTCCTTCAGTTATTGTTTTATTTTCCTTTTGATTATTCTATTCTATAAACCATTCATGAACTTTCTCCTGTTCTTCATTAATGGAGACTTTTTAGAGAGGACAGCAGAAGAACAGCTGCGTTTATTTGTTAATCACATATTTAATGAGAATTTGCCATGTGCATGACATTGTGGAAGAACACAAAGTGCTGTATACACTACCATGTCTCTTCATAGCAGCTGATGCTCAAATAGCACCAACTGTGTGTCCAACATTGATCTATGTGATTTACAAACATCAACTCACTAGGCCCTCCCAGTAATCCCTACATTTTAATAAGCAGGTTTTGTTATTCAGGTATAGTGAGGCCAACAAAGCAGCAGATGACTGCCACTGAAAGGACAGTTTGTTACTCATAGTTCCCAATAGAGGGGAACTCATCACACTGTGAAGGGAGCACCAGGATCAACCAGAAGATAAAAAGAGTAGAAGGAGAATGTGGGCAAGAGCCTTTACTGTGGTTTCCATTGTGGGAAACAAGCAAGGCACAGTAAACAGGCTTAAGATTGGCTTTGATTAGTTTGAATGATTTCAGGGAGCTCTTGGCTGTAGGGGCTATCCCAAGTTGCCTGATGCCTGGCCTTGCTGTGACTGAGGCATGGAAATTGGCCTGCACTGTAAGAGCCTGACAGAGGAGGTAGGAGAGGGTGCAGGCTTTGGATTGGTTAGTTTGCATGTGAGAGACACACTCACAGACCAGTCATTTACTAATGCTCTGAAGGCTAGCTCTGGGATGGGCAGGTAGGTCTCCAGTGCCAGTAGGGTCCCACATATCATTTCAGAATAAAAATAAGTGTGCAATACACCCTAGAGGCATAGTACTAGTATTAGCAAAGCCACATATCTAGTCAGTGATTGAGTCCAGATTTGGGCCCAGTAGGTCTGGCTCCAGAATTCACATTCTTTTTTTTTTTTTTTTTTAAATATGGGTGAGGTTTTTTTTTTTATTATTAAATAAATTTATTTATTTTAGTTGGGGGCTAATTACTTTACAATATTGTAGTGGTTTTTACCATACATTGACACGAATCAGCCATGGGTTTACACGTGTTCCCCTTCCTGGACCTCCCTCCCACCTCCCTCCCCATCCCATCCCTCTGGGTCATCCCATTGCCCCAGCCCTGAGCACTTGCCCCATGCATCGAACATGGAATGGTGTTCTGTTTCACACATGACAATATATATGTTTCAATGCTATTCTCTCAGAACGTCCCACCCTCACCTTCTCCCTCAGAGTCCATAAGACTGTTCTATGCATCTGTGTCTCTTATTCTGTCTCGCAGATAGGGTTATCGTTGCCATTTTTCAAATTCCATATATATGCATTAGTATACTGTATTGGTGTTTTTCTTTCTGGCTTACTTCACTCTGTATAATGGGCATATACACACTGAGGAAACCAGAATTGAAAGAGACGCGTGTACCCCAATGTTCATCGCAGCACTGTTTACAATAGCCAGGACATGGAAGCAACCTAGATGTCCATCAGCAGACGAATGGATAAGAAAGCTGTGGTACATATACACAATGGAATATTACTCTGCCATTAAAAAAATACATTTGAATCGGTTCTATTGAGATGGATGAAACTGGAGCCCATTATACAGAATTCACATTCTTAATTCTATGCCATGCTGCTTCACCAAGGAACCAGATTTTTGTAAAGGAAATAAAAAATATACATCATGTCATCTAAGTGCTGTAAAAGAGGCTTCAGAACTCAGTGGACAGGGATGGCAATCAGATTGGCAATCAAATTCAAAATTTCAGGAGACACACCAATTGAACAAGCATTTGAAGGGTAGCAAAGATGCCCACAGATATGAAAAGTTCATTCCAGGCAAATGGAATTGCCTGAACAAAAGTGTGAAGATATAAAGCCAATGAATGGATTCAAGGAGCTGCAAACCCCCTGCATGGCAGAAGCAAAGTCTGTGCATGGGAGATTGATGGAAATGATACTGGGAAAGTTATTTGTAATCACCATTAGGTCATGAGTGAAATAATAAGGGATCTGGACTTAATTCAGGGGAAAAATGAGAAATAAAGGTGTAATATAGCATTTTTATATATGCACTTATATGTCACATGCAGTATATACATTATATTTACACATATGTATATACATTCAAAAAACATATATATAGGAGGTCTTTAAGTAGGAAAGTTATGTGATCACACCTGTGTTTCAGAGGTTAATCTGGCTTCTATGGAAGCAGAATTGAAAGTGGAGAAATAAGTGAAAACATGGATTAGGATGTTTTTGAAATAACTCATGAGAAACTTAAGAATAAATCAAAGAGCACTAGGGGATTGACTCAAAAATCATTATAGAGATAGAGTTGAAAGCACCTTGTTACTGATGTTTCATCAGCTGAAACTACATCACATGAGGAGTGGCTAACAGAAGTGGGAATTTTACCATGCAGAAGAGAAAACCCAAGGATAGACTCTTTTTTGTTGCTGTACTAGGCCAGACTTCAGAGGCTGCTTTGGGCTGCAAGGTGGGAGAGAATAAATAAAGATATGAACAGAGCTCAGGAATGCTTGTATTTTGGTTCAGTTCAGAAGCCAATAATATTATTAAGTAGCATGAAGAAGCCTCAGTTCCACTATGGCTCAGCACAGAACTGTTAGTGGAATAAAAACATTATTTATAATAAAATATTATATATTTTAATATGCAGATACTCAGGCAAGATTAATCCAGAAGACCTGATGATGTAGTCAGATGCTTGCATTTACTGATAATGAACACACTCAGGATTTAAGAAAGTTAAAATCAGAAATCTATTATCAAAATAAATTCAGAAGATGAAAGAGTAGAGATATTGATGGTCACTAAACTAAAAATAAGTCCTAATAGATCAGACTTATTTGTATATTAGAAAAAGAAGGAAATAATCTTAATTGAAATAAGGATAACATGCCAAGACAAATTACAGACTTTGGAAACAGAGAAAACGATGAAGTATGATATTAGCACAAATGAGCCGGGCCTTATTTATAAGCACAATGTCAAAATAATTCCCAATGTTATGACGGGATAGTGACAAAGTATCTCTGAAAACATATCTCCTGCCTTGAATTCCTCCACATGTTGAGGCTCACAATCAGTCTCTGGCACTTAGAAAGTCCCAGGAGATCGTATCCTTTGGTAAGCTATGGGGAATGGAGGGTACACTGTATAAAGAAGCAGAAATACAAGAAACCACAGAACAACTATGATAGAGAATCTATGTACGCTGGCAAAAACAGACAACTCTCAGAATAAATAACTGCAACATGTAATTTATAATCTTGATTTCTTATCATTGTTATTTATAAAAAAATTTTAATATATGTGATGGCAATAATATTAAATATAAAAACAATCTTTATTAATAAAATTCAGTGAGATCCTTGCATCTTGTGTGTCTTCACTAATTGAAAAATCATTAATTCTAAGTCTGTTAAAATGAGTCTCAGATTTCCTTTGTTTTATATTTGCATGTGGCAGCTAAACATGCCAACTGATGCTGGTATGTTATATTGGTGACTCAATGATAATGAGTGGCATTGCTTTGTTGATGTGATTTTCTGAAATGGCAACCTGCACTCAGAAAACAGAAGGTAATATTCCCATGATATAAACAGTATCACATTCCTGGAAATTTGAGTTTATAAATGTAAGGTAGAAATTTTGCTGTGATATACAAAATTTTTTTCCAGTCTCTCAAATAATTGTAAACCATTTTCCCCTACACAAATATTAATTTCAAATTCCAAAAATTTGAAAGTCATATACCATAACTCTCTATTATATAAAACTGACATATGCATAGAGGGACAGCTACCATCTCTGTCTACTCACATCCTATAAAAACCAACATCATCCTCCACTTGCTATGAAAAATTAAAACAATCATATCATTTAAAAATTGTCCCTGTAAAGAACTACTGGTTTAAGTAATGGAGCTCAATGTAAGGGAGATCCCTACTATAAGATATACTCAAGCATATGCTAGAACCTCTTTCCACAAAAATGGTGGGCAGAATTCAAGCACTGGGTGAATGGCTGGATTTGATCAAGATTGAAAAATCAAATGCTTACAGACACAAAGCAGGTATGAGAAACGTGTAAACTGGGCCAAGAGAAAGACAATAGAGAACTACGTGGTCTGTGTGAACTGTTGTCCCAGCACCATTTGTTGAATGAATATTCTTTCCTTATTGAATTGTCTTGGCATTCTGTCAAAAATCAGTTGGTTATAAATACGAGAGTTTATTTCTGGACTATCAATTCTATTCCATTGATCTATATGTGTCAGTACCACACAGCATTGATTACTATAGCTTTGTAATACTTTTGAAATCTGTAAATGTGAATCCTTCAACTTTATTCTCCTTTATCAAGATTTGTTTTTTTTTTTTTTTTTCTGGCTTATTCTAGATCCCTTGAATTTCCAAATGAATTTTAGAAGCAGCCTGTCAATTTCTGCAATAATCCCAGATAGATTTTGGCAGGGACTACACTGAATTTGTAGACCAATTCCAGGGATATTGCTATTATAATATTGTCTTCTGATCGATGAATATGGGATGTCTTTCCATTTATTTAGGTATTCTTAAATTTCTTTCAACTATGTTTTATAGTTTTCAGACTACAACTTTTGTACTTCTTTTGTTAAGTTTATTCCTATTTTATTCTTTTCAATCTGGACGTTTTTATGTCATTTTCTTACCTAATTGCCCTGGTAAGGTCGGCTTAGTTCTCAAAATTTATCTATTTTGTATTCTATTTCTCTTTTATGCAGTATTTACTAACTTGGTTTGATCAAACCAATCCCCTAACTCTCTCTTTAATACTTTGCATCTTCTGTTATCTTTTGAGTCTTTCATAATTTAATCCTTCAAAGAAAACATCCCTGATTAATATGACCCTACTATCCAGAGATTATTTTTTTAATCCACACTACTCTGACACACTCATGGTCACAGTCTGGACTACCATTTATCCTAATACTGCTTGTGATTTGGGACACTTTATTTTTCAAATTAAATTGTAAGCTTTGTTGAATAGGGTCAATATTTTCAACTTTAAAGTTTTCAAAAAATCCTAACAGAATCTTGTGTGTAAATGAATGGTTCAAAAAATGCTTTCCATTTGCTTTCATCCCTTCATGGAGAAGTAATTCGGTGAAATGAAAGGAGTACTACATGGTCTTGAATCCTGGCTTTGCCACCTAAATTCTGTATGTTGAGTGATTAACTTACATCTGAGTCTCGGCTTTTCCATCTGTAAAATGAGAGTAAAAATGTCTAACATTAATAATAAAGATCAGAAATAGGCAAGTAAAACATACAGCCCATGGCAGTCATTTGATACATGGCATGTGCATTCATTACTGAAAGAGCGATATGACAATTAAAAGACTAGGCTTAGAGTTTTTGATTTATAAATAAATAAAAGGGAGAATGGAAACAATTTAAATAGTTAAAAACGTTATTTCAGATTCTTATTATTTTTATTACACTGTCGTATCTGAGTCCTCCTCATCAGTGCCATCTTGAAACTCACATTATTTATTTCAAGGGGAATATATTGCAACAAACAGGAAGTGTGACACACAGGCGTGCACATACAAATACACATACGTGCCCAATATTATTCCTTATTTTATACAAATTTCTGACATCTTACACTATAAAACAGAGGAATAACGTCAAGATGCAATTTACTGAAAGTCAGTATTTATAATTAAATAATACATATTTCCATACATAGCTTTGAAAGGGCTCTACTCTAAGTCATTGTTTCAGTTTCAAATTAAGTGGGAAACCTTGGAAACTACTTTCATCATTACTGGGTTCATATTTTGTACCAGTTTAATCAGAGAAAATAATGCAAAATGTTATATGCTGATTTTTGCTTCTCCACAAACTCCTGAAATAATTCTCTTTGTAAAACATTATTTTACAACTTCTTGAACTTTATTAAAGTGAAAATTCCTTTATTACATCATCTTTAATGAGAAAATACTTAAATAAATATATTCTAAATAGAGCAAGTCAGCAGATATATCAGAGTAAATTAAAAAGTTGCACATTCCTGGGCTTCCCCAGTGACAGTTATATTTTTGGATTTCCCCTCTGTAGGTGACTGAATAATTTTTCAATCTTTATAGAGAATTTTTTTAAAAGCCTAAAAGGTTATTTCATGTGTACTGAGGAAATTATGTGTATCATCAAAGTCTAGCCAGGAAACAGAAACCACCTGAGTAGTTAAGAGACTTTAATGCAGAAAATTGATTCTGTGGGTGATGAAAGAGCTGAGATACTAAACAACGGACACAGGGGCAATCCAAAGATTAACAACAGCAGGAAGCCACCCTCGCCCATAACTGATGGGATAAAAGGCAAAGGCAGTGATCCCAGCACTAGTGGAAGCTGGAACTATCGTTTGGCCTGCCTGCCAAGAGTTGGATTCATGAAGCTCCTGGCAGGGAAGGAAGGATAGAGATACCCTGGCTTATTCCTCCCTACCACCTCCTCCACAATCCAGTCTGAAGACAGCAAAGCATGGGAACCAGTGTTACCTCTTAATATAGAGCAGACCAGGGGAAGAGCAAGGGAAGGATATGAAAGCAAACAGAGCCAGGATACACACATCATAAAATTACCTACTTGTGGGAGCTGGTGAAAGGCAGCGAGTGGGATAGGGTTGCGGTCAAGAAAAGAGCACCGCAGAAGTGTGTTCATTTACATTTTGGTACAGGATATAAAATGGACCCTGAAGTTTTTATTCTTTTACAAGAGAATAATCAATGTGTTTGGGCTTCCCTGGTAGCTCAGCTGGTAAAGAACCCACCTGCAATGCAGGAGACCCCAGTTCGATTCCTGGGTTGGGGAGATCCCTGGAGAAGGGACAGGCTACCCACTCCAGTATGCTTGGGTTTCCTTGGTGGGTCAGACAGTAAAGAATCTGCCTGAAATGCAGAAGACCTGGGTTCCATCCCTGGGTTGGGAAGATCCCCTGGAGGAGGGAGTAATTCTTGCCTGCAGAATCCCCATGGACAGAGGAGCCTGGCAGGCTACAGTCCATGGGGTCACGAAGAGTTGGACACGACTGAGCGACTAACCACAGCACAGAAATCAACGTGTTTGGGACTGAGATAAGCTATTCTGCCTCTTGATTTTGCATTACACACTAGGCTTATCAATGCCAGTATAATCTCACTTCTGGGTGGACACCTAGGAGCAGGGGCCTGTCTCACCACAAACTTTTGGTATCTGAGTATGGCATTACAATATTCTAGTGATTTGCATACGCACACATTTTAATTGACAGAAATATGATAGAACATAAAATGAAATGGCTACACGAATCAGCTCTGTAAATTAATTGTGAAACATAAGTTGTGATCCTAATGTTCTGTGAGAATGTAAAATTCATCAAGACAATTTTAATACAATGAAAACTTTTCTGGCTCAGGGGAAGAATTATCACAACAATGAGGTTGGACTTTGCTTCCCAAGTTATTTGATCAAGAGACCACACACCCCAGCTACTGCTGGATTTGCTGAAGCCAACAGAAATGGGTTGGACAGGGGAGGAGAGAGTGTGAAGATTTTAGACCATGGGTGGGAGCAGAGAAGGGCCCATTAGGACCTCCAGCTGGTTCCTATTCGCTGAAGTTAGGGACTGACTCCTGTCTAGTGCACAAAACCATTAAGGGGATATTATTATCCTTCATCTGATCTTGACAAGAGAATTTTTTTGTGATTAAAAAAAAAAAAAAAAGACAAATTGATTAAGCTGCATCTGGGTTAACTTTCCTAAATAACAAATTGGCAGACAGCCTGGAAACAATGTAAATTCTGCTTCATTAAAATTATAATCACAGTTGATTTTTTTTCTTCTACCTAACTGGCTACAGACAAATAAAATTTTGATGGTTGCATGGCTGAAGTAGAAAGGCAACACACAGTACGTTTGCACAGGAATTCCCATAGATAGGACTGGAGGTAACCACATAGAAAAATGGGTAGTCTGGAGAGAGAGCTACATCTTTTTGGATGTAGGGCCATCTCCAGAGCACCCTCATACTAACAAAAATGTTCTATTAAAAGGTCAAGAAAGCCCCGGTTTGAGCTCCCTGAGTCATACAGCTCTGTAACAACCTAGAGGGATAGGATGGAGAGAGAGGTAGGAGGGAGGTTTAAGAGGGAGGGGACATATGTATACCTATGGCTGATTCATGCTGATGATTGGCAGAAACCAACACAGTTCTATAAAGCCTTCAATTAACAAATAAATAATTTTTTAAAAAAAATTATGAAAAAAATCTCAAAACAACAAAAAATGTTTGTTTAAATATAGGTTTCTGGTTTCTAAATGTTTTTCTAATTTGAAAATGTTTCCAAATAAATTGAAAAATAAATAGAACTCAAAAAAGAGGCAAGTACAAAAAAGAAGGTCAAGGAAGGAGGCTTGCAGAGACCCTTTTAATTTGGAAACATAAATAAGGGAGTTTATCTACATACTAAATAATCATAGAAACATTTTACAATATAGCTAAAAACTGGCACATAATAGTTTATTTGCCTAAACATTTTTCTGCTCCAACTGAAGAAGAAAAATAACAATAAAATATTTTCTCAATCAAGTCTGAAAAATGCCAAAGGAGTAAGATCACAATGTGTCTGTTAGGCATCAAATGTGTTTTGACTTGTTGTCTTTAGAAAGGACCCAAAGGTTAAAGAAAAGGAAAGAAAAGCAAAAATTGACTTTGTTTCAAGTTATTATCCTACAGCAGTTTGGGACCATGCAAAGCAGAAAAGTTGGGGAAAAAGAGCTCTTAAGAGAAAAATAAGATGAGTTCATTTTACATATGAAATGGAAGATGTCCAAAACATACTTAGAAATATAAGATTGGCTCTCTCTTTCAGAAGACTGAGCAACTCACACTTTCACTTGCTTTGGGGGCTTCCCTGATAGCTCAGATGGTAAAGAATCTGCCTGCAATGCCAGAGACCAGGAATCAGTCCCTGGGTGGGGAAGATCCCCTGGAGAAGGGCATGGCAACACACTTCAGTATTCTTGCCTGGAGAATCCCATGGGCAGAGGAGCCTGGCGAGATATAGTCCATGGGGTCACAAAGAGTCAGACACGACTGAGCGACTAACACTTTTCACAAGGCATCTCAGGAAAAACAGCTGCTTTAAGATGAGGATAGATATCTTCTTCCCAGTCACTAGCTGCCATAAACTCACTGAAATAGACAATGAACCAAAAAAAGCCACACCTTTGTTAAGAAGCCTGGCTCAAACGGTAAAGAATCTGTCTGCATGCAAACTAGTACAGCCACTATGGAGAACAGTGTGGAGATTCCTCAAAAAACTGGAAACAGAACTGCCATATGACCCAGCAATCCCACTGCTGGGCATACACACCGAGGACACCAGAATTGAAAGAGACACGTGTACCCCAATGTTCATCGCAGCACTGTTTATAATACCCAGGACATGGAAGCAGCCTAGATGCCCATCAGCAGATGAGTGGATAAGGAAGCTGTGGTACATATACACAATGGAATATTACTCAGCCATTAAAAAGAATACATTTGAATCAGTTCTAATGAGGTGGATGAAACTGGAGCCTATTATACAGAGTGAAGTAAGCCAGAAAGAAAAACACCAATACAGTATACTAACACATATATATGGTATTTAGCCAATCGGTAAAGATAACCCTGTATGCGAGACATCAAAAGAGACATAGACAAATAGAACAGTATTATGGACTCTATGGGAGAGGGCGAGGGCGGGATGATATGGGAGAATGGCACTGAAGCATGTAAATTATCATATGTGAAATGAAATCGCCAGTCCAGGTTCAACGCATGATACAGGGTGCTTGGGGCTGGTGCACCGGGATGACCTGGAGGGATGGGATGGGGAGGGAGGTGGAAGGGGGGATCTGGAAGGGGAAAACATGTTACACCCATGGTGGATTCATGTCAATGTATGGCAAAACAAATACAATATTGTAAAGTTAAAAAATAGAAAATAAACTAATTAAAAAAAAAAAGAATCTGTCTACAATTAGGGAGACCTGGGTTCCATCCCTGGGTTAGGAAGATCCCTGGAGGAAGGCATGGCAACCCACTCCAGTATTCTTGCCTGGAGAATTCCCAAGGACAGAGGAGACTGACGGGCCCCAGTCCATGGGGTCGCAAAGAGTCAGCCATGACTCAGCGACTTAGCACCCAACACAGCACACATGTGGACACAGATGCTCTGAATGAAAAGTGGAGGAGTTATGTGGTTTCAATCAGTGGTGGGAATGACAAAAAGGTTTCTGTATGTCCCAGGGTGTCTTAATCCATGGTCATGTTCATCTGCTACTCAGTAGGGAGTTTTCCCATGATAGATGGAGAATAAGAGAAGGAAGGTACACATCTATCTGTTCAGTTTGTGTTGTGGATGGTAAACCTGTTTTTCAATTATTCAACTTGACTACTTTTTAAAACATAGAGAAGGAAATTCCTGGAATGATTGATACTGCTGCACCTCGTTGCTTAGGCTCAAAAAAGCTAAAAGCATCTGCAAAGTTTTCAATCTCTCTAAAAAGATGATGTCCAACATGATGCTGTGAGAAAGGCACTGCACAAAGAAAGAAACCCAGAACCAGAGTGCCCAAATTCTATGTTCTGTTACTCCATTGATTCTACAACACAAAACTTCAAGGATGTTGCTCTGAAGAAATAGCTTACTAAAAAAAAAAAAGGAAGAGGTTGAAGAATGTGCTAACTTTCAGCCTAGGGAATGGGAGACCAAAGAGGAATGCCAGGAACAATTTCAAGAGACAGAGGCTACTCTCTCTAAGAGCTTCTATGCTCGTCTGAGTCCAGGCAAAAATAAGATTTTCTAAGAGTAACAAATGGAGAAGGCAATGGCACCCCACTCCAGTACTCTTGCCTGGAAAATCCCATGAACGGAGGAGCCTGGCGGGCTGCAGTCCATGGGGTCACTGAGTCCGACACGACTGAGCGACTCCACTTTCACTTTTCACTTTCATGCCCTGGAGAAGGAAATGGCAACCCACTCCAGTACTCTTGCCTGGAGAATCCCAGGGACGGGGGAGCCTGGTGAGCTGCCGTCTATGGGGTCGCACAGAGTCGGACACGACTGTCGCGACTTAGCAGCAGCAAGAGTAACAAATAAGATCAAATATTTAAAAATAGAAAGAAAATACGGTAGCAAAGCCTGGATAAAATTCAGCAGTGAAAATGTAAATTCTTTGTGAACACCGATACCATAAACAAAGTTAGAAAAGAAACAATGGGCAAAAAGGTTTGCATCACATATAAGAAACAGAAGGTTGGCTTTCAGTAAATTTCAACCAATTAATAAGAAAAATGGCAAAAATGGTGAACAAGAATTTCACAGAAGAGGAAACAGAAATGATCAATAAACATGGAAGGATGCTCAGTCCATTAATGGCCAAAAAATGGACATTAAAAACACATGATATACCATTTTATACCCTTTGGGCTAGTAACAAAATTTTTTTCATTTGATTTAGTCAAAGCATTATGTAAACAAGGTCAAGTGGCTGTGCATCTCTAATGCCAGGCTTGCTTAAGCAGCATTTCCTGGGAAATAGTGAAGGGTCAGGAACAGGGGCCCTGGTGCACCTCATAGCAGTCTAGTAGAGCCCAATTCGGGGGTCTATGAAAGCAACTCATATCCTTGGGCTGTGATGCTTTTATGTAGCAGGACTGAAAGGGGCCAATCCCCTCACTGAGAGGATTAAAAGCCAAGATTAGATAGCAGTGTAATAAGCAGGACCTTTGCTATGTTTCTAAGCTGCCAGGTTGGTGTTCACAGTTGGAAAGAATGCCAGTCCCTTTCTTAGGAGTCAGGTAGGTGCATATTGTGGCTAATTAGCAAAGAATCCGCCCCTGTGCCTTCATAGTTGAGGAAGCGGTGGCCCCTTGCCTGACATAATGGGGTGAGGGAGGAACTGGGGTCTGAGCCTTGAGACTGCCAAGTATTGGTGGCCTTAAACATAGGTCACAAGCAGTTTCCATGGAGCTTTGCAGCAGTCCAGCTCTCTTTGGGAAGCCAATCTATAGGAGATAGGTTGTGGACAATTTAACTCTTCCTTACCTTTCACAAGGGTTTAGGGGAAATGGTGGTTTTCATATAGCACCAACAGAGATTTTACATTTTACAGCTGTTTTGATGGGAAGTGGGTGGGCAATCGACCTAGTTCCTATTTTCTGACAATGCCCCAAAGATATTACAAGACCCCAAGGGGGAATGGATATAAGTTTCCAGTTTCTGCAAAGACCCCTATGTCTAAAATATAATCAAAAAAGCTGCAGTTACCCAGACCTGAATGGAATGTATGGCTTGGACAATGGACATTTTAGTACCAACCAACATACAAGGGATATCCAGAAGCCCTTGAAACTTGTTTATAATATTGAATGCCTGGTACAGCCTTTCAGAGAAAGAGCTTCAGGAATGATCAATGAGTTGCCCAGCAGCACAATGGGAAAGGGAATAGTTAGACATTGAGTTAACTTAAAGAAAGTAAAGAATTGCTATGTTTCTCACAAAAACATTTAATTTACAAAGTTCTAGTCCAGGAAAGTTTTATTTTACTTTATCTTTTAACATATTATATCATATTTAGGGGGAATAAATATTGTTTTAAAAGTTCTATAATTCGCTAATGTTTCATAGTGGTTGTAAGTATTTGAGATAAAACCAACCAGGTTTCAAACTACTTCATGATAAGTGCTCGAGGTATGATTTTTAATCTTTTAAGCTGTACCTTCTACAAGTGTAAAATAAGGATTGTTATTAATCATTAAAATTAATGACACAATGTTTATAAAGCACTTAGCATAGTGATCTCAATCAGTGGTACTTTAAGGATAAATATTCACATTATAGGAAACTGAGAAAATAAAACAGAGAAGAAGATCACCCATGCACTGATCATCCTAACACAAGTACCATCATTTTGGGTACTTTCCTTTCAAGGTAGATTTTTAACTTTAGTGATTGTTTTGTTATAGTCATCATGCCAGTCTCATAAGGGCGGAACATTAACACCTTTCATACTTAATGATAAAAAGAATTACTAAATTTTTGGGAATTCCTTAGTGGTCCAGTGGTTGGGACTCCCACGCTTTCACTGCCTAGAGCTGAGTTTCAGTCCCTGGTTGGGGAACTAGGATTACCACAAGCTGGGCAGTGTGACAACAATAACAACAACAACAACAAAAATTATGGAATTTTTAAATTAGTTGTCTTTTTTTTTCATATTTGATCTGGTAATAAAATGCAAGAAGCTTTCAAGTAGGCAGCACTGTTCTTTTTAAAATGTTTTTGATATTGATTTTACAAAAAAATGAATTTTTAAGTCGCCTATATCATTTCAAAATATTTAAGAAGTATGATTGCTGCTGTTTAATCACTCAGTTGTGTCGGACTCTTTTGCAGTCTTATGGACTGCAGCTCACCAGGCTCCTCTGTCCACAGAATTTTCCAAGCAAGAATACTGGAGTGGGTTGCCATTTCTTTCTCTAGGGGATCTTCCCAATCCAGGGATCCAACCCGCATCTCCTGCACTGGGAGGTGGATTCTTTACCAATGAGCCACCAGGCAGAAGTCTCATTAGGAAGCCTCAAATGTGTGAAGAATATTCCCTAAATTATTTTTAAGCACTTCACTTTTAAAATTTTCATTATTGTTCCTAATACATGTAAATAAAGATACTTTTTTAAAGTAATATTGTACATGAAGAATCCAGTTGCTTTATACATTTGAAAGGGCAGTTCCCCTTTTTTTTTCTCTGTAAAAACAAAATGGCAATATGAATGTGGAATTGCTGAGTTACTTAAGATTTTTGAAATGTGTTTATTTCCCAAAGACTTCCTCATATTCTTTTCAGTATCAGTGAAGTTACTGCTTTAGCAAAAGGCACATCACTGCTTGCCATTATGCTCATTTTGTACTTTCCTAGGTAGTGTTCACTTCCTTCCTGTCATGAGTTAAGAGATGACTCAAAAGCAGCTTAGGTAACCTATCCTCCGGCTGAGTACTCACTTAGAATTTCTGTGATGTGGACAAGAGGAAGCCAGTTTTAAAACACTTAACTGAATCTGGGGGAGTCAGGACAATATCTAGAAGACATTCTAGGCCTCAGATGGGAATTCAGGCTTGCTGATGCCCCACCTCTTATCACTTCCCTGCATCCTCCCACATACAACTTGACTAAACGTTTCAGCAGAGACAGGCCAGGCCTCCTCCTTCATTCTCTGGTTTAATAACTTTGCATCTCAGTGAGATTCATTTTCCCATGTTGGTGAGTCTCAGTAATATAGACAAAACCAACCTATACAATCGTCCTCTATCCATGCGCTCAGTTCACTTCAGTCGCTCAGTCGTATCCAACTCTTTGCGACCCCATGAATTGCAGCACGCCAGGCCTCCCTGTCCATCATCAACTCCCGGAGTCCACCCAAACCCATGTCCATCGAGTCAGTGATGCCATCCAACCATCTCATCCTCTGTCGCCCCCTCCTCCTCTTGCCCTCAATCCTTCTCAGCATCAGGGTCTTTTCCAATGAGTCAACCCTTCGCATGAGGTGGCCAAAGTATTGGAGTTTCAGCTTCAACATCAGACCTTCCAATGAACACCCAGGATTGATCTCTTTCAGGATGGATTGATTGGATCTCCTTGCAGTCCAAGGGACTCTCAAGAGTCTTCTCCAGCACCACAGTTCAAAAGCACCAATTCTTCGGCACTCAGCTTTCTTCTCCGTCCAACTCGCACATCCATACATGACCACTGGAAAAACCATAGCCTTGACTAGATGGACTTTTGTTGGCAAAGTAATGTCTCTGCTTTTAAATATGCTATCTAGGTTGGCCATAACCTTCCTTCCAAGGAGTAAGCGTCTTTTAATTTCATGGCTGCAGTCATCATCAGCAGTGATTCTGGAGCCCAAAAAAATAAAGTCTGACACTGTTTCCACTGTTTCCCCATCTATTTCCCATGAAGTGATGGGACCAGATGCCATGATCTTAGTTTTCTGAACGTTGAGCTTTAAGCCAACTTCTTCACTCTCCTCTTTCACCTTCATCAAGAGGCTCTTTAGTTCTTCTTCACTTTCTGCCATAAGGGTGGTGTCATCTGCATATCTGAGGTTAATGATATTTCTCCTGGCAATCTTGAGTCCAGCTTGTGTTTCTTCCAGCCCAGCGTTTCTCATGATGTACTCTGCATATAAGTTAAATAAGCAGGGTGACAATATACAGCCTTGACGTACTCTTTTTCCTATTTGGAACCAGTCTGTTGTTCCATGTCCAGTTCTAACTGTTGCTTCCTGACCTGCATACAGGTTTCTCAAGAGACAGGTCAGATGGTCTGGTATTCCCATCTCTTTCAGAATTTTCCACAGTTTATTGTGATCCACACAGTCAAACACCTTGGCATAGTCAATAAAGCAGAAATAGATGTTTTTCTGGAACACACTGGTAATAGCAAACACCCTATTCCAACAACACAAGAGAAGACTCTACACGTGGACGTCACCTGATGGTCAACACCAAAATCAGACTGATTATATTCTTTGCAGCCAAAGATGGAGAAGCTCCATACAGTCAGCAAAAACAAGACCAGGAGCAGACAGTGGCTCAGATCATGAACTGCTTATTGCCAAATTCAGACTTAAATTGAAGAAAGTAGGGAAAACCACTAGACCATTCAGGTATAACCTAGATCAAATCCCTTATGAGTATACAGTGGAAGTGACAAATATATTTAAGGGACTAGATCTGATAGACAGAGTGCCTGATGAACTATGGACAGAGGTTTGTGACATTGTACAGGAGACAGGGATCAAGAAAATCCCCATGGAAAAGAAATGCAAAAAAGCAAAATGGCTGTCTGAGGAGGCCTTACAGAGCTGGGAAGAGAAGAGAAGCGAAAAGCAAAGCAGAAAAGGAAAGATATTCCCATCTGAATGCAGAGTTCCAAAGAATAGCAAGGAGAAATAAGAAGGCCTTCCTCAACGATCAGTGCAAAGAAATAGAGGAAAACAACAGATTGGGAAAGACTAGAGATCTCTTCAAGAAAATTAGAGATACCAAAGGAACATTTCATGCAAAGATGGGCTCGATAAAGGACAGAAATGGTATGGACCTAACAGAAGCAGAAGATATTAAGAAGAGGTGGCAAGAATACACAGAAGAACTGTACAAAAAAGATCTTCACGACCCAGATAATCACGATGGTGTGATCACTCACCTAGAGCCAGACATCCTGGAATCTGAAGTCAAGTGGGCCTTAGAAAGCATCACTACGAACAAAGCTGATGAGGTGATGGAATTCCAGTTGAGCTATTTCAAATCCTCAAAGATGATGCTATTAAAGTGCTGCACTCATTATGCCAGCAAATCTGGAAAACTCAGCAGTGGCCACAGGACCGGAAAAGGTCAGTTTTCATTCCAATCCCAAAGAAAGGCAATGCCAAAGAATGCTCAAACAACCGCACAATTGCACTCATCTCACATGCTAGTAAAGTAATGCTCAAAATTCTCCAAGCCAGGCTTCAGCAATACGTGAACCATGAACTTCCAGATGTTCAAGCTGGTTTTAGAAAAGGCAGAGGAACCAGAGATCAAATTACCAATATCTGCTGGATCCATGCATTATTCCTCTTCAATCTTCATTAGTTAATATATTTGACTCTTTTACTAATAATGGGCAGCTTTAACAACAGACTCTTGGGGGGAAATACAAATTAAATTTTGGTTTTAGATTTCACCATTGAATCCTGATTGAATAAAAATTCTGTTTTATCACTCTCTGACATAAATCACAGCAGGATCCTCCATGACCCACCTCCCAGAATATTGGAAATAAAAGCAAAAAGAAACAAATGGGACCTAATTAAAATTAAAAGCTTTTGCACAACAAAGGAAACTATAAGCAAGGTGAAAAGACAGCCTTCAGAATGGGAGAAAATAATAGCAAACAAAGCAACAGACAAACAATTAATCTCAAAAATATACAAGCAACTCCTGCAGCTGAATTCCAGAAAAATAAACGACCCAATCAAAAAATGGGCCAAAGAACTAAACAGACATTTCTCCAAAGAAGACATACAGATGGCTAACAAACACATGAAAAGATGCTCAACATCACTCATTATCAGAGAAATGCAAATCAAAACCACAATGAGGTACCATTTCACACCAGTCAGAATGGCTGCTATCCAAAAGTCTACAAGCAATAAATGCTGGAGAGGGTGTGGAGAAAAGGGAACCCTCTTACACTGTTGGTGGGAATGCAAACTAGTACAGCCACTATGGAGAACAGTGTGGAGATTCCTTAAAAAACTGGGAATAGAACTGCCATATGACCCAGCAATCCCACTGCTGGGCATATACACCGAGGAAACCAGAATTGAAAGAGACGCGTGTACCCCAATGTTCATCGCAGCACTGTTTACAATAGCCAGGACATGGAAGCAACCTAGATGTCCATCAGCAGATGAATGGATAAGGAAGCTGTGGTACATATACACAATGGAATATTACTCAGCCATTAAAAAAAATACATTTGAACCGGTTCTACTGAGATGGATGAAACTGGAGCCCATTATACAGAGTGAAGTAAGCCAGAAAGAAAAACAACAATACAGTATACTAATGCATATATATGGAATCTGAAAGATGGTAACGATAACCCTATATGCGGGACAGAATGAGAGACACAGATGCATGGAACAATTTTATGGACTCTGAGGGAGAAGGTGAGGGTGGGACGTTCTGGGAGAATGGCATTGAGACATGTGTATTGTCATATGTGAAACAGAGCACCATTCCATGTTCGATGCATGTGACAAGGGCTCAGGGCCGGGGCAGTGGGATGATCCAGAGGGATGGGAGGGGGAGGGAGGTGGGTGGGGGGTTCGGGAAGGGGAACACATGTAAACCCATGGCTGATTCTTGTCAATGTATGGCAAAAACTATTACAATATTGTAAAGTAATTAGCCCCCAAGTAAAATAAATAAATTTATAAAAAAAAAAAAAAAAAAAAGAATACATTTGAATCGGTTCTACTGAGATGGATGAAACTGGAGCCCATTATACAGAGTGAAGTAAGCCAGAAAGAAAAACACCAATACAGTATACTAATGCATATATATGGAATTTGAAAGACGGTAACAATAACCCTATATGCAAGACAGAATAAGAGACACAGATGCATAGAACAGTCTTATGGACTCTGAGGGAGAAGGTGAGGGTGGGATGTTCTGAGAGAATAGCATTGAAACATGCATATTATCATATGTGAAACAGAACACCATTCCAGGTTCAATGCATGAGACAAATGCTCAGGGCTGGGGCAATGGGATGACCCAGAGGGATGGGATGGGGAGGGAGGTGGGAGGGGGGTTCAGGATGGGGAACACATGTAAACCCAGGGCTGATTCATGTCAATGTATGGCAAAAACTACTACAATATTGTAAAGTAATTAGCCCCCAACTAAAATAAATAAATTTATTTAAAAAAAAAATTCTGTTTTATGTACTTAGAAAAAGCACTACTAGAATTTCATTTTGCAGAATATATCCAAGTAATAGCTTAATTAAGTGCATATAAACTGACTCATTTCAGAAATAACAGAAAAACAAAAAGACACAGAGAAAAAAATCAAATTAGTAAGTAGAAGTTGTTTTCAAGTGATATATATACAGTAAACAATAACTACTCATAACTTGAAAAATAATATCAGAAACTAAAAGTAAGCAACTCATCTATAGAATATTTCTTTATTTAAGGTAAGGCATTTAACAAGCTTCCACTGCTTTTTGCCTACCCCCCCACCCCCACCCTTCATCATTTGTTAACATAACGTGAATATTTAGTTTCACCTCTTTGAAAGTAAAACACTATTTTGAACATTTGGTGCTTTCTCTTCAGAATAATTTTGAAATTTGTGTTGTGCATTATAATTATAGCTACAATAGTTTTCTTGACCTTTGTTTAGCTGAAGAGAAATGTTTAACTGAAAATAATGCTAATTTCACTTAAACAATAGCATTGCTACCCTATGACTACTTCACTCTTCAATTCTTAGTTCTCATTCTTTTCTCAGTTTTCATGCTCAGGCATACCCTGTTTTATTAGGCTTCATAGATACTATGTTTTCACAAATTCAAGGTTTACAGCAACCCTATGTAGAATAAGTCTCTAGGCACTATTTTTACAACAGCATTTTCTCATTTTGTGCCCCTCAGCCACATTTTGATAATTCAGGCAATATTTCACATTTTCATTATTGTGTATTTGTTATGGTGATCTGTGGTCAGTGATCTTTGATATTTACCACTGCAATTGCTTTGGGGCATCACAAACTGTGCTTATATGAGACAGACAGTGAACTTAACTGATACATGTTGTTTGTGTTTGGACTGCCTACTCATTAGCCATTTTCCAGTCTCTTTTCCTCTCCTTTTGCCTCTCTATTCCCTGAGACACAACAATATTGACATTAGGTCAGTAAATAACCCTACAATGTCCTCCTAGGTGTTCAAATGACAGGGAGAGGGGCAAGTCTCTCACTTTAAATCAAAAGCTGGAAATGATTAAGCTTGGTGAGGAAGGGACGAATACCATGATAGGCCAAAATCTAGGTCTCTTGTGCTAAACAGGTAGCCAAGTTGTGAATGCAAAAGAGAAGTTCTTGAAAGAAATTAAAAGTGTTATTCCAGTGAACACACAAATGTAGGAAAGACTGCTGATATGGAGAAAGTTGTAGTGGTCCAGACAGAAGATCAAATTAGCCACAACATCCCCTTAAGCCAAAGCCTAAGCTACAGCAAGGCTCTAACGCTCTTCAATCCTAGGAAGGCCGAGAGAGGTGAGGAAGCTGCAGAAGAAAAGTCTGAATGAAGCTAGCAGCAAGTGGTTCACAAGTTTTAAAGAAAGAAGCCATCTCCTTCCATAGAAAGGCAAAGTAAAGCAGCAAGTGCTGAGGTAGAAACTGCAGCAAGTCGTTCAGAAGATCTAGCTAAGATAATGGATAAAGGTGGCTACACTAAACAACACATTTTCAGTGATGATGAGACAGCCTTATACTGGAAGAAGATGCCATCTAGGACTTTCCTAGTTAGAGAGGAGAAATCAATGCCTGGCTTCAATCTTCAAAAGATTAGCTGACTCTCTTTCTAGGGGCTAATGCAGCTGGTGACTTTAAGTTGAAGCCAATGTTCATTTGCCATTCTGAAAATCTTAGGGTCCTTAATAATTATGCCAAATATACTCTGCTTATGTCTTCTAAATGGAACAACAAAGCTTGCATGACAGCACATCTATTTACAACATAGGTTACTGAATATTTTAAGCCCACTGGTGAGACCTACAGCTCAGACAAAAGATTTGTTTCAAAATGCTACTTCTCATTGACAATTCACCTGGTCATACCAGAGCTCTCATGGAGATATATCATAAGATTCATGTTGTTTTGATGCCTGCTAACATGATATCTATTCTTCAGCCCATTCATCAAGGAATAATTTCAATTTCAAGACTTATTATTTAAGAAATATATTTTGTAAGGCTATTAGCTGTCATAGTGATTCCTCAGTGAATCTGGGTGAAGTAAATTAAAAACCTTCTCTAATATTTCACAATTTTAGATACCATTAAGAACATTCACAATTCATGGGAAGAGGTCAAAACATCAGCGTTTAAATGAATTTGGAAGAAGTTGATTCCAGCCTGCATAGATGCCTTTGAGGAGTTCAAGATTTCAGTGGAGGAAGTCACTGCAAATGTGGTGGAAATAGCAAGAAACCAGAATTTTAAGTGAGGCCTGAAGAAGTGAATTGCTAAAATCTCGTGATAAAACTTTAAGGGAAAAGGAGTTCCTTCTTACAGATGAACAGAGTAATTTCACGAGATGGAATCTACTCTTGGTGAAGATGCTGTGAAGACTGTTGAAATGACAGCAAAAGCTATAGAATATTACATAAACTTAGTTGATAAAACAGTGGCAGAGTTTGATGGGACTGACTCCAATTTCAAAATAAGTTCTACTGTGGGTAAAATGCTATCAAATAGCATTGCACGCTACAGAGAAATCACTCATAAAAGAAAGTGTCAACTGATGAGGCACACTTCACCACCATCTTATTTGAAGAAATTGCCACCGTCACCCTAATCTTCAGCAACCACCACCCCTATCAATCATCAACCATCAACATCAAGGAAAGACCCACCACTAGCAAAAAGATTACATCTTGCTGAAGGCTCACATGATGGTTAACAGTTTTTTTTTTAGCAATAAAGTAGCTTTGACTTAAGATATGAACATTGTTTTAGACATATTGCACATTTGTTAGACTACAGTCTATAACTTTTATATGCAATTGGGAACCAAAAAATTCATGTGACATTTACACTATTGTGATATTCACTTTATTGTGGTGGTCTGGAACTGAACCCACAAGATCTCTGAGACATACCTTTGGAAGTTTTTTTTTTTAAGTAAGATTACGTGAATTGGTAGATTTTCTTTCATATATCTCTGGTATACATTTTAATTTTGTGCACAGGAGGATAGTACACATAGTCAGTGGTGTTACAGTGCACAGGTATCTTATTGTAATTAAAAGCCCTTGGAAGATGCCAGTTATTTACAGGTTATATGAATTGCAGGAAAAAGTAAAGCTAAATACTGTTATACTCAATTAACTTGGCAGTTATTTAAAAGACTAACTTGTGTAGGACTTTCCAGTATTTTGAGAGATAATAGCTCTCAAGTACATAGCAAATGTGTGAAAAATGAATTTAGAAAATAGATTAGAAGGAGAATCAGTTATGTGATAATCCCTAAATGCTTATGAAAAAAATGGAAATGTAGACCTTGATCCATTTCTAATAAGTCCTTATAAAATCTTTGATTCAAAACATAAGTTTTTCTATCAAAAACTTAGGAAAGAACAGAAATAGAGTCACAGATGTAGAAAACAAACTTACAGTTACCAAGGGAGGAAGGGGGGAGGCCGGGAGGGATAAACTGGGAGATTGGGATTGACATATACACACCACTATATATATAAAATAGATGACTAATAAGAACCTACTGTATAACACATGGAACTCTACTCAGTTTTCTGTAACGACATATATGGGAACAGAATCTAAAAAAAAGTAGATATATGTGTGTGTGTGTGTGTGTGTGTGTGTGTACATATGACTAATTCACTTTGCTGTACAGCAAAAACTGACACAATACTGTAAATCAACTACACTCCAATAAAAATTAATTAAAACAAAACAAAAAACAAATACAAACTTAGGAGAAATATGGGATACACTGAATACTAAAGGGAGCAAATAGATTTAGCTGCCTCACACGACCATCAACCACATATATGGAGAATGTTTGTGCAGATTTTCTAAGTCATGTGAGTTGATCTTAGCTAGGAACACATTATTATTTTAATATAATCAAACTAAGGACAAAATTTCCTTATGATGAGACTTTCTGCTGTCCTGAATTTCCTGGGAAATAAAAGTGATTGTGTCATCTTTCTAACTAAAAATGTCAGGGAGTGCCCTGGTAGTCCAGTGGTTGTAACCCTGCACTTCCACTGTCAGGGAGGATGGCTGGCTTTGTTCCCACAAACTGTGTGGCGTGGCCAAAAAAAAAAAAAAAATTCAAGAAGCCTTATCTAGTAGTCCAAACAACACTGCCAGTACAGACAGTTCAGTCAGGTATTTTAGGCCTGAGAGTAGATTCCAGATCCAAATGATACAATTATTTAGTCAGCATATCTATACCAAATAGATTAATTGCAATTTTCTTCTTTGTAAATACAATCATGGATAAAAGGCATATAGAAAAATTAAGCTTTTAAATATAGATAAAGAAAAAGAATTGCTGAGGAGTCCATTTTTGCCCAACCACTTGAGTAAATAAATTTTCAGGAAGACAAAAGCATAATTATGATAACATCATGGATTCACAAATTGTTCTTTTTATGAAGAACTCAAAGATAATTAATAGCGCAGACAACATTAAAGAAATGAAAATCTGCTCACATGAGGTGTTGTAATTGTAAATTTTGTTAAAATTAGAGGTTCTAATCTTTTGCACAGCAATGCTAAAGTTTTGCTTTTGTGCAACCCAAATAATTACTGTGTCTTAAAACACTCGATCACTTTATCCATTCCTTTAGAAATCACGTGAGAGACTTATTATGCCTATTATAAGAAGAGGAAGGAGGAGAAGACAAAAAAAGGTGAAGAATATGCCCAACTATCAAAAAGGACTGAGAAGGTAGTATTTTCCTAGCATAAGGTACCAATGCTCAAATAAAGCTGGTATTTTGGAGTCAACCAAGAAATCAGTCAACAAATGTAGCTTGAATACCTTCTTTCTTTCCTAGAGGTGTAAAAGGATGCCATGTGGGCTCCTCCAGCTTTGGAAGAACTCCAGAGAAATATCTCACCGAGGTTTCATGGCAGATAGGGGGCCAAATGCATCCTGGATAATACTCTTGTGGTGTGTTAAGAAGGTGTTAAAGAGCCAAAGAAAAGTCATTTTCAGATTTCTCTGAGCCAGATTTCTTTGGGGGAAAAAAAAAAAACTCACAAAAGATAAAAAGTCAAACCTGACAGATTCCAGATGAGGCTTAGAATTTTAGTATATACAACCTGTACCCACACCATTTCACATCTTAATAGAGATAAGGCTGTCCTATGTTAGCCTCTCATTATCTATAGGAAGCAACTCATCTTCCTATAGAATGAATAGGGGGCTGGAAATGCATCTGAGGAAAAAAAAAAGTGAAGGGACTCAACTCAGGAGCAAAGCCACTTGGCATAGATTGGGCTTCTGACACCATGATGGTGTACTGGACTTCATGAGGAGGTCTTGCAGGATTTTGAATATGTGTTAAGATTAAAGATTCTTAGAAAATTCCCCGCTGAGAAAACAGAGGGTACATATCAAAGGTTTATTGGCACTGACCACAGATACACTCTGATACTACAGCCCTGACACAGCTGCTTAAAATGAGAGAGGAGAAACACGAAGGAGAGAAACAGGAGACAAGCTTTTGGAAAGCACAAAAGCCTCCAAACAGTTCCAATCTTAGAGTGTTATGATGTTAAAATATGAGGCACATTATCAGGAGATGAAAGTTCAAAGAGGCCTCAGCTTCATGTTGGATAAACAGGAACATATGCCCAGGCTCAGAAATATTTCAAATGTGTTGTGAAACTTCGCTCAGTTAGGAGAGAAATGTTAGAGTTCAACTGTGAAAAATTCCATTGCATATTTGAAAAAAGCAGGTGCTGGGAAAGACCACAAACTTTCTGAGTGTGTCAGCACCATACACCACAATAGCAAACAGAAGTGAAAATGTTATTAAGGCTTAGAAAGGTTTTCTGAACGATACATCAAATGAATCCAAGTAGTAGTTACATGTCATCGTGGAAATGTATTCGTCTGAGGGGAAACTAAAAATTGAAAAGAAGGAAGTTGCAACACTGTAGATATCTCACAGTCAGCCTTTGTGGGTTTTGTATAGAATCGAGGGAAATTTGTGCTAATGTCTCTAGTACTAGAAGTGAGAAATCTCTGTTAAAGGAGTTTAATTGAAAGGAAAAAACAATTTTCCTCACAAAATCTAAGCCTAAAATTAGCTCACCAGATAAGCCCTATTCCAAAGGAATTTTATTTGCTTATTTCTGAGTTGTGATGGCAGAGGAGAGGATGTACAGCTAATCAAAAATTTTTTCTTGGGACTTCCCTGGTGGTCCAGCAGCTAAGACTCTGTGCTTCCAGGGAAGGGGGTCTGGGTTCGATCCCTGGTCGGGGAACTAGATCCCATGTGGTACAAACAGTTCACATGCCCCAACTCAACTAAGAGTTCACATGCACACTGCAACTCCAAGATCCTGTGCTGCTGCAACTAAGATTGCAGGACAGCCAAATAAATACATAAATGTTTTTTAAAAGCACACAAAAAAAACATAAATCTTTTCTTAAACTCATTATGGAAGAGGTTTGTTAATGTAGTTACTCCATTACTCCATTTCTCCATAGAAGAAGTGGCTTCTATCTCCGTCTCTTTAGTTCCCACAAAACTGAGAACAGTATTCCTTGAATAGTGAAGAAAAGCCAAATCATCTGGGCAACAACCCAGTACCAGCATGGAAAACAGGAAGAGGTCAGCAGTTTCAGGAACCCAAGGGGAGGTCGATATTGGGGTGCAGAGCTGGCTTTGCTTCCAAGGTAAGCACTGTCACGTTTTCAAGTTCCAGTGCTCTCCTCCTCTGTCCCAGCCACACAAGGTCATCCACACAAGGTCATCCACACAAGGTCATCCTGCCAAGCTTTGCCCTGCCCCACCCCAAACCCAACATACTAAACTCTCGGCTTTTATTTTTAAATCTTACAATTTGGAAATTGTCTTAAACAGCGTACACAGAGAAATGGATGAGAATTATCACAACTGGAGCACTACTGATCAAAACTACTCCTCTTGCTCTGTGTCTGGCCTTGAAGTCTTGCAGTGCTTTCTGCAAATCTGGAAAAATAATCTATGTTACTATGCCACTGGATCAGGGGGTTAAACTCCCAAACCTGCATTAATATTGGTGGTGTGAAAGAAGTTAGAGAGAAGAGAAAGTAGTCTGACAGAGTAGCAGTATTAAGGGGAAGCAGTTTAGAGACAATCACTCTATCAACACTGTTCAATCAACAATACCATTTCCTTATTGCAGTGACCTTCTGTAATAAGAAGGAAAGTGGGAAACTCTGCTTTCCCACTAAATATTCTGGAGGAAAAAATTTAAATACAGTAAAAATGCAAACATATACACACACCATCATCATGCATATCCATCTGCTAGAACTTATAACAAGTAATAAATGCTTATAACACGTCATTTCATTTCAGATTTTTAAAAAATATAGCATTTCAGATAAACCTGAAACAGTATTTGCTGCTCTGTTCCACTCCTCCCTCCCTCCTTCTTCAGATGCTATCATATTTGATTTGCTTCTAGGTCATTTTATGCATACATCTATGTATAAATAATATATGATATTGCCTTACATGTTCTTTTAGTTATTCATATATGCACTCATCTTGTACATATTCTTCAACTTGCTTTTTGTCACTCAACAAAGTGTTATGTGAACTATGTATAAGCAATTTGTTCACTTTAATTGTTAGGTAGCATTTCATAATATAATTGATCACACTATAATTTTTCCCATTCCCCTATTAGATATTTCCCATTTTCTACTATAACACACAATACTGTATGAATATCCTTATATATATCTTATACATCTGCAAGGACTCTCCATGGATACTTACATTTCCAAGTAGAATTGCTGGGCTGTAGGATTTGAGAACTTTCATCTTTACTACATCATACCAATTGGTTCTCTAAAGGGTTATGTGAATTTACACTCCCACCAGCAATGTTTGATTGTCCTTCTTTCTCTACATGCTCATCAACACTGTGTATTTATATTTTTAGATCATTTGCAAATCTGATGGGTATAAACTGCTGCTGCTGCTGCTGCTAAGTCACTTCAGTTGTGTCCGACTCTGTGCGACCCCACAGACGGCAGCCCACCAGGCTCCGCCGTCCCTGGGATTCTCCAGGCAAGAACACTGGAGTGGGTTGCCATTGCCTTCTCCAGTGCGTGAAAGGGAAAAGTGAAAGTGAAGTCACTCAGTCGTGTCCGACTCTTAGTGACCCCATGGACTGTAGCCTATCAGGCTCCTCCGTCCATGGGATTTTCCAGGCAAGAGTACTGGAGTGGGGTGCCATTGCCTTCTCTGGGGTATAAACTAAAATCTCCCAATTTTAATTTAAATTTCCTTAATGATTGCCAAGCTGGAAATTTTTTCATAACTATTGGCCATTTAGGTTTCCTATTTAGTGAGTTGTCTTTTCATGTATTTTATCCAGTTTTCTTTGGAGAGGTTTCTCCTTTTTTTCATACTCATTTGGAGATCTTCATATATTCTGAATACTAACATATCTCATATATGTTTATCTCCTCTCTATATGATGTATTTTTGGGGGCTCCAAAATCACTGCAGATGGTGACTGCAGCCATGAAATTAAAAGACGCTTGCTCCTTGGAAGAAAAGTTATGAACAGCCTAGACAGCATATTAAAAAACAGAGACATTACTTTGCCAACAAAAGTCCATCTAGTCAAAGCTGTGGTTTTCCCAGGAGTCATGTATGGATGTGAGAGTTGGATTATAAAGAAAGTTGAGTGCCAAAGAACTGATGCTTTTGAACTGTGGTGTTGGAAAGACTCTTGAGAGTCCCTTGGACTGCAAGGAGATCCAACCAGTCCATCCTAAAGGAAATCAGTCCTGAATATTCATTGGAAGGACTGATGCTGAAGCTGAAGCTCCAATACTTTGGCCACCTGATGCAAAGAACTGACTTATTGGAAAAGACCCTGATGCTGGGAAAGATTGAAGGCGGGAGGAGAAGGGGACGACTGAAGATGAGAGAGTTGGATGGCATCACTGACTCGATGCACATGAGTTTGGGTAAACTCCAGGAGTTTGTGATGGACAGGGAGGCCTGGTGTGCTGCAGTCCATGGGGTTGCAAAAAGTCGGACACAGGTGAGTGACTGAACTGAACTGAACTGATATGGTGTATGTGTTATAACTTTGTTTTGACTAGTCAGAAACACATTTTTAATACTGACATATCAAGTTTTTCTTAATGAATTATATTTTTCTATGTTTCACCTAAAATATACTATATTGTAATTGCATATATAAGCATATATATGTAAAATATACAAAGAAAAATGTTTACATGTATCAGTTCAGTTCAGTCGCTCAGTCGTGTCCGACTCTTTGTGACCCCATGAATTGCAGCACGCCAGGCCTCTCTGTCCATCACCAACTCCCGGAGTCTACCCAAACCCATGTCCATTGAGTCAGTGATGCCATCCAACCATCTCATCCTCTGTATACATTACATGTATACATGTATACATACATGTATACATTACATGTATACACACACACAACTATTACCCACAAATTCGCCTGCAGAAGTTTAACTCACCAAACTTATTGGACGGGTTGTTTTCACTAAAAAATCTGTGCCATTTGAGTTGATCTGCTCTATTGCTTAGCAACTGTTTTTCACTTCAAACAGGGTGCCAAGCATATCAGGATGGCAGTACAGCATCTGGCAGCAGAGAGGGCTAAGAGCAAGTCACAGCTCTGCCACTTACTGTATTTGACTCTGACCTCTCCATGCCTCAGTTTCCTTACCTGAAACATGGGTTTCACCATAACTATCACATAGATGCCTCTGTCTTGATGTTCTCATGCACTAAAAAAGGTGAAAGTAAAGGCACTCTTCTAAGTCCTTTACAATTAACTCATTGGATTCTTACAACAACATAACAAAGGGGGCACTATTATTATCTCCATTTTACAGATGAGGAAACTGAGGAACAAGAAGGTAACTAACTTGATCAAGGCCTCATAGTTAACACACAGCAGAGGCAGGATTTAAACTTCCAGAACCCATGCTCTACAGCACTTCACTGTACTGCCTTCTAGTAATTTTTCCTAAAGTAAATGAAGAAATGAATGTAAAACACTTAGCCTACTGCTTCATCTACAGACATGCTCTAAAAATGGTCTTTATTTTCTATAAAGCCTAGTCTAAATTTTTCACTTAAATCTAGACTTGAATATCTGCTTACAGGTGACCTTACATTAGTGTGCCCAAATATCTTCTGTAGAACACTAGAGCCATGGAATCCATGAACTGCCTCTTAAGACTGTTGGGAACTGCCTGGCAGTACGGTGGTTAAGACTCCATGCTTCCACTGTAGGGGTACGGGTTTGACATCTGGTCGGGGAGCTAGGATGCCGCAAGTCACACAGTGTGGCCAAAAATAAATAAATAAAAGTTCTTTAAAAATTAAACACATGTAAACCCATGGCTGATTCATGTCAATGTATGGCAAAAACTATTACAATATTGTAAAGTAATTAGCCCCCAACTAAAATAAATAAATTTATAAAAAAAAATAAAAAAATTAAAAAAATAAAAACATTTACCGTAAAAGTGCAAACCTAAAAAAAAAAAAAAAAAATTATCACATAGGGCTTTTGCCTTCTCCTCCTCCTCCTTCAAAATACCTTTAAGGAACCTCACCTGCCTTAACTTTCACGTTCAAAGCTAGGACCTTCCAACAGGTACACTTTCACATTTTTTCTCCTGATCTACAAATAAAGCACCTAGTATAGAACCTGAAATAGAGCATATGTTGAATAAATGACATTTTATTATTCAAATTCTCTAGTGTCAATGTGCAATAGGAAAATCACTTCCTCTTCATAGACTGACTTGCATTTCTGCAGCAGCATCAGTGGGAGGTGGGTATAGGAACAGTGGGATGTTAAAGAAAGAAAGTTCATCTTTTTTCCAACAGAGAAAGAATTTCAGCTTCTTTCCCAAGGTAATATCTGTATTTATGTCAATGATCTTACCCACTTTTGCTTCTTCTAGTATCTTAATTTCTCTTTAAAGTTTTTAAACTTTTGTCCTCTTTCATTCTCTATAACTCTTATTTTATTGACTCTGAGACATCATCACTTGTAAAGATAAAAAATGTTGCTATTAAACTAGGATAGAACACTTTATCACTCACCTATATCACTCTTGAGCCTACACAGAAAGGAAAACATAAGCAAATAAGTTGAATAAAGTATTTCTAAAGCTTTGCAATCACAGGTTGATTCCTCTCATACTCAAGATTCTTGATGTTATTTTTCATATAATATTATACTCTGTTCTATCAAAAGTGTGATATACCAGTTCTTACAAATGCTCCACTGTTGTCTCCAATACATTCTTCCAAATACAGGGCGCCTGGGTTTGACCGCTGGTCAGGGAACTAGATCCCATATGCTGCAACTAAGTGTATGCATATGGCAACTAAAGATGCTGCATGCAACAGTGAAGATCCAAAATCCTGTGTGCCACAAATAAACCAAATAAACAATAAATAACATAGACCAGGTGCAGCCAAATAAATAGATACATAAAATTGAGGCAATTAAAAACCCTTATAAAATTCCACAGTCTCTCCCTTTTCTTACTTTGAAAATTGAGCAAGAAGTGGATTCCAACTTTTGCAGCCTCAAGATGATGGAGCTTCCACCAGCTAGGGTCCATGAATGAATGTGTGGTACAGAGCCCTCTGCTGACCCATTTGGGATATATAACATGAGCAAGAAATAAACTTTCCTAGTACTGAGATTTGGGGATTTTTGTTACTGCAGCATAAATTGGTCAATCCTAATTAATATACATTCTAAAAGATTCAGGACATATTAGATGAAATAAGTATCAAGGACATAATATACTAAAAGGTAATATAGTTTGTTTTTGTATATGGAATTACAGTATTTTATGTTTTCTTCACTATAATTTTATTTCTTCTAATTTTTAAAAATAAGCATACTAGAATTTCTAATGCATAAAATTAAATTCTTCCACTTTGTAAAAACCTTTATAACAAAACAAATTATATGCATTTAAAAAAAATCATGAATGAATACATAGAAAACACAAAAACATACCTAAATTTCACCAGTTCTTTCACAAGGTAATAGCTTTTTTTTCCCAATGGGATATAGAGCTGTACAGACAGACAAGTTTGCTCAGTCTATTTGGGGGCAGGGGAGAGGCAAGGGCAGGGTAAGTGGGTGCTTATACACTACAACCTTGAGGCAAGTGAAAGAAGATTCTTGGTGGCAGTAGGAATGCTGTGATACCATATAGTGTAGGATAGAACATTCAGAATAAATGTTCTCTCCTAAGTGAAGTAAGTCAGAAAGAGAAAGACAAATATCACATGATAAAATTTATATGTGGAATCTAAAATACAACACAAATTAATGTATTTATGAAATAGAAATAGATAACAAAGTTTTGTCTAGTCAAAGCTATGGTTTTTTCAGTAGTCATGTATGGATGTGAGAGTTGGACTATAAAGAAAGCTGAATGCCAAAGAACTGATGCTTTTGAACGGTGGTGTTGGAGAAGACTCTTGAGAGTCCTTTGGACTGCAAGGAGATCCAACCAGTCCATCCTAAAGGGAATCAGTCCTGAATATTCATTGGAAGGACTGATGCTGAAGCTGAAACTCCAATACTTTGGCCACCTGATGAGAAGAACTGACTCATCTGAAAAGACCCCGATGCTGGGAAAGATTGAGGGCAGGAGGAGAAGGGGATGACACAGGATGAGAGAGTTGGATGGCATCACCAACTCGGTGGACATGAGTTTGACTAAGCTCCGGGAGTTGGTGATGGACAGGAAAGCCTGGTGTGCTGCAGTCCATGGGGTCACAAAGAGTCGGATACGATTGAGCGACTGAACTGACTGACACGAACATACAGCATAGACTTGTGGTTCCCAAGGGGGAAGGGGGTTGGGGGAGGGATGAATTGGGAGTTTGGGATTAGCAGATGTAAACTATTATATATAGGATGGACAAACAGCAAGGTCCTTTAAACAACAAGGTTCTTCTGTATAGCACAGGAAACTATATTCAATGTTCTGTCATAAACCATAATGGAAAAGAATATGAAAAAGAATACATATATGTATAAAACTCAGTCACTCTGCTGTACAGCAGAAATTAATGCAGTGTTGTAAATCAACTATACTTCAATAAAAATTTTTATTGAACAAATACCCTCTCAATGGAAAATGCCTTGAATGTAAATAACGAAGCTGCAGATGAAGACCAGAATCTTGAATTATCCAAACAGCAGAGGTAGCTGCCTGAGCAAAGAATAGCCTGTATGTAAAGGTTCTGTGGCCCTCCTGGAATTCTCAGTTACTGTTCTTCAGTTTGCCCAGACACTGACCCCTTTTCCTTGGGCTCTTCTCAGCTTCTCTTTCTTTTCTACCTTGTCTCTGGGCCTTCTATAACTTGTTCTCTTCCATTCCATTTTCTGCTGATTTAACTCTCAGGAACCATCATGGCCTCAGGATATTTTCCATTACTCAGAAATTTTTCCATTACTATAAAAGCAGTCAGAATGTGCTTTTATATGGTGGCAAACAGAATATGCATGGCCTTTCAGATGAAAGCAAAGTTGGAAGTTTCTTCCGGTTCCCTCACGGCAAAGAGTGAAGGTTGTAGAGAAGGATGGAAAACATGAATGTTCCCGATTTCGTGAAGGTTATTGCCCCAGAGGCAGAAGATTGTTTTCCCTGATATTAGTTAGCCCAGTGGGGTAAATGTTAGGGCTGGGAGCCTTCCTTTGTTGCAGTGCAAACATTGACTATTCTATTTACTTGTTTTCTATTCAATAGGGCAAATCCATAAGCAGGGAGCTCCCTAGTTTTCTGACACGACATTGATGTAAAGCTTTAAAGATACTCTTCTTAAAAGCAGAGAAAACTGAATAGGGGTTTGATTCTGTGCCATGGTGCTAATGAGGATCGGCTAAGGAGGTCTGTAACTGGCAGAACTGGTGTGTGCTTTAAGACACCCAGTGGTGCCAAGAAACAATACAAAGTGTGAGAATAAGCAGACTGAGTCACGATCCATTGCAGATTCTAAATGGTACACTTCTGTCTCTATATATAGCATGTCAAAAGTGTCATTTCTGCTATCATGAGAACTTTTTAGATTGTCACCACCATTAAGTACTGCAACAGGAGTGTTTCTTTCTATTAGCTACATCTGAATCCCAGAGCAAGAAGTAGTTTCCCCTGACACATTTGACTTGAGGTTTATTAGGCTGGGAGAATCTCTGGGGGAAAAAAAGCACTGCTTCTTGATTCTATGTAAAGAAAAGTCGTTCTGGTTGACAAAGACTACAGAGTGTTGTACTTTTTTGGATCTAGCTGTCAGAAATCTCCAAGTACGGTGTGAAAGATATATAATATTTTTTCAGCAAGGCTATTTGTTTAGTAGGTATAATGTGGGTTTGAAAACAGAATGGGAGCACCCTTATTAATAATCCTTCCGCATCCCAATTGTGCAGCTGAGGTGCTGGAGGTGAGGGGCTGTTCCATTTTCAAATGTAGGGGGAACAAAAACACTTTAAAGGGGTCACATGTATTTCTCTTCTGTTATTTCTGCCTTAAAAACACATCTTTGGTTCATTTTGGGGAAATGTTCTTGTTTATGCAGATACATTATAAAATAAAGTCTTCCTTTGTAACATGAGACAAAACAATTCTCAGGAATGCCTCTTGGGATGCTTTAATGAAGGACCTCTTTTATTTATTTCTTATGTGAATTTTAAAAAAATCTCTGGTAAAAGTAAATCTACTTGATCTCAAGAACACATGATGACAGAAATCTCACTATGACCTGATGTGGACAAAATTCACTTTATATGAGCTTTAAACACATGCACATTCATTATATGGCATTAGGATTTAAAAAAAAAAAAAAAAGCCAGGGTCCTCACCCTCAAAAAGCTACAATGTGACTTTTTAAAGCAATAAGTGCTGGTTCTTTTTTTTTTTACATTTAAAAATTTTATATACAGTAGAACTCATTCTTTTTGGTGCGCAAGTCCATTTTTGACAAATGCATACAGTAGTGTAATACCATCATAATAAAGACACAAATAGTTCCTTTATTCCAGGATGTTCCCCCAAGTCTCCCATTGTAGTCAAATCCTGTACCCACCCCAAATCCTGGAAACCACTTATTGGTTTTCTGTATCTCCATAGTATTCCCTCGTTCAGAACATCTTATACATTGAATCACAGTGTATGGAGCCTTTGGGGTCTGGCTTCTTTCACTTAGCAAAGTATATTTAAGATTCACTCATATTCTGTGTGCGTTGGTGGCATAGTGATGAGCTTAGCAGCCTTCCAAGATTCTTTCATATTCTTACATGGATTTATGGTGCATTCCTTTTTATTGTTGAATAGAATTCTATTGTGTGGTATGTCACAGTTTGTCTCCCCATGCATCAGTTGAAGGACATCTGGGTTGCTTCTCGTTTTTGGTAATCACGAGTATAGCTGCTATCCTTATTCATGTACAGGTTGTGGGCTGCCGTCTATGGGGTCGCACAGAGTCGGACACGACTGAAGTGATTTAGCAGCAAGCTTATATCTCTCTTGGGTAAACACCTGGAGTAATGGAACAGTAGTAGAACTGTTAGGTCATATAGTAACTGTATGTTCAACTTTAAAAGAAACTGGCAAACTGTCTTCCTTAGTGGCTATCCCATATATTATATTCCTGTCAGGAAGGTACAAGAATCCCATTCGCTCACAGGACTTACTCACAATTGGTATTGACAGTTCTTTTTAAATGTTACTTGTTCTGATAGTTTCTAGTGATATTTCATTATGTTTTAATTTGCATTTTCTTAACAACTATTGATGTTGACCATCAATAGTTGTACAAATCCAGTAAAATGGATTCTTGGTTTTCTTGCTGAGCTTTGAGAGTTCTGTAGGTATTCTGGATGAAAGTTTTTCCTTCGATAATGTGTTGTGAAAATATTTTTGTGAAGTCTATAGCTTATCTTTTCATTCTTTTAGCAGTGTTCTTTGTAAAGCTGGTCTTCATTTTGATTAAATCCAAGTTATCATTTTTTTTTTTTTTTCTTTTGGTGCTTTTGGTGTCATAGCTAAGAAATTTTTGCCTGGCCCAAAGTCACAAAGTTTTTCGCTTGTCTTTTTCTTCTAGAAATTTGATAGCTTTAGATTTTATATTTAAGTCTATGATCTGTTTTGAGTTAATTTTTGTATAAAATATGAGGTATGGGTCAAGGGTTTTTTTTATTTTTGCTTCGTCCAACGCTTTAACTTAATTTGATGAAATGCTATACTTTCTTCATTAAACTGCCTTTGCACCTCTGCCAAAAATCAGTTGACCAAACATGTGGACTTTTGACTCTCAAATTCTGCCTCTTGTATCTTTTTACTAATGTCACATTGCCTCAATTACTATCGCTTTATAATGAGTCTTAAAAACAGACTGTGTGATTCTTCCAACTTGTTCTTTTTCAAAATTGTTTTGGCTATTATAGTTCCTTTGCCTTTCCATATGAAATCTAGAATCAGCTTGATGAAAGTGTTAGTCGCTCAGCTGGTCTGACTCTTTGCAACCCCATGGACTATAGTGTCCATAGAATTCTAAGGGCAAGAATACTGAAGTGGGCTGCCATTTCCTTCTCCAGAGGACCTTCCCAACCCAGTAATCGAACCCAGGTCTCCCACATTGCAGGCAGATTCTTTACCATCTAAGCCACTAGGAAAGCCCAGAATCAACTTGGAGATTTCTATCAAAAAATACTGTTGGAATTTAGACTGTGATTGTGTTGAATCTGCATATATTTGTAGAACATAAACTTCTGTAAAGCATAAATCAAAATCTTAAGAGACATCCTAGAATCAATCCATGTGAGCTAACATTTATGTTTGTGAACTTGGCATTTGACAGATGCATAGCACCTCTCTTTTGGAACAGTACACATTGGATAAAGCACCAGAGGGGGGGAAATATTGAGATTAGAAAATCCACTTAGTCCAATACATTCTGGTTTCAAGTCTCAGCAAAATAACAACTCAATTTTCAGGTATGCAAATCAGCAGAACAGGCCTTAGAAGCCCATGTAATTAGGTATGAAAAGACAGCTCATATTTTTAACATACTCTGACTACTTGTGTCAAAATAGCAAACTTCAAGCTGGAAGCATGATTCACTCTGCAGGAAGACTGAGTGCTGTCACACAGAGAATCACCATCTCCTGGAGTGTCTCTGTCTGTTTGTCCTATTTGGAGAATAACAACACAGCTGCTCCAAGTTAAATTATAAGAATGCGGATGTAAAGGGGGTATTCACATCATATTGGAATGATTCCTAGTCCAAAGAGAGTTTAATGAAAGGGAGCTTGAAATTCATGTTCATGGGACCCTAAAATCATTCCTATAGTAATATCACAGAAAAGAATAGTGCTCTTTTCAGTGGTTCATCTACACCCTGTTTCTTCCCTTCAATTAGATTGTTTGATGAATTGCTAGTTTTCTTGGTTTCCTGCAGATTTCCATTGTAGAAGTTGTAAAAATCTTTTAATTGCACCAAACCAAGTACCCATCCTTTGTTGACAAGGGGTTGGCTTGTGTCTTGAGAAATTTTCAAACAAAGTCTGTGGATAAAAGTATAGCAGCATGTTTTGCACATTGAGGGGGGAGAAAAATCAAAGAGAACTGGCCTCTTTTTCTTGTTGTCACATGCTTTCTGGCATCGTTTTAAATTTATTTATAAAACTGCTGTCATTAATATTATGCTCACTTGGTTGAAATTATTTTGTTTCTCCCCTTTGGAAATAGAGCTGTTCAAGACTGATAAATAATAACACATTATATAAGTGCTGTGGATTATTTAACGTTCTGATTAATGAGATATTTTCTATCCAAAAATGACAATCTTCAAAGCTATGCAGAGGTAAACTTGTCAATCTCAGATCATAAATAGTGTTTACATTTGAAAGATGAATCTGATACATTGGTAAAGTGGTTAATTTTGCCCTCAAACCTTCTTCTTCTTGTTCTTTTTTTTTTTTTAAATGAACTCATTGGTAGAATAGTTAGGATGAAAAGTTCTCATTAAAAACTGATCTTGTGTGTATGGCACTAAGCCAGGCTGAAAAACACCAGCTCATGCAAACTCAAAGATTTTTGAAAATATAGTTTCAGATTCTGTTAAGGCTATTTTCACTTCAGTTTGTTGTCAAACCAGCCAATAAGCATGGAAAAAAACCATAAAGGAGATGGGGATGCAACAGACTGGACTATAAAGGAGATTGGGATGCAACATAACACCTTGCTTGCTATAGCTTCACCTGTTCAGACATTCCACAAGGAATTCATTCAGTCATAGGAGGTGGAATCTCAGGCTTGCTCCCCTTCATACTTCAGGGTAAGAGGATGACAGGGGCATTCGCTTGATTAGCATGTGAGGAATTCTTGCTGTGCCCAGTTAGCTACCTCCCATATCATCAGCTCTTCTTTTCTGGGCACTAGGCTGGGCCATAGCTTCGCCCAGGTGTTCTTCCTCCAAACATACTGCATTCAGGATCACATCCACTTGGTCTTTATTAGGCTATCTGCTTCCCTTTTTCAAGCATACTTCCACTGGCCTTCCCTGATAGCTCAGTTGGTAAAGAATCTGCTTGCAATGCAAGAGACCCCAGTTTGATTCCTGGGTCAGGAAGAGCTGCTGGAGAAGAGATAGGCTACCCATTCCAGTATTCATGGGCTTCCCTTGTGGCTCAGCCGGTAAAGAGTCTGCCTGCAGTGCGGGAGACCTGGGTTCGATCTCTGGGTTGGGAAGATCCCGTGGAGAAGGGAAAGGCTACCCACTCCAGTATTCTGGCCTGGAGAATTCCATTGACTGTGTAGTCCATGGGGTCACAAAGAGTCAGACACAACTGAGTGACTTTCACTCACTGCACTGGCATATTATGCTAATCTTTACCATTACTTTAAAAAAACGGATATATTCACAACAAAGCATATTTATATTCTCAGCTTCCACAGCTTTTGCGACCACATTTTTGACTAATATAAGAGGCTAAGGAAGTTCTCAGAAAGCTAGTTAGGGTGTAGACAATAAAAGCACTTGGGTGACTATATAATAAATTAAAGCCTGATTGCTTTGGATTGCTCTTTTTAGGAACAGATTTACAAAAAACAATCATTCATGCAACCTCCAAATCATCAGCCATGTGTAATTGTTAAAAAGTGTCAAAAGAAAAAGAGACTAAAACATTAGTTTTAAACAAAATGGCTCCAATTACTTTTCCAGACTTCAAAGATTTGAGTCTGTGAATTCTCAATTCCTTGACACTTCAGAGTTACAAAAGAAGTAAAATAAGTTTCCATACAGCATTTTTATTCAACCTCATAGAACAGATTAATATCAGGTTGTATTCACAGGAAGAAGTATTCTTTACAGTGTAAGGAGCACGGCTGCTCTCTCGGTGAGTGAGAAGAACCCTTCCTTACTCTTTGAGAGAGCTGCCTTCTAAATTCATGCTTGATGCAGTCAAACATCCTGATGTTCCATCCTCTCCACAATAATGTAGCGACATAATCTTAACCCTGAGCACCTCTGGCAGGAGAAGAAGACTGGAGGCAGCTGAGGGTGTAACTGCTGCTGGGAAGGAATTTACAGAATGTATAAAGGAAGGGGAACACTGAGTCTAGGGATGCCGTAGTTCCCATGCATTCTTGGAGAGTTCAAAACCAGAATGAGGCTGCGAAAAAGAACAGCAATAAGGAAAAGATGGGGGAGACCAAACTCTCACTGGCTTTCAGTGGTGGAGATGGTATCATTTATAACTGGAGATGGTACTTCATGGAACCTAAAAGAAACTTGTTTTTAAGGGAGAAAGAAAACCATAAATGTAGGTATTAACTTACCCCACCCTCAATTGCCATGAAAAAGACTAAAGAGCATTAAAATGAATACGCCAGTACCAGTGCTGCAAATGAGGGAAAAATACCACTCACAGGCCAGACACTTGGAATTTCTATTATATTGAAGGTGATTATAGAAGGCCACTTGGTGACTACTCTATACTATGAATTACCTGGGAAACAGGTACAGGAAACCCTAAAATAACCCCCTAATAACCTATAACTGAGAAATGAGGGCAGGATATGGAGTAGGCAGCCACACCAAACAGAAAATGTGTGTGGATGAGCTTTAGTTTAGAGCAGATGGTTCCCCAAAACCAAGAGTTGGCAAAGTAGGGTTTCCTCAGAAAGACATGTAAAAAATACTGTAAGTCAAAAGAAGAGAGACCATCTGGAGGAAGCAGAGGAAATGCCTTCCCTAAAATAGATTTATTGCAAGAAAAAGAGTACATTTTATAAAATGTCTAATTTGAGTTCTCAAAATATATGTCAAACATCAAAAGGAAGAAGTTAAGAAATGTCAGATTTCATGAAGGTAAAACATTGTTCAACTAAAACCTGAGGAGGGGCAATAGACAGCAGACTGGATATTGCAGAAAATTCACTTCAGTGAAATAGAAGACAAATTTCAGAATTTATCTAGAGGTGAAAGGTAAAAAAATGAAAATAATTTTAGATAATAGGAATTCTATGGAAGAAACATTCTAATCATCCAATCTGTATATTACAAACACTAGAATGATTAAAACCAAGAATAAGGAAGAAACAGAAATAAATAAGATAGAAACAAATAATAAATGAATTTTTCAAATTAATAAAGCCTGAGTCTACAAAGCAGAAATAAATGTTCCCTGAAAATCACCAACTCAAGAATAAATAGAAAAAAAATTAATTTCTTAAGTAGCACCTATCTATATTGATCTAAAACATTAATATCCTCAAAACTCACATAATTTAATACTTTCTAAGGCAAGATGTTACTTGAAATCCTTTCTTTTGTAACTTCACATTCTAGCAGCATCAACTACTTTTGACTATTTCAAGTGGCTTTTTTTTTTTGGCCACGTTATTTATTTTTTAATTGAAGGATAACTGCTTTACCAAATTATGTTGTTTTCTGTCAAACATCAACAAGAATCAGCCATGATTCTTGGCTTACACACATGACCTCTAACTCCCAAACCTCCCTCCCATCTTCTTCCCCATCCCACCCTTCTAGATTGTCACAGAGCCCCTGTTTGAGCTCTTTGAGTCATACAGCAAATTTCCATTGGCTATCTATTTCACATATGGTATTATAAGTTTCCATGTTACTCTTTCCATACATCTCACCATCTCCCTCCTACCCTCCCCGATGTCCATAAGTCAGTTCTCTATGCCTGTTTCTCCAATGCAGCCCTGCAAATAATTTCATCAGTACCATCTTTCTGGATTCCATACATATGCACCAGTATACAATATTTATATTTCTCTTTCTGACTTACTTCACTCAGTATAATAGGCTCTAGGTTCGTCCACCTCATTAGAACTGACTCACATGTATTCCTTTTTATGGCTGAGTAGCATTCCATTGTATATGTGTACAACAGCTTCTTTATCCATTCACTTGTCAATGGACATCTAGGTTGTTTCCAGCACCAACTAACTCTAAAGAAGATTCACATTTAGTCTAAGTAGTGACATGCAAAATCTACCTGAGACTCATGAATTTAGGACAACAAAACTAAATTGACATAAAACCCAACTAATAAAATTAAAAATATTTGGCCAATATACTTAGCATGCTCAAACCATGCACTTAACTCCCTGCTTATGTTAAGAGATTTAATCTAAGCCTACAAACACTGAGTTCAGTTATCTCAGATTAGGCAGAACAGTGAAAGAAAACAAAAGTTTTAGCAATTTACTCAATTCAAACTGGGAATTCAAACTAGACACCCTAGAAGAAATAGATAAATTCCTAGAAATATATAATCTTATTAAACTGTATCACAAAGAAAGAGAAAATTGGAATAGGCCAATTACTGACAACGAAACTGAGTTCACATGGAAAAGAAAGGAACCAGAACAGCCAAAACAATTTTGAAAAAGAACAAGCTGAAAGGCTCACACAATCTGTTTTTAAGACTTATTATAAAGCTACAGTAATCAATGAAATATGACATTGGTGAATCCAGTATATTGTATATGTATAACATATCATATATATTTGAAATGTACCAAAAATCACTATGTTGTACACCTGAAACTAACAAATTGATAGATCTGTAGGTCAACCATAGTTGAATAAAAATCTCCTTTTAAATGGAAGCTGATGTTTCCAGTGTCCACTGTACCACAGAAAAATAGATACTGTGAACTTCAGTTTAAGGGTTACTAGGTAATGTGACCAAAAGAATGGATTATGAGGATCTGTCTCCTTATACTTGTGTCATTAACATCTGACAATTTATATAATTTTTAGAAGAAACTCAAACTAGACTAGACTAAGCATACAGCAAGTAGAATCTTGATCTTTTAATGAACCTGACTAGTAAACACAAATATATGTGTATGTAGTAATATATTAAAAGTCTCCCACAAGTATTGGTACCCTGTCTCTGGAATCAACATGTGTTATCTCCTACCACTGGGATGCTCTTGCTCTTCCTCCCTTTTCTGGATCCACTCCCCTTCCTCCTGGGCTTCTTTCACTATCTGTTTGTGCCTTGTCGTTCAATCGTGTTCACTACCTGTGTGTGCTTAGTTGTTCAGCTGTGTCCAACTCTTGGCAAACTCATGAACTATAGCTCACCAGGCTCCTCTGTCCATAATATCCTTCAGGCAAGAATGCTGGAGTGGGTAGTCATTCCCTCTCCAGGGGATCTTCCTGACCCAGGGATTGAATCTGGGTCTCCTGCATTGCAGGCAAATTTTTCACCATCTGAGCCATCAGGGAAGGCCTTCATTATCTATATTAACAACTTATTGGGAACAAGTCTTTAGGATTTAACTTGGACCTCAATTCCAGATCTTATCTTTCCTTTTTCCCATGGCCCTGTGAATCTTCTACTGCAGACATCAGACACTATGACTCCTAAATCTTGCCCTAAGCTCTGTAGGAATTCTCTCCCCACAACTAGAGGAGAAAATGAAAATCACAATTTTTGGAAGTAATTTACAGATTGATAAATATTTATCATGATTTAGGTTTCCTCACTGGAGGTACAAGGAGGAAAAACTTCCCAGTGATATATAAAGCAGCTGCTAACAAGGATATGGAACTTACTGAGCTTGAGGGAAAATTATAGAAAATACAGTTTCCCTGAAATTTGGAAAAGAATATAATTCATGAATTTAATTTGTGGCCCTGTAGCAAAACTATGGCTTTTATTTGATTTTACTCGACTCTAAAAATGTATTCTCTTTCATGAAACTACAAATTCAAAACTGACAGCAACCACCAGTGATGCAATTTTGGAATCAGAATTTTTATGTGTCTTTTTTTATGATTTACAATGTTGTGTTAGTTTCAAGAGTACAGCAAAGTTATTTAGTTTGATAAATGAATGAATAAATAAACACATATATATTCTTTTTCAGATTCTTTTCCATTATAAGTTATTATGATATTGAATATAGTTTACTGTGCTATACTGTAGGTTCTTATTGTTTATCTATTCTATGTATAGTAGTGTGTATCTGTTAATCCCAAATCCTAATTTATAACCTTTTGTCTTCAATGTCTAAGTTTATTTCCATTGTGTAAATAAGTTCATTTGTATCACATTTTTAGAGTCCACATGTAAGTGATATCATATGATACTTGTCTTTCTCTGACTTTTTTCACATAGTATAATAATCTCTAGGTCCATGAATGTTGCTGCAAAATGGCATTATTTCATTCTTTGTTATGACTGATAATATTCCATTATCATTATGATTGATAATATTCCATTCCACCACAGCTTTTTTGTTATGTGTCTTAGTAAAAAATATCCCACAGGTTTTGAAATTAACTCAATGTAATAAGTAGTAGTGTTTTTATTGATTTGCTAAAAAATTATCAATGACTAGCAATACACTATTAGTAGTAAGCTTTTCATATAAATAAGTTGATTAAAACTAGTTTTATATGACTTTCAAACTAGATATTTTAATAAAATGGGTTATAATTTATATTTTCATAAATTTTAAAAGTCCTTATAAACTGAGTACATACTATATCTGATTCAAAATGTGAATGTTCCGGCCTAGATGATAAACTGTCTACATAAGGAAAGACATGGACAAGAAGAAGAAAGATTATGTAAAATTAGACTGCAACCACTTGTTCGTGGGGCTGCTTATGTGACCATTTCCCATGGATAGATATAGATGAACACAAAGAGATAAACCAATAGGTTCATTAACTGCAAATTACAAATATACTATTCACATATTCATTATAGAAATATGAAATAAGAGATTTGTTCATTAAGGTAACACAAAAGTCTAAGCAAATGTTCTATGGAGAAAGTAAAAACATATATTATTGCAGTAAATCTTTTTCATCCAAATATATTCTTCAAAGCATTTGCTTTTTTCTCTATTTCCTAATGTTTTAGTACTTGGTCACCTATGTTTAGGAATAAGAAAGCACTGTATTCTACTGTTTTCTCTCTCAATTCTACAAACAACTAGGCATGAAAAAATTGCACATGAATAGGTGAGGAACAGTAAGAGATTAGGGGGAAAAGTGTGTAATTTGAGTTAGTTCTTGAACTGGAATTGACAGATTAGTCAGTTCAGTTCAGTCACTCAGTCGTGTCTGACTCTTTGTGACCCCATGGACTGCAGCACTCCAGGCTTCCCTGTCCATCACCAACTATCGGAGTTTACTCAAACTCATGTTCATCGAGTTGGTGATGCCATCCAACCATCTCATCCTCTGTCATCCCTTTCTCCTCCCACCTTCAATCTTTCTCAGCATCAGGGTCTTTTCCAATAAGTCAGTTCTTCACATCAGGTGGCCAGAGTATTGGAGCTTCAGCTTCAGCATCAGTCCTGCCAATGAATATTCAGGACTGATTTTCTTTAGAATGGACTGGTTGGATCTCCTTGCAGTCCAAGGGACTCTCAAAAGTCTTCTCCAACACCAGAGTTCAATTCAAAGGTTAATAACACAGATTAATATTCACAGATTAATAACACTGGGGAAATCTAAAACACATAAACCTGTAAGAAAAATTAGCATTTTTTCTTGTGTTTAAATGCATGATGTAGGGAGACATAGCTGAAAGAACTCAACTTTGTAGTTTTTTATTTATTTAATACCTAAAGTTGTCACTGTTCTTTGTGATTCATTTACCTACCACCATGCCCTTGAGTCCTTCACCAAAACTACAGATGGAAAACAAACAAACAAACATACACACAAATAGAAAAAAAGGGACTCAGTTAAATGAGGAAAATGTAGCATTAATGAGAATGTAAGTGTATGTGGCTGGGGGTCGGTGGGGAGGAAGGATAGCATGAATGTCCTAGCTCCACAGGAGTACACGCTCCCATGATAAAGCACCATGAAGTCCTCCTCACAGATAAAGAAGATATGCAACTATCAGAAACTCAATTAAATATTAACATGTTAGCAGATGAAATTAGTTAGCTGCTGCTGCTGCTGCTGCTGCTAAGTCGCTTCAGTCGTGTCCGACTCTGTGCGACCCCATAGAAGGCAGCCCACCGGGCTCCCCCGTCCCTGGGATTCTCCAGGCAAGAATACTGGAGTGGGCTGCCATTTCCTTCTCCAGTGCATGAAAGTGAAAAGTGAAAGGGAAGCCGCTCAGTCGTGTCCGACCCCTAGCAACCCCATAGACTGCAGCCTACCAGGCTCCTCCGTCCATGGGATTTTCCAGGCAAGAGTACTGGAGTGGGGTGCCATTGCCTTCTCCGAATTAGTTAGCTACATGCTCTATAAAACTTAAGTCTTATTTCTATTTGTTCTACAGCAGTGTGAAAAGAGACAAAGTGTGTCAGGAAAGAAACTAAACATGAGGAAAACATATGTCTTATCTAACTGAGAAGCCTACCACTGTCAGGTGCTGCTGCTGCTGCTGCTAAGTCGCGTCAGTAGTGTCTGACTCTCCGCGACCCCATGGGCTGCAGCCTACCAGGCTCCTCCGTCCATGGGGTTTCCCAGGCAAGAGTACCGAAGTGGGGTGCCGTTGCCTTCTCCTTGTCAGGTGCTACCATTCATCTTTTATAATTTCCAACTACAAACTCCTGTTCCAATCATCTACCTTGTCTTCTTCAGCAAATGTTTTTGATATGTTTGACTTCTTTTTTTTGGTTTGAGTAGACCATGATCAGTTATTTTTCTTCAAGGCTAATTATAAAAACATGTTAATAAAAAGAAAGAAAAAGAAAAATGCATGCTTCACTCATTTTCCTGAGGCAAACTTTCTACAGCAGTCTGGTCTTAGATAAAGGCAGAATGTGAAAAGACCCTTTTTTCTTGTCTTCCCTAGGTTGCCCAGCGTGCGAGATTCAGGGTAGATTTATACTTTATTCATGGTACTATGTGGCCCTTGGTTTGCCTGTCTTTTCCCTTCACCTCAGACATACCATCAGAGTTAAATAGTTTTTCCTGGACATAAATTTTGGATTCTGTACAATAGGGAAGCAAAAGAAATAGTCTATAAATTGCTCGAGTTTGGGTATTTCTGTGGTTGTATTGTTTGAAAATTTAAGAAAGGTATTTGAATACTATTCTGAAATTGAAACCAGACAAGGACTTCAAAGCATCAATCTAAATTTTCCAAACTTTCTGAGAAGATAGTTCTTAATTTAAGATTCACTGTTAGGTGTGGATGAGAATTGCTAGCTTACCTGAACCAGCTGCTACAAACTCATGTTATGTTCATAATAATGAAGTGAGAATTTTGGCAAGTGAAATCTGTTTAAAACCTAAGAGGCTGGAAGCATCTGTCAAACAGTGTACTCAGGCCCAAACCTAATGGTTTACAAACCAGATGATGATTGCGTACATGTTATGAATTGCTGTTGTATGTTGCTTTTCCAATTTTTGTACACAAAGTGGTGAAAGTTTTCATTCTACTGATGTGACTCATAAATACAACAGATGAGATGTTTGATAAAAACATTGCTGTCATTTCTAATGAATTCATAAGCTATTGTTCAACTCGCTTTTATGCTACCGGCTCAGCTGAGAGCCCAGGAGTTTGTGTTTAATCAGACACCATACGTGTCTATCTTTCCAGATCATTGGGATAATGACCCCTAGGATTTTTTGGAAAAGCCTAACTTCTAAGTCTGTCAAGTCTGATTTAAGAAGATTCAGCTTAACTCCTTGGAAGAGCTCATTTCTTTTTTAAAAAAATGTATTTATCTTTAATTGGAGGATAATTGCTGTACAATCTTGTGTTGGTTTCTGCCATGAAAGTGAAAGTGAAAGTCACTCAGTGTCCAACTCTTTGAGACCCCACGGACTATATGGGCCATGGGATTCTCCAGGCCAGAATACTGGAGTGGGTAGTCTTTCCCTTCTCCAGGGGATCTTCCCAACCCAGGGATCGAACCCAGGTCTCCCACATTGCAGGCAGATTCTTTACCAGCTGAGCCACAAGGGAAGTCCAAGAATACTGGAGTGGGTAGTCTATCCCTTCTCCAGTGGATCTTCCTGACCCAGGAGTCAAACTGGGGTGTCCTGCATTATAGGTGAATTCTTTACTGTCTGAGCCACCAGGGAAGCCCAAATTTATGCTAATAATGAAAAAATCAAAAAGCACTATTTTTAAATATATTATAGATTCAAAAAGAAAAATGCTGTAAGTACTACAAATAATACAAGAGAATAACTTTACACTTTGGATTGGTAAATGCCTTTGTGAACATGACTCCAAATTCAGAAGCAATAAAAGAAAAGCTCTACATTAAAATACTATCAAAAAGTAAAAGCTTCTACATGGAAAAACATATAAAATTTAAGAATAACAAATTGGTGAATTTTTTTTGTAAGACATGTAAGGATCAAAATGTTAATCTCTTTACATTTAAAGAGTTCTTACCAATTAATAAGAAAAAAGGACAAGTCAGTATAAATATAAGCAAATTACATAGACCACTCACAGAAGCATAAAATAATGGCCAATTAAAAACTGAAAAGATGCTCTCACTATTAAAATCAAAAGAACAGAAAACCTTAAGAACTGTGGGGAATCGATGTTTACCAACCAATCTGAGAAAGAGTTTAAACAATAAGTAAGATCTGGTTTCAGGGAGGAGATGGGAAAACAAGCACTCATGTACAGTACACATGAGTATAAGTCTGGCTCTTCCAGTGGACAATTTTGTAATAATTGAAATACTTAAATCTGTATCCTCTTTGACACAACAATTCAAATTCTAGGAATCACTAAAGAAGCAATCAACAAGTTAAAAGATACATACACAAGAGTATTTATTACAGCAGTTTATAAGAATAAAAATTAGAAAGTGAAATATCCCTCAAGAAAGCTGAGTGCTGAAGAATTGATGTTTTTGAACTGTGGTGTTGGAGAAGACTCTGAGAGTCCCTTGGACTGCAAGGAGATCCAACCAGTCCATCCTAAAGGAAATCAGTCCTGAATGTGTTCATTGGAAGGACTAATGTTGAAGCTGAAACTTCAATACTTTGGCCACCTGATGCAAAGAGCTGACTCATTTGAAAAGATCCTGATGCTGGGAAAGATTGAAGGCAGGAGGAGAAGGGGACAACAGAGGATGAGATGGCTGGATGGCATCACCGACTCAATGGACATGAGTTTTTGTAAACTCTGGGAGTTGGTGATGGACAGGGAGGCCTGGTGTGCTGCAGTCCATGGTGTTGCAAAGAGTCGGACACAACTGAGTGATTGAACTGAACTGAACTGAATATCCCTCAACATGATTTGATTATATATACAGTCTATAAAAGATTAACTTGAATTACACATACAGAGCAGGATGAAGGGACAAATATTGCTCATTTTTATTTTTATAAAGTTTAACTGGATCACAGCCAACCCATAAATTTACTCACTGGCTACAGATGCTTTTGAGTTCAAATGTAGAATTAAGTAGCTATGACCGAGACAGTATGATCACAAATTCTAACATACAAAGTATCTGGACCTTTACATTAAGTCTGCCAAATTCTGCTCCACTGATAGAAAATAACACATACAGTAAATAAAATAAGAAAAATAATTGTTATACAATTATACATATGAATAGATAGGTATTCTAGAATTGTTTAGTAAGAACATCACAAGTGAACCTACTTGAATCCGTCTGGGATGGTTAATTCATTGAACTATCTTTGAATCATTGATCTGAACATAAATTTTCAACATACAGATCATAGATAAAGATGTAAAGATGAACTGGAGGGCAGAGATATAGATGATATAAATGATAGAGCTAAGTTTAAACTCAGTTATTATGTGAGCAACTTATTGTATTTATTGTATTTCCTTTATAGATAGATTTGTGTTGGGGGGTGTATGGTTTGCTTCTTTCTTTTAGAAGCTAAAATGAAGAAAGCCACAAATTTTTACTTACTGTAGTAAGTACTAGTTGTTAAATATGTATGCCAAAATGTACAATGGTACATCTCATCTGAAAGTGGACATATTCTTCTAGTTAATTTCCTATTCACGTTGTTCTATCAAAATGATTGTTCTTTTCACATAGTAAAATGAAGTAGAATTTGTGGAGCTGTAGATGTGTGTGACTGAGCTATTATCTAATTGAACACAATAACTCAATTATCACATAGTTGGAGGTACTGCAATTTATTATATTACATTTTTATTATAATCCTTTCTATTATATCCAAAACAGCTTTGGAGAGGTCGAGTTCAGAAAGGGAAAAAAATTTATGCTGCTTTTATTTTAAATCATCCAAGAGTACTTTATTTACTCACATATAGTCTCCTCTTGCATGTTTCCCTCCTTCCAGTTTTTAGAAAGAAATATCCAACATTTCTCTCCACAGTTTCTTTCCAAGTGGGCTATTACTAATGTCAACAAAAGCAATAGGCTATCCTCTGCAGATTTAGAAAAAGCAGTTGGACAGGCACGAATGACCCCTGTTTGCTTAGAGTAAAATGAAGTGTTTACCTCTATATTCAGCAGTTTTAGAGAATTTCCAGGAGGAAAATTGTGCTTTAAATTAGTACTCTTCAAATTCCATCCCTTAGAAGATTATAGAGTTCTATGGCAGTACTCATGATCTGTTCAAAATTTGTTTCCTAAAAATGTATTTCAAAATTATTTTTGAATTGATCATTAAAAATAAGCATATACCTAAGATTTCTATATGAAATTCTAATGCACTGTCAATTGTAAAACTCATTTGTTTGGGTTCCTCCCTCATTTTTATGGAGACTTTAAAATAAAGCTCTTTTTCCCCAACTCTCCATATACCTGAGTATTGAAAATGTCATTTGGAAGAATTGTAGCTCTGCACTTTCTTTATTCTCAATTCAGATTAATCTATGTTGATTCCTGCAAGATTTGCAGGTGAGTGCACACTAGTCACAAAGACATTATGCATGGCAGCTAGCTTTCTGGATGCTCTCCTCCATTAAAACAACTTTTCCCTCACATTCCTCTGAGCATCTCCTTCCATGGTGACTGTTGGGAGTCATTAAAGCAGAGAATGAAAGCTGTTATGAGGTCTTCAGTTCTTTTTTAAAAATTTTAACCAAATGGCTTTAATTTGTTTTTGATTAAGTTATATTTGACATATATTATATTAGTTTCAGATGTATGATATAGTGATTTGATGTTTTTATACATTACGAAATGATCACTGCCAAGTCCAGTTAACATCTGTCACCATACAACGTTGTTACAATATTATTGACTATGTTCCCCATATATACATTATATCCTTGTCACTTATTTATTTCATAGTTGGAAGTTTATACTTCTTAACTCCCTTCACATATTTCATCTATCTTCATCCCAGCAACTGCCCATTTGTTCCCTGTATCTATGAATCTGTTTTCATTTTGTTTCATTTATTCATTGTTTTGGTTTTTATATTCACACATGAGTAAAATCATATGATATTTGTTTTTCTCTATTTCACTTAGCATAACACCCTCTAGGTCCATCCATGTTGTTGCAAATGGAAAGAAATCATTCTTTTTACTGCTGAGTAATACTTCAGGGTGTGTGTGTGTGTGTGTGTGTGCATCAAATTTCTTATTCATTCATCTATAAATGGACATTTAGGTTGCTAATGTAAACAGTACTACAATGAACATAGTGGTACATACATCTATTTGATTTAGTGTTTTCATTCTCTTCAGGTAAATATCCAGAGTGGAATTGCTAGATCATACAGTAGTTCTGTTTCTACTTTTTTGAGGGACTTCCATATTGTTCTGGGGCTTCCCTGGTGGCCCAGTAGTAAAGAATCTGCCTACTAATGCAGGAGATGCAGGAAGCCTAAGTTTGATCCCTGAGTCAGAAAGATCTCTTGGAGAAGAAAATGGCAACCCAATCCAGTATTCTTGCCTGGGAAATCCCATGGACAGAGGAGCCTGGAGGGCTATAGTCTACAGAGTCGCAAAAGAGTCAGACACAACTTAGCAACTAAACAACAACCACCATCACCATATTGTTTTCCATAGTGGCTGCACCAATTTATATTCCCACCAACAGTGCACTAGAGTCCCCTTTTCTCTACATTCCTGTTATTTATAGTCTATCTTAGAGCTCTGGAGCCACTCTGTTCCTCCAGAGTACCCACACAAGTTATTTTAGTCAGAGCTCCAAAAGGTGCAGGGGCATCAGCTCACCACGTCATCTTGCCACAGAGCAACAGTCAGCTGAGCAATAGTAAGCAAGTCCACAACATATTATTTTGTAATACAGGTAGCTTGGCGTTAATTGTGGGTTCTGAAAGCTTCCAGTCATAGGTTTATATTCAGAACAGGAATGTCAATAGTGAATTTTTAATAATTTAACTTAGAATCAAAAATTCCATTCTAATCTGTTTTCAAGTTTCTAGATTAGTTTAATTGAAGAGCAAGCTGAGAATATAGGTAAGCAGCTAAAAATTATTACCATTTGCAAATATATATTTATATGAAACAGGATTTTCCCAAGATTGCTCCCTCTAAAGTTCTTTCTGATCTACTCCCTTCCCACTGACTCCTTTGACACCATTCCATATCCCTGTTTTTTGGAGTTCCAAATATAGTTTTACTGTGATGAAAGTCATGTGGCTTCTGGAATGACACTGACTTCCCCTATCCTCACTACTGGGCCTTGAGACTTTCAGTTGTTTATCCTTTTGGAAACTTTGTGTCCTTACCAGGAAACCAAGATAGATTAAATGAGGTTATTATGTGAGTGCTGTGCTGTGCTTAGTCGCTCAGTGGTGTCCAACTCTTGAATAGCCTAGCACAATAAACGTTAGTTCCTTTTCTTTCATTAAATACATGTAATTTTTAATACTCTGGAGGGATTTTTCTGGTGTTCTATTAAACTGTAAGCTCTATGACAAAGAATATTCAATTGCGTGCAACTTCCCAAATAATAGGCACTTGATATTTTTTGTTAAAACAAAAAAGAGATAATAAATGGATCAATCTAATCAAGATCAATGGGATAGTTTAACAGACAAATTTCTTGCAATAATAAAAGTAATCATCATATTCTATATGGTACTTTTCTTCCTAAGAATTAAAAATAAAACAATCAGGACTCATCACACTTTATAACACACGTAGTGAAAGATGATAAATAATGACCCACAACTGTGGAGGAAAAATCTTTAGTTCCTAAATATCAGTAATTCTCATTTAATAAGAAGTAGAATACACATAATTTGCCTTAAGACTATACAACAAAGCAATGAAAGGTTAAAAGAGAACTAGAACAAAACCACTTCTCTGAGAAAACTATTCTTTCCTTAACAGCATTTTTTAACTAAAATTAAAACAAAGGAGTTCCTGTGGTCTAGAAACAGACAACCACTACAGGATTTTGACCAGAATCATGGCATGATCTAGTGAGGATTCCTAACATATTGGAGGTGAGATGAAATTTAAAAAAAAAGAAGTATACTTACTGTCTAAGAATCAAGTCACTGTGATACCAGTGTCTTCTAGAAAATAGAGGTGTTTCGAGAAACCTGCAATGAAAGAAAAACATGAATGGTATTTAGAACATCCTTCTGCCCTCCAGGAATTTATATGCTAAGGAATGATTTCATAAGAAGCTTTCCATTAATTTTTTTTTTTTTTTCTGGCCGCTCCTCATGGAATGTGGGATCTTAGTTTCCTGCGCAGGTATGCTAAGTTGCTTCAGTTGTGTCTGACTCTTTGCGACCCTATGGACCATAGCCCACCAGGCTCCTCTGTCTTGGGATTCTCCAAGCAATAATACTGGAGTGGGTTGCCCTGCCCTCCTCCAGGGGATCTTCCCTACCCAGGGATCAAATTCATTCCCCCTGCATTGAAAGCGCAGAGTCTCAATCACTGGACTGCCAGGGAAGTCCCCCATTAGATTATCTTATTTAGAATTCCTTCATTTTCTTTTAATTAAACTTATAATTATTTAGGGAAGCATGCAAAGCAACAACATTAAAATGAAAAAAATAACACTGATACATGAGTTCCTTATATATTGAACAGTTAAGCAGGAGTAGGTTGGAAGCAGACTGAAAATAGGAAAAGGTGTTAGGTTCTTAATGTTGCTAGACACTCTTGTAGATCAACTCTGAAGAGAGAGGCAATTGGTTTTGAGCAATATAATTATGCACTGAAAGTTGAAATTCCTAAACAAAGGGATGGTTGGTCATGAAGAAAACAGGTAATACAGTAAGTAAAATTTATAGTTTTTAACAACAATTTACATCCTGGCATAATATTGACACTATTCCATTTTTACATTTTTACTCTTTGAACACAAAAGGTCAGCTTAGGAAAGCAGAGTAGATATTGATATATTTTATATTATGTATTTATGTATGTAGAGATGTGTGTGTGCATGTGCACATATAACATTCTCATCACACATGCAGACACACAACATACATGAATGCGTGCACACACATACACACACACGCACACACTTACCTATACATTGGAACCTTTCACCATTCTGGTCTACTGATGGAAATGGATATAGATAGAGGAATGAGAGAGAGAGGAAAGAAAGAATTGAAACATACTGTAAATAGATGGAGTTTTGTTTACAGCAATTCTTTAACATTTGTTTTATAACAGTTTAACAGTTGTTTCCATGTTCAGCCCACACCAGCTGTTCCCCAAACGTAGAGTTTTTAATACTAATACACTGTGCACCAACACAATTCTCCATAAAATGTTTAATGCATTGTAATCTTTGTCTTATTACTGCTCTTGTTCTGACTACATCCAGCCCATCCCAAATTTCAAAAGAATTTTAGGGAAGTAGCCATTTGTGGAATGGAAAAAATGATTTCTATATTTCAAAACTATAAGGTGGCTGATGAACAAAGGTTGCTAAAAAAAAATGTTTCCTGCACCAGGACTGCATTTAGCCTTTAAATACCACTGTGAATGTTAAGCCAGATGCATTATTAATAAATGTCATCTTTTCAAGTGAGTTCAGTGTTAATATTGATACAAACTTTCTTCCTGCTCTTAATTTTCATTTCAATAAAGATATGAATGTTGGCAAGCACTTGCTATTGACAATTGATAAAATTATGCAAACACAATGTTTTTGCAGCTTTTGAGTAAATATTGCATGCTAATGAATTCCAAAGCGTTCTCTGTGTTCCTGTAGGAGCTGAATTTGTGTAGGTGGACCACGCCATGGATGTGCTTTTCTAAGCCTGTTACACTTATCTCAGCAGAGCCTCCTAATAAGCAATTTGGTAGTTTTATCATGAGCTCTGAGGCCCTCCAAAGATCATTTATATAATGACATCCTGTGAAAGCAAACCTCTCTAGAACTTTCTGAAGGTAATAATTAGTTCATATATTTGTTCTGTAGCCACAGTGGTGCTTTCAAAAAGCTTCCTGCTAATTTTCAGTCTAAATTGGATGCCACAGGTTTGTTCTTCAGTTGTAACAAAATGGTTTGGGGCATAGAGGGACATGTTTTGAAAAAGAGTTTTAAAATATCTAACTTGAAAAGGAAAACATTCACGTAGCTAATATTCTTTTATACTCCTGTCCTTAGATTTTCAGGAGATAATTTGGGAAGTTAATATATCAATGCAGGGAAGAAAACCTAAATAAAAGGAAAGTAGAAAGAAGTTAACAGTAGTTTACAAATACCCAAATGAGGTCTTTCAAAATGGACATGACATCCAGAGTGGTTCCTTGTTTCAAGAAATGCACCAATATAAATTATTTGACTGTTCATAAAAATTATAGAATTATGCCCTACTGGGGACATTCTGAAGAAATTATTTAATAAAAGAAAAAGAATAAGTCTGAGTTAATTTAATGGTGTTATTAGTTTTGTCTTAAAAGCAGTATATTCCTACTCTGATGAATTTGGTCATAGCCACAACACAAAATAAAATTTACTATGCATAAAAATTCTTTCCAAGGATAACAAATTAAAATTAGATTTTGAAATAGAATTAGGAAACTATCATGTCAATAGCCTCCCAATCTTTATGACTATTAAATGTATATGCCTCTAATACATGTATATGTAATATTTATGAAATATGTAAACATACCACATAATTCATAAATATTATGTAAATTAGAAAATGTGCACAAAGTAGGAAGCTTAAAAGGCTAAGATAAAAACAGACGTAAACAGATGTTTGGATTGTCAATCTCTGAGGAATTCTCTCTCTCCTTTGGAAAACACTTACCGTGTCAGGTATCATTCTAGGAACTTTGATATATTAACTCACCCAATTCACATAATAACTCTTTAAAGCTGGTACTGCTAGTATCTTCCAATTATTTGGAAATAATTTATCTGGCTTCAAGGGAGTCACTCTGCTCCTGGCATAGCTTGGCCTTGCTGTCCCCAGGCAAAGTGTTCAGGAAAAGTTTGTAATAACTGTTTGCTATTTTCTATATTATGGATTTTTAAATAACATTTTATTGGCAGCAAAGACATGTCTTAAAAGCATACACTCCTATAAACGAGAGTTAGTGCATTTACCTTGAAACTTGACAGGTATGTATGTATTTCAAGCAGAGCACTTTCAAAAGGAAAAAAAAATCTAGGTATTTATTCAGAACATCCATTTTATCAATGCTTTTCCCTTCTCTTCTGGAACCAGTGCTCTTCATTATTACTCTGGCCATGATTAAAAACTTAGAAGAAAAGTAATAAACTTCCTCAAATTTAGATTAATTAGATGACACAAAGGTTTGCTTCAATCTCTTCTTCTCCATCTCATTCCCTACGTAGGTTTTATGTTTTCCTCTGATGTAGTTACCAAATGCTTTCTTCATTGGATAATTACATTTCTAAGACTTCTTCCAGACTACACCTATATTTAACTCGCACCTGTGGCATCTTATTTTTCTTTAACATTCCTGAAGTTTTTCCTTTTCCTTTAATCCTTCCCTAGGATTTACTTTCCAAGCAGAAAGTAAATACCTACAGATTCTACATAACAAATGCTAATTGTTTCTAAGTACTAGTCCTTGGACCACTCTCTTACAGAGTTTGAACTATCTGTAGCAAAATGAGAAACATAAGGCGTGCGCAAGTACACACATGCACACACACACACCCATACAGCTCTATTATAAAGATGCCAGGTGAAACTACCTTTTCTTGGGAAGGCTTTTCCTTTATTCTGGAATTATATACTTCCATTTTTAAAATAGTAATTATCCTGTTTCTTACACACAATGGCAATGGTAGATGAAGTGTCCTTTAAACTTTTTTTCATTATTTGTAAAAATAAAATTTGTTTACCAACAGTGCTTCATTTTATTCAATTTTCAAACTATGGGTAAAAAATTCTTTATTTCTTTTAAATTCAAAAGGTTTTGGAACCACTTGTCTAAACAATTGACAATCTTTGTTTGTTGACCAATTTGCAAAGTAACCCCTACATTACATGTATCTTAATACATTATTTATTTAACTAAGCTACTGGATGTCATTCCATCAACTCTATTCCCTTCAACAATCATTTCACAGGAGTGGAAAAATCAGAATATGTTTGTCTTAGTCTATACAATGACTAAACTGTGTCACATATAGACAGGTACTTAATAAATAATGTCAATGCTGGTATTAGGAAGATCTTGTTGCCATTTCAAAGTACTTTAGGAAAATCATTTGGTTTGATAGAATCATCTCTTTTAATCAATGTATTTCTAAAATGTGGTAGAAAATAATTACGGGCAATACTGAGTACTGAAGTCAAAATGAATTTCATAACAAGTTAGCAGTAATTCAGAAGATGATATATGCAAGAGTGAGTATTATCTTCAGTGATAAACAGCAATGTATTCTCAAGGATTATGGATTTTTTACTGAACACTTAGACAAGGCACCTCTGACGAGCTAAGCACTTGCTAAGTCAATTTAATTTGAATTTGGATTTGGTACCAGGAGTCTTGAATTTCACTTCTAGTTCCATCACTAAGCATTTGTATGACCTTCAATGAATTACCTCACCACCCTGAATCTTAATTTTCTTGTTCCTAAAAGACAAGGCATGAATCAGATGATTTCTAAAATCTCTTGCAATTCTTATATTAAATGAGTCTGAGATCCAGCTCTTCTGATCCCAGAAAATAGCAACATTGTTATCCTGCTTTTGTGCCTGGAAATAATCTCTTCAAAGGAAAGCCTAATATTTGCATCAACATGGTTGAAACTGGTGGACATCACATTAAGTCAAATAAGCCAGACACTGAAAGATAAATACTGCATGCTTTCACTTATATCTATGTGGAAGTTTTAAAAGTTAAATCTGTAAAGTGAAGTGGAAGTTGGTCAGTCGTGTCTGACTCTTTGTGATCCCATGGACTGTAGCCAACCAGGCTCCTTCATCCATGGGATTTTCCAGGCAAGAGTACTGGAGTAGGTTGCCATTTCCTTCTCCAGAGGATCTTCCTGACCCAGGGATCAAACCAGGTCTCCCGCATTGTAGGCAGATGCTTTACCATCTGAGCCACCAGGGAAATCCTGTAAAACCAGAGAGTAAAAAAGCTGAGGGATGGGGGAAATGGAAAGATGTTGGTCAAAGAGTATGAATGTTCAGTTTTGGGGATGAGTAAGTTCTGGAGATCTAAAGTACAGCCTGGTGATGACAATTAAAAATACTGTATCATGTACTTCAAATGTTCTAAAAAGAAACTTCTTAAATCAACTCTCAACACACATACAAGGGTAACTACGTACATGTGATGAATAGTATTTAGCTTGATTATAGGCCCATACACACACACACACACACACACACACACACACACACATTGAGTTGTAAACCTTAAATATATATAATTTCCATATGCCAAAGATATCTCAAAAAAGTCATTTTTAAAAGAGCTCTTCCCCAAAAAAGGGAGAAAGAACTTCAGATTTTCCAAGTTTATTTGAGTAAGCAGAGTGGAGAACTGGAATCCTGGAATCAACACAAATCATGGTACTGCAGCCTCCTGGAATGGCCTTAATTATTTCACTTGTGTTAGCATAATTTTTAAAAAGTAATCAAAGTAAACTCAATTTGAAATCTCTTTAAGAAAAATGGTATATGGTAAGTTAAGGCAAAGGATTTTGCAAAATAAAATTTTAAAACAGGTAACTTTTAAATGGCTTAGAATCACTGTGATTAGACAACTCTTGTAAAAGCATAACAATAATACAGTTATGAATATAGTCCTTGGTGACTTACTGCTTGACTCATCCAAAATTGAGCCCTTCCTACTCCCGTTAAAATGTTATCTCCCATCAAAATATGACATCCAAAAACAACATACCAGTAACTCTAAGCCTTGGGGAACTGCAATGAATATCATTCAAATTAATTCTGACTGACATTTTGGTAAATCACCTCTTGAAATCAAGAAGGGAGCATTTTTAAAGCACTTTACCAGTGCCAAAATAGTAAGAAGTAAAACTACATTCATCGTTCAGAAGGTGAAGTGCAGGAGAGTCTGAAGCCAGAAAAATGGCAGCCATATCATCTCATCAATTATAGAAGGAATTTTAATATCTGGTACTGCTTCTCACTTTGAATGAGATAGTTATAAAGCACCCGATTCAATATTTGGAGTCACTCTAGTAACGAAGCAGTTCTTCATACTCTTCCTGAAGATCTGAAGAGACAGAACTGCCTCAGGCAGAGTCTTTTTGCAACACTGGAGGTGAGCATTTCTCCCCGTCTGAAGACATTCTGTATAAATATGTCAAGGCTCTCTATACAGAATGTATACCGCACAATTACACTCATCTCACACGCTAGCAAAGTAATGCTCAAAATTCTCCAAGCCAGGCTTCAACAGTACATGAACTGTGAACTTCCAGATGTTCAAGCTGGATTTAGAAAAGGCAGAGGAACCAGAGATCAAACTGCCAACATCCGTTGGATCATCGAAAAAGCAAGAGTTCCAGAAAAACACCTATTTCTGCTTTATTGACTACGCCAAAGCTTTTGACTGTGTGGATCACAGCAAAATGTGGAAAATTCTTCGAGAGATAGGAATACCAGACCGCCTTACCTGCCTCCTGAGAAATCTGTATGCAAGTCAAGAATCAACAGTTAGAACTGGACATGGAACAACAGACTGGTTCCAAGTCAGGAAAGGAGTACATCAAGGCTGTATATATCACCCTGCTTATTTAACTTATATGCAGAGTACATCATGCAAAATGCCAGGCTGGATGAAGCACAAGCTGGAATCAAGACTGCTGGGAGAAATATCAATAACATCAGATAGGAAGATCTGGTACCCTTCTGGCAGAGTGAAGAAGAAATAAAGAGCCTCTTGATGAAAGTGAAAGAGGAGAATAAAAAAGTTGGCTTAAAGCTCAACATTCAGAAAACTAAGATCATGGCATCCGGTCCCATCACTTCATGGCAAATAGATAGGGAAACAATGGAAACAGTGACAGACTTTATTTTTCGGGGCTCCAAAATCACTGCAGATGGTGACTGCAGCCATGAAATTAAAAGACACCTGCTCCTTGGAAGAAAAGCTATGACCAACCTAGACAGCACATTAAAAAGTAGAGACATTACTTTGCCAACAAAGGTCTGTCTAGTCAAAGCTATGGTTTTTCCAGTAGTCATGTATGGATGTGAAAGTTGGACTATAAAGAAAGCTGAGCGCCGAAGGATTGATGCTTTTGAACTGTGGTGTTAGAGAAGACTTTGAGAGTCCCTTGGACTGCAAGATCCAACCAGTCCATCCTAAAGGAGATCAGCCCTGGTTGTTCATTGGAAGGACTGATGCTGAAGCTGAAACTCCAATACTTTGGCCACCTGATGCAAAGAACTGACTCACTGGAGAAGACCCTTATGCTAGTAAAGATTGAAAGCAGGACCAGAAGGGGACAACAGAAGATGAGATGATTGGATGGCATCACTGACTCGATGGACATGAGTTTGAGTAAGCTCCAGGAGTAGGTGATGTACAGGGAAGCCTGGCATGCTGCAATCCATGGGGTTGCAAAGAGTCAAACACGACTGAGCGACTGAACTGAACTGAACGGAATAACATCTCAGTTGGAAATGAGTGATGGGTCTTCATCAACAAGCACGTATTGATTTAGCAATTCCCACTGTACAAATAGATCAGGTGAGATACATATGACAAGAGAAATATTTATGTGCTCTCATATATACCTTAGAAAGAGATATATGTGCTCTTAGATATAAAGAGTTCAATAACTAACAGCAAGGCTCTGGAAAAAAACACTTGTTCAAACATGGGGTCTGGCACTCATCAGCTGTTGGGTATTTAAAAAGTTAATTTCTCTAAGACTCAGTTTTCTAAAATGTAAAATGTAGATGATGAAAACACATATTCATATGTCTGCTGGCAGAACTAAATGAGATGATGTGCTGGGCATAAATTAATAAATTAGTAAAAGTTAGCTGCTATTGCTATTATATATAAATTATACATATTAATATTACATATAACTATAATAGGGCTTAAGCCCATTATAAGTGGCACTAATTATAAAATTATGATCTAGAATTCTACTTATAGTTCTACCTGGTGGCTCAGATGGTAAAGAATCTGCCTGCAGTGTAGGAGACCCAGATTAGATTTCTGGGTTGGGAGGATCTCCTGGAGAAGAGAATGACTACTCACTCCAGTACTTTTGCCTGAGAACCCTCATGGACAGAAGAGTCCATGGGGTCCCACAGAGTCGGACAAGACTGAGAGACTAACACCTTCACTTTTGCAAATGATAACCCTTTTAGAGGGAGAAAGCTAGTATTCATTGAGCATTTACTGCTCTAGACACTATGTTGAGTCCTTTACATATATTTACACATATTAGCTCATTTAATCCTCTTGTCACAAAGAAACCAAGGTTCAAAGAGTTTATGACTGTTTACCCAAAGTGATACAGCTAAAAGTTGTTAAAGCTAGGATTTGTTCCTAAGTCTGTCCTCAAAGCCCATCAGCCTAATCCTATAGTTAAATTAGAGATAACAAAACTATCAGCTGAGGTGCTTCCTCTTTCAGTCACCCCCTTTCTCACTCCAGCTCAGTGACACTGCTCTAATCAGACAGATCTTCATCCCTAATCACCTTGACTATTATAACAATGACCTAACTGGCCTCTTCGCCAGGATTTCCTCACCCCAATCCATTCTTACTCCCAGTTGCCAGAATAAACTTCCAGAAGTTCAGTTCCTAATCTTCAGTGATTCCCACTACTGACTGGAATAATCAAAATATATTAGCTTTTCCACGGAAATCAAAACTGTAATCAGAAATCTTCCAGCAAACAAAAGCCCAGGACCAGACGGCTTCACAGCGGAATTCTACCAAAAATTTAGAGAAGAGCTAACACCTATCCTACTCAAACTATTACAGAAAATTGCAGATGATGGTAAACTTCCAAACTCATTCTATGAGGCCACCATCACCCTAATTCCAAAACCAGACAAAGATGCCACAAAAAAGGAAAACTACAGGCCGATATCACTGATGAACACAGATGCAAAAATCCTTAATAAAATTCTAGCAAACAGAATCCAACATCATATTAAAAAGATCATACATCATGACCAAGTGGGCTTTATCCCAGGAATGCAAGCTTTCTTTAACATCCACAAATCAATCAATGTAATACACCACATTAACAAATTGAAAGATAAAAACTAGATGATTATCTCAATAGATGCAGAAAAAGCCTTCGACAAAATTCAACATCCATTTATGATAAAAACCCTCCAGAAAGCAGGAATAGAAGGAACATACCTCAACATAATAAAAGCTATATATGACAAACCCACAGCAAACATTATCCTCAATGGTGAAAAATTGAAAGCATTTCCCCTAAAGTCAGGAACAAGGCAAGGATGCCCACTTTCACCACTACTATTCAACATAGTTTTGGAAGTTTTGGCCACAGCAATCAGAGCGGAAAAAGAAATAAAAGGAATCCAGATAGGAAAAGAAGAAGTAAAACTCTCACTGTTTGCAGATGACATGATCCTCTACATAGAAAACCTTAAAGATTCTACCAGAAAATTACTAGAGCTAATCAATGAATATAGTAAAGTTGAAGGATATAAAATTAACACACAGAAATCCCTTGCATTTCAGGAAATAATACCATTCACCATTGCAACAAAAAGAATAAAATACTTAGGAATATATCTACCTAAAGAAACAAAAGACTTATATATAGAAAACTATAAAACACTGATGAAAGAAATCAAAGAGGACACAAACAGATGGAGAAATATACCGTGTTCATGGATTGGAAGAATTAATATAGTGAAAATGAGTATACTACCCAAAGCAATCTATAGATTCAATGCAATCCCTATCAAGCTACCAATGGTATTTTTCACAGAACTAGAACAAATCATTTCACAATTTGTATGGAAATATAAGAAACCTCGGAGAAGGCAATGGCACCCCACTCCAGTACTCTTGCCTGGAAAATCCCATGGACGGAGGAGCCTGGTAGGCTACAGTCCATGAGGTTGCTAAGAGTCGGACACGACTGAGCAACTTCACTTTCACTTTTCCCATTCATGTACTGGAGAAGAAAATGGCAACCCACTCCAGTATTCTTGCCTGGAGAATCCCAGGGATGGTGGAGCCCGGTGGGCTGCCGTCTATGGGGTCGCACAGAGTCGGACACGACTGAAGCGACTTAGCAGCAGCATAAGAAACCTCGAATAGCCAAAGCAATCTTGAGAAAGAAGAATGGAACTGGAGGAATCAACCGGCCTGACTTCAGGCTCTACTACAAAGCCACAGTCATCAAGACAGTATGGTACTGGCACAAAGATAGAAATATAGATCAATGGAACAAAATAGAAAGCCCAGAGATAAACCCACGCACCTATGGACACCTTATCTTCAACAAAGGAGGCAAGAATATACAATGGAGAAAAGACAATCTCTTTAACAAGTGGTGCTGGGAAAACTGGTCAACCACTTGTAAAAGAATGAAACTAGAACACTTCCTAACACCATACACAAAAATAAACTCAAAATGGATTAAAGATCTAAACGTAAGACCAGAAACTATAAAACTTCTAGAGGAAAACATAGGCAAAACACTCTGACATAAATCACAGCAGGATCCTCCATGACCCACCTCCCAGAATATTGGAAATAAAAGCAAAAAGAAACAAATGGGACCTAATTAAAATTAAAAGCTTTTGCACAACAAAGGAAACTATAAGCAAGGTGAAAAGACAGCCTTCAGAATGGGAGAAAATAATAGCAAACGAAGCCACAGACAAACAATTAATCTCAAAAATATACAAGCAACTTCTGCAGCTGAATTCCAGAAAAATAAACGTTCCAATCAAAAAATGGGCCAAAGAACTAAACAGACATTTCTCCAAAGAAGACATACAGATGGCTAACAAACACATGAAAAGATGCTCAACATCACTCATTATTAGAGAAATGCAACAAAACCACAATGAGGTACCATTTCACACCAGTCAGAATGGCTGCTATCCAAAAGTCTACAAGCAATAAATGCTGGAGAGGGTGTGGAGAAAAGGGAACCCTTTTACACTGCTGGTGGGAATGCAAATTAGTACAGCCACTATGGAGAACAGTGCGGAGATTCCTCAAAAAACTAGGAATAGAACTGCCATATGACCCAGCAATCCCACTGCTGGGCATACACACCGAGGAAACCAGAATTGAAAGAGACGCATGTACCTCAATGTTCATCGCAGCACTGTTTACAATAGCCAGGACCTGGAAGCAACCTAGATGCCCATCAGCAGTCGAATGGATAAGGAAGCTGTGGTACATATACACAATGGAATATTACTCAGCCATTAAAAAAAATACATTTGAATCGGTTCTATTGAGATGGATGAAACTGGAGCCCATTATACAGAGTGAAGTAAGCCAGAAAGAAAAACACAAATACAGTATACTAACGCATATATATGGAATTTGAAAGATGGTAACGATAACCCTATATGCGAGACAGAATAAGAGATACAGATGCATAGAACATTCTTATGGACTCTGAGGGAGAAGATGAGGGTGGGACGTTCTGGGAGAATAGCATTGAAACATGTATATTATCATATGTGAAACAGAACAACATTCCATGTTCGATGCATGAGACAAATGCTCAGGGCTGGGGCAATGGGATGACCCAGAGGGATGGGATGGGGAGGGAGGTGGGAGGGGGGTTCAGGATGGGGATCACATGTAAACCCATGGCTGATTCATGTCAATGTATGGCAAAAACTACTACAATATTGTAAAGTAATTAGCCCCCAACTAAAATAAATAAATTTATTAAAAATATATATATTAGCTTTTCAATATTCTCAATCAGTTCAGTTCAGTCGCTCAGTCGTGTCCGACTCTTTGCAACACCATGGACTGCAGCACTCCAGGCCTCCCTGTCCATCACCAACTCCCAGAGTTTACTCAAACTCATGTCCACTGAGTCAGTGATGCCATTCAACCATCTCATTCTCTGTCATCCCCTTCTCCTCCTGCCTTCAATCTTTCCCAGCATCAGGGTCTTTTCAAATGAATCAGCTCTTCGCATCAGGTTGCCAAAGTATTGGAGTTTCAGCTTAATAATCAGTTCTTCCAATGAATATTCAGGACTGATTTCCTTTAGGATGGACTGGTTGGATCCCCTTGAAGTCCAAGGGACTCTTAAGAGTCTTCTCCAACACCACAATTCAAAAGCATCAATTCTTCAGGACTCAGCTTTCTTTATAGTCCAACTCTCACATCCATACATGACTACTGGAAAAACCATAGCTTTGACTAGATGGACCTTTGTTGACAAATATTCTCAATAGCCAGGTGTAAATCCCTCTTTTCACACTATTTCTCAGCTTTAGTGCTGCTGGATGGTCCAGTTTACCTGGATGAGCCCTAGTTTCCTAGATAATGCCCAGCTACCCTGGGCTAAATTATCATACTGTTATATAAGTTAAGGATAACTTTAACTTCTTTGCTTTGCTGCCTTGAACAGCTCCCTGTCCATCCCATGTCACCCCCAAAACTTCTCTCATTCAGTCCCACCAAAATCCTACCCATATTCTGGGGCTCAGCACAAATATTGTTTCATTAATCAAACTTTTTCTGATCTTTTACCTCTCATTGTGATCATTCCCTCCTCTCAATATCCACAGTGCTCTATCTGTGCCTCTACTATAGTCCTTCAATTTTCTGCCATTCATTATCTGAGGCTATCTCAAAAGTAGAAACTAAGTCTTATTCATTAAGCATCCCAGTGATTTGAATACAGCAATAGTTAGAGCCAACACTTACCTATCATTTATTATGTTCCAGGCATTGTTCTAAGATATTTTACATAATTAACTCAACCCACACAACAAACCTATTAGGTAAGTGTGGTAGGTGTGGTAGGCAGACTTTAAGATGGACTTGCAATCATCCTCACCTCCTAGTAATTCACACTGGGCTGTAATCAACTCTTATTGAGTATGAACTTGATATAGAGACTTGCTTCTAATAAATACAACATGGCAGACATAGTGAGATGTTACTTCTGATGTTAGGTTACACTGAGACTGTAGCCTCCATCTTGTGCTCCCTCTTTGTCCAGTTGCTCAAGGGAAGCCAGTTGCCATACTGTGAGCTGTGTCATGAAGAAGCTCATATGGCAAGGAACTGAGAGAAGCTGTTGGCCAACACTCACAGAGGACTTCAGGCCCTCAGCCCCATAGTCCATGAAGAACTGAATCCTGCTAAGAACTATGTGAGCTTGGCAGCAGACCCTTACCCAGTTGAGCCTTTAAGTGAAACCACAGCCCACTTGCTGACACTCTGAATGCAGCTTTATGAAAAGTCCAGCAGAGGCACCCAGCTAGGCCACACCTGGATTCCTGACTCAGTTTTGTGGTAATCTGTTCTGAAGCAACAGATGATAAATTATTATTATTATTATTTCTACTTTTCAGATGAGAAATCTGTGGCTCATGTATGTAGTAAGTAATAAGGACAGGATTCAAACCAGGCAGTATCACTCCAGAGTCCATACTCTTAATCACAGACCCAGAATGTCTCATAAATGAATAAATGAAAATTCTTTCCCTAAACTGACTATACCATAGCCAAGTAACTTTAACTCAAACAATTTAGAGTTGACTGTAAAAAGGTTTATAGTATCTTAATTCATAATTGTACCATTGGGTCTCTGTTGAGATCAGATAGAAGTATATTAAATATACTTATTTCAATATCTGTTTATATCTAACTTTCTATATAAAACTTGGGTCATCTGTGTAGCTTTACTGATACATACATAAACTTACTTTGGGAACTCTGTTTATCTCAGTTTATATTTGTAGCTTGAGCCTTCCCTAGTGGCTCAGATGGTAAAGAATCATGCCTGCAATGTAGGAGACCTGGGTTCGATCCCTGGGTCAGGAAGATGCCCTGGAGAAGGCAATGGCTACCCACTCCAGTATTCTTACCTGGGGAATTCCATGGACAGAGGAGTCTGCCAGGCTACAGTCCATGGGGTTGCAAACAGTCAGACATGACTGAGCGACTAACACTTTCACTTCATATTTACAGCTTAAAACATGGTTAGTACTAAGTGTGGGTAAGGGCAAAAGAAGCTTTAGAATCTCACTAACCTGGATTTGAGACCTACATCCAACAATTTTTGCCAGTGTGGTACAGTGCGTGGTCATTTTCTCTAAGTTTTGCTCAAATTCCATGTGTTTAGCAAGGTCTTCCTCAGCCACAAAAGTTAAAAATGTTCACCTAGAAATTATCTTACTAAAAGAAGTAAGTCAGACAGAGAAAGACAAATATCATATAACTCATATGTTGAATTTAATTTTAAAAAATTATACAAATGAACTTATTTACAAAACAGAAACAAACTGACAGATTTTGAAAGGAAATTTACAGTTACCAAAGGGGAAATGTTGAGGGGAGGGATAAATTAGGAGCTTGGGATTAACCACACACTGCTATACATAAAATAGATAGTCAACGAGGACCTACTATATAATGCAGGGAACTCTATTCAATATTCTGTAATAAACTATTTTGGCAAAAAAAAATCTGAAAAGGAATGAATATATGTATATGTGTAACTGAACTACTTTGCTGTAAACCTGAAACTATTACAACACTACAAATCGACTATACTCCAAAAAATTAAAACAAAAAATTTAAAATGGACAATTCTTTCCAGAATTCCTCTAGCATTTCTTTGTCCTACTCATGACACACAATGATTACAGTGTCTGTTAGAAGGCAAGAAAAAGATCTTAATATCGCTACAATACAGAATTAAATTATCCATTCATAAAGTCTTAATTAAACATGCAGCGTTAAGCCCACATCTTAGTAATGAAGGACTCCCTAAAACAGTGTTCTGAATAGAGAAGGTGGCCAATAAACATCTGTCGAATTAATAAATGAACTCTCTATTATAGCTTCTCAGTATCACAAGGGAAAAAAATGAACTCTCTCACACATTTTGAAAACAGCTGTCTTGGTAGGGTTGACAAAGTCTTGTTGAGACGTAGCTGCCTTCCTGGGGCTGGGCTTTGGTGTGGTGCATGGTCTGTACTGAGTGTAGCCCTGGTGCCACTCCGTGTGCGTTCATCTCTGTGTGGTGGGAGGGAAGTTTGGAATGACACTTCCCATAAGTCCTTGGCCCTCTCGTGCCTTTAGTGTATAAAAGACACTCTCACCAACGGCTGAGGCTCATTCCCCAGTGGCAACTGCAGCAGGAAGTTTAGATTATGTGAAGTGTGATCTGTCTTTGACTTCTGAGAATTTCTACTAAGAATCAGCCACTCTGGAGCTACAAGCAGCTGAGATCATTGGCCGCGGCTTCCCTGCAAACCCTGCCTCATTGGATTTCCTGAAATTTCCTGACAGGTCTCCTGACTTCATCCTCTCAGAATTTCCAGAAGTGTACACACCTTTAATCCTTCTGATTCCTAACCAAAATACCTTGGCGACTTCTGTTTTTCTGATCGAACTCAGATTCATAGGTTATGCTATGATTTGGCAATTTAATGGTTAACAGTGTCATTCATTAAACACAAAATCATTCCCTGATAGAAAACGTCTCTCAATTATTTTTGCCCAGGAGAACTTACAGAGCTGCATTAATGAAAGCTGTAAGTACCCTTCTAGTATCAGTGAATTATATTACTATGTCTATTCTTAATGAATTTATTACTTACAATTATCAATAGTCCCTGGAATTCTTACTTTGGGGGAATAAAAGTGATGGAAGAGTTGAAAGTCACAGCGCAATATAATGTTACTAATCATAATGAAAACATATAGTTATTCCTGATATCATAGCCTATAGCTCAAATGCCAGACCTAAATTGCCTATGTTCAAATTCCAACTCTTACACTTAATTGCTGTAAAATGGGAATAAAACCTTATTCAGTAGTTGAGAAGAATAAATGAGTTAATAAATGAAAACTTCTTAAAACTGTGTCTAGCTTTACAACAAACATGGTTACTATATCTGTATTGTTATTTTATTATCATTACTACTTAGTCACAATACATGGCAAGAGGGCCAAATCATGAATCCCCAAATTTTCACCTACTGCCACCAATTCCTGACAGTAGAATTACATGACATGGGGGACTCCAAGCAAGGGCATACTTTATAACCATGCCCTACCCTGACAACTCTGACAGTACCTATCAAAGGCTTCTTTTTATCATCTTCTCCCATAAGCCTAGACTAAAACAGGAAAAGCACTCCCAAGCCCTTTTCCATGGGCCCCATGCTCTGTTCTCTCTCTCTCATGACTGTCATGAATTTAACATATAGTTAAGGCTTAAAAATAATATATAACAATTATTAACTTTGTATTATATTCTAGACAACATGCTAACTCTTCTACTTGTAGCAAAGCCTCATGACACTCTAGAGATATATTCATTGCCCTCTCCCCAATTAAAAGACAAAATATAAACTAAGCCCAGGAACACGGAGTGCCTTCTCAAGGGCACACAGCTGATAACAGATAATGTTATGCGCACTCAGAAAGCTGAGTGCAAGAGTCCTTTCTCTTAAACCCTGCACACGGGCAGGTACTTATATTGTCCAGTGCCCTGATTTCCATGAGGGGACAACTGGTAAGAGAAGAAGCATTTTCTAAAACCAACGAAATTATTAAAATCCTTGGTCTCTTCCTTTGTCCACAGAAAACTGCACTTGTAGTTCATTGTGTCTATTATGCATATTCTTTTACTTAAGGGGAAGAAAAGGTTATGTTATTTAAAAAAAGGTGAGGACGCCTTTGGAGGATGCCATAAATTTATTCTGTCAGGCAGGCCAAGTTGTGTGACAGTCAGAGACACGGCTTGATGCAGAGATGTGAAGTGTGACTTTTTTTGACTGTCACACTGGATGAGATGGATGGATTTTGGAACACATCCCAGGAAGCTGAGACACTTATGTGGTCAAGTGTTGGTCTCTCTGATCAAATCTGACTTGCTGTCTCTGAAGTTGTTGGATTTTGCCAGCCCTCCAGATGCAGCATTGTGTCTTTGCAAACACAGTTGGTTTGACACCATCTGCAAGATCCTGCATTGGTCCTAGCACTATGAGCCATTGTTTCCTGAGGAATTAATGGACATTCTCACATTCTACCTGTGTTAATTGAGCTATTTTCACACATGCTAATGTGTCGGTTACCCAGAGCCTAGTTCTCACTTACATACTCTGTGCTAGATATGCATATAAATGGGAGAAATCCTGGAACTTGCTGCCAAAATCCAATAGCCTAGTATTCAGCAAATGAGAATAGCTAGCCTTTGAAGAAATTATACTTCCAGAAATAAATGTACAGGATTCATGCCTGGCGGGTAAACTGGTTTGAGATCACCTACATTCTTCACTTTATAAATGATCTTATCCTGAATAAGTCATTTGACTTACACAGAATTTAGTTCAGTACTATGCTTTAACTGGAGACAAAAATATTTTTCCGTGCTCTAGAGTTATTTCACTCTAACATCACCAGGGAGCAAAACGCGAGAAAATAAATGTGAGTCTGGGCTCCTAACCAAAGGCATTTGATTAATCAATTACCAAAAGCACTTGTTATAAGGAAATTCTACTTATCTGTTACAGTAGATGCTCTCTTATCAAAGTAAATGGGAATAATGTCAAATTAACCCAAAAAGAGAGTTAAAAGTGGGAGATAGTTAAAAGAATATGTCTTAACATTTTAAATTAAAATATATTACTGTGTATTATTTCACTAATATCTTGATGAGGAACCAAATAATTTTTATTTCTATGTGGGCCTTTTCATTGAGTGTGGGTCTGTCTGTTTATCTTTCTTGTATAAACCACATCTATAATGTATTTTCTATGAATTCAGGATGGAGCTTCTTCAGCTAACAGATTGCTTCTTACACAGCAATCTGAGTGGGATATCTTTGATGATTTTTATGTACTTTCTTTGCCTCACCCAACTTCAAATCTACACTTTTTTTTTTTTTGCAAGTTAACTTTAATATGTTTTTCCAAAGTATTCAATTTAGTTGACACAGAAACATCTTTCTTTTTTGCACTCATATTTCATGAATATAAAATATAATGAAGATTATAATCAATTTTATGTAGTTAAAATAGTAAATACAAATGGCATACATAGTCTTGGAAGCAAATACAACTAACTCTTGGTAAGCACACAGCTCACCTTATGGGAGAAAAATAAGTGGGATCCCTATGGAGTAGTCTACTAATCACTGGCACTCCATGTGCCATGGTCATCTGTCAGCATATCTTACTAAAGGAACAGAAATAGATGACTAATCTAACAATTTGACTGTGAATTTCTATATACCTACTCCACCTATATGTAAACATGATGTACTGGGAAGTCCTCTATTATGTAGGATTGGTTACATGGTACTTTCACTGGTACTTTTCCATGGTACTTTCTTTTCACATAAGAAAAAAAAAATGTCCATTTGGTATTAATCTCAAATATTCAAAACGCAGGTGGAAATATATATTTTAAAAAATATGGTTCATCCAAGCTATTTAAATTACATGGTAGAGTATTAGGTTTTAGTGTCTGAAACCCAAATGTACCTTGTGTAAAAAGTCTCAGATGATTATACTGTTCCAGAACAAAGAAGAAAAGAAATTATAATACAAATAGAATTATATTTCCATCTTTCCCTTAGGTTTACAGTATAAAGAACTTTTCTATTTTTAATTTCTGTCCTAATAGTTTGAAGACAACAAATTATAACTTTCAAAAGGTATCAGATTGTACTAGCTTCCTTTCCATTGCAATGTCTCTGCCAGACATACTCTGGATGTTTCAGGGAAACAAAAAGCTCATCTACTCCAACAGTACCTCCCAGGCAGTCTCCTTGTTCATATGAGGCCAGTGCAAGTCCAGGGCATAGCTTTTTCACTAACACTTAACTCAAAACAAGATGAATCAGACGGAGATGGAGAAATGAATCCATTAATAGATGGCCTGCCATGTGAAAGGAACAGTGTTTGGGACATGGGAGTACAAGCTAATGTCACACATTTCCTGAAAATTCTAAAGGAATTTGAAAGTTTTCCATCTCACTGATAAGGTGTGACCATATTTAAAATCTTTATTTAAAACTGTAAAAGTGAAAACTTGAGGCTATCTACAGATTACAAAAGAATTAACAGTTCCAGTCTCTGGGATTTGTGGGAATTTTTAATTTGCTTTGGGATGGCATGGTTACCAAAAGGCTTTCCTATTTCATTCTCCATGTTTTTATGGTCAAGAAATATTTTATACATGTGTTTTGCATAAGGACCTAATATAGGATGCAAGCTGACAGAACATTCAACAAAAGAGGTAAGAGATTACACTCTAACATAAAATTTCTAACATGACATGCTATTTATCTGTTTAATACTTCTTGCTGTGCACAACATAAAATCAGTTTGTCATAACCTTAAAGCATTATTTTATGGTTCTGAAAGCTCCAGAATAAATTGCCATTCTTTGACTTTCTCAAGCATAAAAATGAAAACTGGATTTTTTTTCTTAGAGAAGATGAATTACCCTAGCTTGACAGAGGGTAATTAGCATACCCAATGCAAGTTAAGAGAATGGGTTGACAAGCACAAAGAAGACCAAGAAAACATGAGCACATTTTGCATGTGTTTTAATACATAAATGATTAAAAATATTACTATATATGTTAATTGCCACCAACTTCAACACAACCCTATTGGAAGACAATATTAAGTCACGGAAAACAGTACATCTTTAATTATTTGTCTATTCTATAAACAAGTTTAATTGGAATCTAAAAACAGCAAGGGACAAAAGCTCAGTTCATTAGGGACCAACTAACTGTAAAGGGCAGATAAAAACCTTTTGTCTGATACAGATGTACCTCCTGAGCACCATCAGAGAGCATCAGGCAGCACACTAATCAGTAATAAGAGGTGTTCTCATTATTAAGCTTATAAAGCATAAACCAGGTCACCACAAGCTTTGAAGGTACTGATCATCAATTATTTCGCTAATTGTTTGTTCTGTTTGCATGTCTCAGGGTAAAAGGAAAAAGTCACTGAAGCGAAAAAGAGACACCAATAATTGCTACCTCAGTGACAGTTGGTTTTTAGTATCTCATTATTTATGATTTGTTTTGTTGTGCATATGTGACTTTAAGTCTACTGTATTAATGTATACCCAAGAAGCCTACTGAGTAACACTTGCAAAAGAATTATACAAATTAATCAGCAAGCTCAGGCATAGAATCTGCCCTGCAAAGTCCTATAAGACTGTTAATAACTCTGTGTGTGTATGTGTGTGTGAATCTAGGAATCCTCACTTACGGTGCATTGAATTCCTGCTGCTGGAGAAGTGTTATATAGCATGTTGCAGCATAAAATGCCATTAGCATTTTGTTTTCAAGAATCACAAGACATGTGGACTGTCCTAAAAAGTGGATAAACCTCCTTAAAGAACAACAACTACAAGTTTAGGATTATTATTAAGTTAAAGATGACATGAGGCAAAAAAAAAGCTAGAATATCATGGAATTCAGGAATAGAATTTAATTTTCTTAGTTCTAATCATGAAGCTAAGTGGCACTTTGAACAAAAGCATCACTTGCTTAGAGCTTGGGGCAATGTGTGGGGGGTGTCATTGGTTCAAAAAACAGCTATTTCTGGACATTTTTAAAGTGTAAGGCAAAACTTCTATTTTGGTCTTCCTTCTATCCATTAAAGTTCCATTAACAGATTAAATATTACCTGAAACCAAAGGCTATATAACTAATTATTAAGCTGAAAACAGAATAAATTATCTAACAAAGCATGTTTTTAAATGTGTATACAGAAATGTACATTGACTTTTTCAAGGTTAAGGAAACTCATGGAAGTTGTCTATGTATTTAGTATGCCAAAAAGAACACTATTTTGTTTACATTAGACTTCCAAAATACCTTTCTGAAAAGAAAACATTCTTTTGTGGAATTTTTTCTTCATTCCTTCCATTTCCTACCCTCCTCCCTACATCTGACTTAAATGCTGCAAAGAGTATAAAACTGATAGGGTCTTGCTTTTGCAGAGTTCATTTCTTTACAACAGACATCAAACTGAAGTACTTAGATTCAGTAAAGAGAAGAATGGTTCTAGTCAGAAGGAATAAAAGTAAATAATTACTATTGCATTAAATGTCAAATCTAATAACTGGACAAAGTCCATGCCCTCCTCAATGGAATCACCTTTCTCTGAGCAAACTGTGCTGACAGGAATAAATCGATATGATAATATCTCTTACTGCAAAGAAAGTAAAGCCCAATTCATCTTCTGAATAGACAAAAGAACGTTATTAAAAGATAGTTTTCTTGCAAAATTAACATGGGGAAAAGAGTTGTTTAAGTATTTTGTAGGAGAATGGATTTCAGGTAACTGCACCTGTACTGTGGAAAATTACTTTTCAATTATACATAGTAATTAGAGTTGTTGTTTAACTGTTCTGAGAAACCTGCAGTGTGCTGAAAGGTTCATGCAACTCATAGAAAGATTATGTCATTGGGAGTAGGTGAAGGAAGAGGATTTGAGATAGAAAGCAGAATAAGAGAAACTTGCTAGAGAACAGGTCTTTGTATAGGACTCAACTGAGACACAGAGAGCAGCTATTAAAATATATTTGTTCATCATTTACAACGTTCTTAGCATGGTGATAAAATTACTGAGATTTATGTCATTAAAAGGGGCTTCCCTGGTGGCTCAGTGGTAAAGAATCTGCCCACTAATCCTGCCAATGTAGGAAACATGGGTTTGATCCCTGGGTCAGAAAGATCCAGTATTCTTCTCTGGGAAATCCTATGGACAGAGGAGCTTGGTGGGTTACAGTCCATGGGGGTATCAAAGAGTCACATATACTTAGTGATGAAATAAAAACATCATTAAAATCTCTTCATTGTGCAAAAGAGTCCAGAAGGATATTAGCCCATGACCTTTGTGGTGAGACTAAAGGTAATTTTTATTTTCATCTTGTTCATTACATATACATATATACCTATAAATGTATATATATATTCTCCTGGAATGAACAATATACTCTTTTTAAAAAGGAGTCACTTTGTTTTGGTGCTTTTTAAAATTAAATATGATATAATATGAAATACCTTCCAAGCATTAAGTGAATACTATTTTGAAACATTCTCTTAAAAAATCTCTTCATTGAAAATAAAAAACTGTGCTAAGTGGCTACATATACTTATTAATGGTCACATCACTTTAACTTTAGGCTTTTAGACTTTGCTCAGGCTAATTTTAAAATTAGCTTTAATGAGACCAAAGTAAAGGACCTAAGGTGCATTCTTGTCATATTAGATTCTGCTTAGTGGCAAACTTTCTATTCCTAACACTCATGGTTTCCAATGATTCAGCTGATAATGAATAAAAATGACTCAGGCAGAAATCCCTTCATTTCACTTCATATTCGCCTCCTTAGTTGGATAGATCACACAGTTTTGAAATGTGATTTTTTTTTCATACACAGAGCAATTCTCCTTGATAGCATATATCACACTGAAAGCATAATCATGACTAAAAGGAAATAACTTAAGTAAAATATGATTAAGGTCATCAGGTTACAATATCCATATTCCATGAAATCTGTGAGAGGGGAGCCTATGTCATATTTCTTCTGCATTTCTGTCATCATCATCTTCATCATCATCCTTATCAACAAAAATAATAAAATGAATTGATCAACTGCTACATAACTGCTGTAACTGAGCACAATGAAGTTTCATTCAGTATTTGCTAGTTTAAAAAGTAAACTCGTCAAATCATAACTACTAATACCAATTGATAAAATCTAAGCTCCATGAACTCCAGCATTTCTCTTTCACTTATCCTATCCTTAGATGAACTGTAAACTAGATATTTTTTCTGGAAAGATTCTTTTACATGTCTCTCTCCCATTCATTGTATCAGTGACTGAGTGACACCAAGCATCACGAGCATCCATTTGCAAGTAGTGGTTGCAATTAATTGTTGATACTGATGTGAAAGCCATACTGCATGCTTTATCTTATTCTAAGGCTCATAACTGAGGTGTCTGTGTTTTCTGCCTTCATTTTCTAGCCTTTCAGTGAGATAGGAAGCACAATTTAAAAACATCACCTCCCTCAGGACTGATTGTGCTTTGGAACTCCCATTGAAGTCAATAGGTGCTTTGTGTACACTCAGACTGAACTCATAATGAGCAGAGTTGATGAGAATCCAGTTTTCCAAGGATGACTAGTGCTGAGTCTTCAAGGTCATTCATCATTTTCATCTGAGATGGGAGACTCTTTATTTGCACTCTCTTCTCAAATAGGTACACAATTAAAGGAAGAATTATTCCTCCCAGTGGCAATCACTTTATTAACAAAGGGCACGTTGAGCCCCCAACTCCTCTCACTGCCAGATGGTCTGTGTGCCCAGGCAACTGAAGGCAGCCTCAATGAATATCTTACTTTCTGCCTCAGAACGGCTGGCTCTATTACTACTCTTCTGGCAACAAGTGAAAGGAAATCCTGCTTGTAGTTTTGCACTGCATTATTTAATTTTCTCTGTAAACTCTGAGTCAATAAAAGTGGCACCTTTTAGGTTGTCCATCAAATAATTGGGTTCAAATTAACATTTTTTAAATGCTAAAAATCCAAGATTATGAGGCCATAATTAGAATGGTCTGCTATAGCCCAGGTTGAGTGGCTGTTATGATGTAAAGAAAAAGCTTTCACCCTGCATAGTATGCCTCTTATTAACTTTCACTAAACATACTCAAATAGCACAGAGCTTATAGAAATTTGTAAGATGTATTCAATAGCAGAATTCTTTTCTTCTGATAATGTCATTAAACTTAACACTACTGAAATTCTCATTGTGTGTTAAATATAATTTAGATGTTCTTGATCAAACTTGTGGACAAAGTCCTCCCTACCCAAAAGAATACCGTTCTTTTCTACACACTGCTTTATCAAGGATAAGGGAAGTTCCTTAAGAGGAAGATGGCATTGAAAAAAATTAACAAAATATATTGTCTGTGTTCTTTCCTTCCCTATGTGGTCTTCCCTCATAGCTCAGTTGGTAAATTATCTGCCTGCAATGCAGGAGACCCAGGTTCAATTCCTGGGTAGGGAAGATCCCCTGGAGAAGGAAATGGCAATCCACTCCAGTATTCTTGCCTGGAGAATTCCATGGACAGAGGAGCCTGGTGGGCTACAGTCCATGGGATCCAAGAGTTGAACACGACTTAGAACTAAATCACTAAACCACCACCATTGTCTGTGTTAATAATGATATGATAGGCTATGATGCACCAACCAACAACCCCCCAAATCTCAAAGAGCTAATACAGTAAAAGTTTACATTTACACTTTCCATTGGTTGTATTGCTCTTCCATACTGCTGTTGTCCAAATGTTAACTCTAACCTGAACGGCCTCCTTCTTGTAGCTATGCCACCTGAAACATTTGTCTTCCAGGATCACCACAGGCAGGAAAGAGAGAGGTGGAAGAGGCACAACAGCTCTAAAATGACCAGCAATGGCATGCACACCCTCCATAATGTAGCCATCGGCTACAACTAGTCATATGACAACAGATTCACAGAAAGGGAGGATGGAAAATGTGGGGGGCATATGGCTACTGAACAGCTGATAACTAATGCTACCATATTTTCCAAACAACAAGGAAAAAGAGATGAGCTAAAATTAGGATGAATACTTACTATCACAAATGCCAACATGAGCCCTGATACATGCTAAATTGGGGTTTGTCATGATGAAAAATAAAAACACAAAGCAAACAATCAAGAAAAACCCCAGACATAGTTACTCTCCTCAAGGAGCTTCTCAGCCAAGTGCCTTTGGAAAATCTGATAGCTTCTTCAAGTCTCATTCTTCCTATCTACAGCGCAGGATAATAATAATATCTCCTCATAGCATTATTTTGAGGAACAAAAAGTGATAAGAATTAAATAAGATGTTGTTGTTGTTTAGTCATTAAGTCATGTCTGGCTCTTTTGTGACTCCATGGCCTGTAGCCTGCCAGGCTCCTCTGTCCATGGGATTTCCAAGGCAAGAATACCAGACTGGGTTGCTATTTCCTTCTCATTTAAGTAAGATAACATGTGTTAAACACATAAAAGAATGCCTCACACATTTTAGGTACAAAGTTAAGTGTTATTTTTCTCTCACAAATAACTATACAGATTATTATTTACAGTTAAATACTACTTTCCCTGGGAGAATATGCAGGGCAGTAATTAAGAGAATGGATTTTAGAGTCCAATAGTCTTGACTTAAGGTAAACTGAGCCACTTAATCTCTGTGCCTTTCTATGTACCCTCTCCATACAAACTACACAGCAGGAACAACTTAGCTTATTCCTGCCCTAAGTTTTGTTTCTGGTATAAACAAGGTGTTTAAGGAAATTTAATCATACCAAGAAGTGTAGTTCAGAGAATCATCAGCAAGACAATTCTAGCTAGTCCCGCTGTCTTTGTACCTCAGTACTGTAAATGATCATGGAGCCTCCAACCCTGCCAGCCTCAGTCTGATCTGGTCCAATTTAGGCCCAGCTTTGACACAGATAATGTTTGTTCTTCTTTAAACCTAAACCCAGTCACATAAATAATGTCTACCCCTGTTATCTTCTGACTCTTTAAAGGTGGCTCCTAGTATTAACCTGGGGCTTCCCAGATAGCTCAGCTGGTAAAGAATCCGCCTGCAATGCGGGAGACCCTGGTTCGATTTTTGGGTGGGGAAGTTCCCTTGGAGAAGGGATAGGCTACTCACTTCATTATTCTTGGGCTTCCCTGATGGGTCAGATGGTAAAGAATCCTCCTGGAATGCAGGAGATCTGGGTTCGATCCCTGGGTCGGGAAGATTCCCTGGAGGAAGGCATGGAAACCCACTCCAGTATTCTTGCCAGGAGAATCCCCAAGGAGAGAGGAGCCTGGCAGGTTACAGTTCATTGGATCACAAAGAATCGGACATAACTGAGCAACTAAGCACAGTACAGTATCAGTCTCAGGCCTTCAGCATGCCCAACTGCTCCCATGAGCCCCAAAACGTGAGAGTGAGTTCACAGAGATGGAGAGTAGTTAATCAGGATATTACCTAATTTATTTAAAGGAAAGAGGAGATTCTGGGGCAAAAGTCTTGGCCTTGGCACAGGTGAATTTAAGATGCAAATTATACATATAAAGAGATATGATAAACTATAAAAGGTAGAGAATGTAGTAGAGGGCTTTGATTTTAACTTGCACTTAAAGAAGCAAAAGGAAAGGACACCTACAGATTAAATAGTCATGTTTGTGCTTTTGTTGTAGTAGTTCTCCCTGATTCAAATTTTTAAAGGATAGGAAAAAAAAAAACAACAACAAAAAAACACCTATGTTCTAACTCTGTGCTATTTTGTTTGTAAAGATAATTAGTGGGATACTTAGTAGCTTATTTTATATAGTCTCCTTGAAGTATTTCCTTTTTTGCTATTGTTCAAATTTTTGTGACTCTGCTCCACAACCGGACTATAAATTTACTGAGATATGAAAAGGTTCCTCATGCATCTCATGTCAGTGTTAAATAGAACAGGCTTTGTCAACAGACAGATCTGAGTTTGAATCCTAATGCTCCACAATACATGTAACCCTAAGTAAATTAGTTAACTGCTCTGATTTTTTGTTGGCTCATCTGTGCAAAAGAGAATAATATTTATATACTGGGTTGAATACTACCCCTTAAAGATTTATTTCCTTCCACAAGCCTCAGAATGTGACCTTATTTGGCAATAGATACAGATAGTTACAGATACAATTATTTCAGATGAGGTCACAGTGAAGTAGGGTGGACCCTTAACCCAAAATGACTGGTACCCAGGGCTTCCCTAGTGGTCTAGTAGTTCAGAATCTGCCAGTCAATGCAGGGGACATGGTTTCGATTCCTGGTATGGGAAGATCCCACATCCCTCGGAGCAACTAAGTCCATGCACCACAACTACTGATTCAGTGCTATAGAACCCGCAAGCTACAACTGTTGAGCCCATGCACCACAACTATTGAAGCCCACACATCTAGAGCCCATGCTCTGCAACAAGAGAAGCCACCACGTGAGAAGCCTGTGCACCTCAACTAGTGGGTAGCCTTTCATCTCCGCCACTAGAGAAAGCCCACGCACACTGAAAAATAAATAAGTAAATAAATCTCCAAAATGACTGGAATCCTCATGAGAAAAGGAGAACATCATGTGAAAACACAGACACAGGGGGAAGAAGGCCAGGTAGTGACAGAGGAAGAGACTGCAATTAGGAAATCGCACAAGCCAAAGAACATTAGGATTGTTGCAACCATCAGAAGCTCTGAAAGAAGCATGAAATAGATTCTCCCTCTGAACCCCAAAGAAGAAACCAATCCTGCCAACACCTTGATTCTGTACTTCTGGCCTGAAGAATGAGGATAAAATGCTAGTTGCAATAATTTACATAAGTACTTACCATAATGCCTAGCACAGAATAATCACACAGGAAAGGTTACCTCTCAAATATTTACTGACTGAGAGAGTGAGAGTCCTTATAGAATATATCAGCTCTCTGTCCTTTCCTAGTGGCTCAGATGCTAAAGAATCTATCCACAATGCACGAGGCCCAAGTTCAATCCCTGGGTTGAGAAGATCCCCTGGAGAAGGGAATGGCATCCACTCCAGTATTCTTGCCTGGAGAATTCCATAGATGGAGGAGCCTGGTGGGCTATGGTCCATGGGGTCACAAAAAGTCGGACACGACTAAGTGACTGACTAACACTCACTTTCACTTGTCCTTCTCTACATTCAGATGTTGTACTAGACAGAGAAAGGAACAGTTGGGATTCTCCCTTTCTAATCTTCAAAATGAAGTATGTAATTATTAAAGTTGTTGGGCTGGAGTTTCTGGGGTCTTATACTGACCAGTTTAAAGAATGAGGCCAAAATGAACTGACAGAGATGAAGGAATTAAAGTAAGAAAATGCCATTGATCCAGAGGGCTGTAAAGCCTGCAAAATAGAACAAACACAGTCTTAAGGCAGGAAGTGTATCACTGTGAATTAACTGTATGGAAAGCACAAAAGTGAAACCAAGTTGAAACTATTAAATGAAAAAAACAAACTCAGGATGACAGGCCACAGCAAGTTGACAAGAAGCAAGAGTATAGACTTAAGTAAATAATGACTTTATTGGTTTATAGATTTTATTTATCCTGAGGCTACTTTTTAGAATATAGTACTTAATTTTTTTCTTTGAAATCATATTTTCAGAAATAGAGATTTTTGAAAATACAGAGGATCAGAATGGCTGCTATCAAGAAGTCTACAAACAATAAATGCTGGAGAGAGTGTGGAGAAAAGGGAACTCTTTTAAACTGTTGGTGGGAAGGCAAACTAGTACAGCCACTATGGAGAACAGTATGGAGATTCCTTAGAAAACTGGAAACAGAACTGCCATATGACCCAGCAATCTCACTGCTGGACATACACACTAAGGAAACCAGAATTAAAAGAGACACGTGTACCCCAATGTTCATTGCAGCACCGTTTATAATGGCCAGAACCTGGAAGCAACCTAGATGTTCATCAGCAGACGAATGGATAAGAAAGCTGTGGTACATATACACAATGGAATATTACTCAGCCATTAAAAAGAATGCATTTGAATCAGTTCTAATGAGGTGGATGAAACTGGAGCCTATTATACAGAGTGAAGTAAGTCAGAAAGAAAAACACCAATACAGTATATTAATGCATATATATGGAATTTAGAAAGATGGTAACAATGACCCTATATGCAAGACAGCAAAAGAGACACATATGTAAAGAACAGACTTTTGGACTCTGTGGGAGAAGGCGAGGGTGGGATGATTTGAGAGAATAGCATTAAAACATGTATATTATCATATGTGAAATAGATCGCCAGTCTATGTTCGATCCATGAGACAGGGTGCTCAGGGCCAGTGCACTGGGATGACCCTTAGGGGTGGGATGGGGAGAGAGGTGGGAGGAGGGGTTCAGGATGGGGAACACATGTACACCCGCGGCGGATTCATGTGAATGTATGGCAAAAACCACTACAATATTGTAAAGTAATTATCCTCCAATTAAAATAAATAAATTAATTAAAAAAAGACAATATAGAGGAATAGAAAAGTTAAAAAGTACCCAGTATACTCTGAAATTGGAAGCTACTGACAGTCTAGGAATTAAGTTCTCTAAACACGAGCCATGTCTGTCTTATTCACTGAATCCCCTGTCTTTGGCAGAGGGTTTGCAAATAGGAGCCATCCAATAAATATTTGTTAGGTGACAAAATGAACTAGGTTAGATATATCTTCTTCCTCAGATTTTTGACATTCTTAAATGGGATTATGTTGTATGTTGATCCCAAGCACCAGCTCGAGTTTCATCCTTTCCTTGTTTTCAAATTTAATCAGTATAAGCACTACATGCACTGGGAAAGTTATTTCAACACAAGTTTCACAGACACTCAAACACTAGTTCATCATGTTTTATGGTCTATTAAATTAATTTCTCTAGAGCCAAATTCCTCTAATGGCAAACTATCTTGTAAATCTCTGTCATATTTTCTTACCTACAGTTGATGCTATATACCATTTACTCCATGCAATAACTGCCTAAAGCACTTAACAAACTGTAGCATATTACGTTTATTTCTTCCTATTTAGGTTAAAATTTATACTTGAAGATACATTCCCTTGACTAAAAACAAGAAAAAAAGAAGAAAAACATTCTTACTTTCTCAGAAAAATTCCAGTATTCTAACATAATACAAACCTACAATGGCAATCACTGATGGGAAGCCGCAGATTACTGGTATTTAAACTGAAGTCTCAGGCTGGCTCTTCTAATTTATACCTAATAAATGAATCCTTAGGGGAGAAAAAAGCTAAAAAATATATGAGGGCAACAGCTTTCATGAAATGTTGCAGGTGTTTCTCATGAGAATAAACATAAGAAAGTAAATCAGAAAATAAATCCCCTTGAGAAAGAAACTGTATGCCCCCAATACTGACAGAGTATGAAACTAAATTACAACGTAAGTTCCAACATAATTCAGTTTATTTTGTTTTCTAAATTTTACCACCTTTAAGCAATAATACTTTTATCCAAGGCTCAAAGCAGAACTGTGAAACTTATTGAAATAGGCTTCTTGAAGATATTTCTAACATGAGCAAAATCAGAGAACGTCCCAGAAAATTATACGCTTTCAAGAAGAAGCAACTGCAGAGAACTGGGTTATGTAGTTGAACTAAATGAAACCAAAGGCTTGAATTTCTCCCATTATTTTTGTAAAAAGAAAAGTTCACTTTATATTACTCTAAACAAGTGGGCTGTGATAGTCAGTTAATAATGTGATGCTACACTGTCCTTCGGAGAAGGCAATGGCACCCCACTCCAGTACTCTTGCCTGCAAAATCCCATGGATGGAGGAGCCTGGTGGGCTGCAGTCCATGGGGTCGCGAAGAGTCGGACACGACTAAGCGGCTTCACTTTCACTTTTCACTTTCATGCACTGGAGAAGGAAATGGCAACCCACTCCACTGTTCTTGCCTGGAGAATCCCAGGGACAGTGGAGCCTGGTGGGCTGCCGTCTATGGGGTCGCACAGAGTCGGACATGACTGAAGCGACTTAGCAGCAGCAGCAGCAGCACACTGTCCTTGCTTTGCTACAAACTGCCTCTTTGTCATTTTGAATGTTTATCAATGCTATTAAAAGACTTAACTATATCAGTTCAGTTCAGTTCAGTCGCTCAGTCGTGTCCGACTCTTTGCGACCCCATGAATTGCAGCACGCCAGGCCTCTCTGTCCATCACCAACTCCCAGAGTCCACCCAAACCCATGTCCATCGAGCCGGTTATGCCATCCAACCATCTCATCCTCTGTCGTTATAATATAATTTCAAGTTAATATAATTAACTATATAACATAATGCAAAATATATTAAATCAATATGGAACTAGATGCAGTCTCTCACATTTCAAAACATTTTTCCAACATTTTTACAAGGCAGGTACTCAATAGTATCACCTCAATTATTCTGGTAAAATGACTAAATAATAGGAAAATTAAGCTCAAAGTCGTTGCTGCTGTCACTATTAACTTTTATCTTTAATTAAAACAAATTAATTCATGATTATTATATTAAAAAAGAAAAATTAAAGTAAATTTAATAAAATTCCATCACCTAGGAGTAGGCACTGTTATTCTTTCACATTCTCCCCATTAGAAAAAATACACACATGTGTGTTTTTTTAATCAAAAAATGAGACTACATATTATTCTATAATTATATACATATATGGCTGTATATACATATATACATACATACATATGGAGAGAGAGGGGGAGGAGGGGAGCACATGCAAGAAAGCATCATTCTATGGCAAAATTACAAATCTACAACATCATTTTAATGACAGTATGATATTACAAAATATTGCTATAGTATAATTTATCTAATCCCTCCTATGTTGCCTGATATTCAAGGTATGTCCATTAGCTTGCTATTATGAACAATGCTGTGGTAAAAGTATCATTATACATAACTTTTGTTTATCTACCCAATTTTTTTCCTTCAGTTAACACCTTAGAAATAGAACTGTTGTGTCAAATGGATTATCTTAGGGTTTTTGATAGTACCACCAAGTTGCACCCCAGACACATGATATCAATTCATGCTCTTACCAAAAATGAAAGAGCATATTTATTTCTTCATATTTACATCAGTTCATAGTCCTCTTTTTAAATTTTTGTCAATCTGATAACTACAGAATGGTATCTCAATAGGTGACAAATTCAAGATACATATATATTTAAAAAAACTAAATAAATGACTAAAAGAGCAAAACAAATAAGCCAATAAAGGAGATAAAATGGAATTATAAAAAGTAATTAATTAATCTAAAAAATAAGATAGAAAAAGGTAAAAAGAATAGATAGGACAAAAAACAAATAGTAAGATGAGACATAAACCTAAAAACATCAATAGTAATATTAAATGTAAATGGTTCCAATGTTGCAATTAAAAGACCAAAGTTATCAAACTAGGTTTAAAAAATCCAACCATATGCTACTAACAAAAATCACACTAATATAAAGACACAAAGGGTTAAAATTAAAAGGATGAAAAATTAAATACCATAATTAAATACAATAATTTGTTCAGTTGCTGACTCTTTGTGACCCCATGGACTGCAGCACACCAGGCTTCCCTGTCCTTCACCATCTCCTGGAGCTTGCTCAAACTCCTGTCCATTGAGTCAGTGATGCCACCCAACCATCTCATCCTCTGCCACCCTCTTCTCCTCTTGCCCTTCATCAAGGTCTCTTTCCAGCATCAGGGTCTCTTCCAATGAGTCAGGTCTTCACATCAGGTGGCCAAAGTATTGGAGCTTCAGCTTCAGCATCAGTCCTTCCAATGGATACTCAGAGATGACTTCTTTTAAGATTGACTGGTTTGATCTCCTTGCTGTCCAAGGGACTCTCAAGAGTCTTCTCTAGCACACAATTCAAAAGCATCATACCGTATGTATACTATATGTGTGTACCATACTTATAGTATACCTTACATATAGTATGAATACCATACTATACATAGTATACTACAGTAGGTATACATAGCATGTATACCATATTATACATACCATATGAACATCAGGCAAAAAAACCAAAGCGACATATTTAATATAAGACAAAATAGATTTCAGAGCATAGCATATTATCTAGATAAAGAGGGTCATTTCATAATGATAAAAGGATCAATTCAGAAGGAAAATATAAAAGCCCTAAAGGTTTATGCACCTAATAATAGGGCTTAAAAATGTATGAAGCAAAAAAATGACAAAATTTAAAGGGTATTAAAAAAGACTAATCCACATAATCAAGGATTCCAATACCTGTCTCTCAATAATTGATAGAACAAGTAGAAAAATAATTGAGAGAACAAGTAGAAAGTTTTTAAGGTTTAGAAGAATCATGACACTATCAGTTTTCTTGACCTAAGATATCTGATATTTATAGAATATTACATGCAATAACAGAAGACAATTCTTTTTATGGAAGATTTACAAAGACAGACTATATTTGGGGCCATTAAAATTCTAGTAAATTTAAAAGGATTCAAATATACAAAATATATTTCCTGATCACACTAAATGAAAGACATGTTTAATGAAAACTCTTTAGAAAATTCCCAAATAGCTGTAAGTTAAACAGCAAACTCCTAAGTAAACTATATGTCAAAACGGTATAATAAAGGAAATTAACAGTTTTAGACTGGATGAAAATGAAAATATAACATACCAAAATTTGTGGGATTCAGCTAATACTATGCTAGAAGAAAATCTGTAGCACTAAACACCTGAATTAGGAAAAAAAAAGAAGGAATTCTTAAATAAATGTCTTGAGTATCTACACTAAAAAATGAGGAAAAGAAAGAGCAAATGAAACCCAAAATAAACTGAAGAAAAAAAATAATAAAGATCAGATTGGGAAAAAATAAGCTAGAAAATAGAAAATCAATAAAGACATTAATGCTGTTTCTTTGAAAAAATTAATAAAACTGATAATCTTCTAATCACACTTTTCAAGAAAAAAAGATACATATTACCAATATCAAGAATGACATATTACCAATATTGATACACCAATATCAAGAATACCAATATCAAGAAAGTATAATTACTATACATCCTATGAGATTAAAATTTTAAGAAGTACAACAATTTAGACAAAAAGGACAATTTATTGAAAGATACAAACTATCAAAGCCCAATCAAGAAATAAACTGAAGCCTTCTCTAGTTATTACTTCATTTGCAATTTAAAGTCTTCTCACAAAGGAAAGTTCAGACCTGGAGAGTTTCACTAATGAATAGTACTAAACATTTAAGAAAGTATATCAATTCTACATGAACTTTTAGAGAAAAATTAAAAGAAGGAACACTTGCCATGACAGAAGTCATGAAATTAAAAGATGCTTCCTCCTTGGAAGAAAACCAATGACAAACCTAGATAGAGTATTAAAAAGCAGAGGCATTACTTTGCCAACATTTACTTTGCCAACAAAGGTCCATATAGTCAAAACTATGGTTTTTCCAGTAGTCATGTACAGATGTGAGAGTTGGACAATAAAAAAGGCTGAGCACTGAAGAATTGATATTTTTGAACTGTGGTGTTGGAGAAGACTCTTGAGAGTCCCTCGGACTGCAAGGAGATCCAACCAGTCCATCCTAAAGGAAATCAACCTTGAATATTCATTGGAAGGACTGATGCTGAAGCTGAAGCTCCAATACTTTGGCCACCTTATACGAAGAGCCAACTCATTGGAAAAGACTCTGATTCTGGGAAAGATTGAAGACAGGAGGAGAAGGGGACAACAGAGGATGAGATGGTTGGCTGGCATCATCGACTCAATAGACATGAGTTTGAGCAAACTCCGAGATGGTGAAGGACAGGGAAGCCTGGCATGCTGTAGTCCATGGGGTCGCAAAGAGTGAGACACAGCAACTGAACAACAACAGGACTTCTCAACTTGGTCTATGAAGAGAACATCACCCTGATTCCAAAACCAGATGAAGATATCATAAGAAAAGAAAATTACAGACCAATATCCCTCATGATCATAGATGTAAAAGGCCTTAAGTTGTTAGCAAATGAAATAGAAAAAGATAAACATGAATAATATATCATGACTGTGATTTATTTCAGAAATTCAAGCTGGTTTAACTTGAATTTGATTTAAAATCAAGTTGCTTTAACATTTAAAATCAATCAATGCAATTAATCAAATTAACAGATCACCAAATGATCATCTCCATAGAACCAGAAAAAGGTATTTGACAAAATCCAAAATCTGCTCATGATAAAAACTCTTAGCAACAAGGAAACAGAAGGCAATTTCCTCTGTTTGTAAAGGATTTATATATTACAAGCTACATCTAACATCATATTTTATAGTGAAACACTGCCTGCTTTCTTCCTAAGATCAGGAATGAGACACAATGTCTGCTCCAATGACTTTTACTCAGCATGATCCTGGAGATCCTTAACAGTGTAATGAGGTATGAAAATTAATCAATCAATCATGTAGATATTTATTTGCAGGCAACATGACTGTCTCTATAGAAAATCCTAGGAAATCGTCAAAAGAGGCAACTAATAAATGAGTTTATAAGGATTTCAGGATGCAAGATCAATAAAGAAAAATTAATTGTATTACTATCAATATATACCACCAACACACAATTGAAAATTAAAATTAAATCAATATAAAAAACTTTCTATAATGCCACCAAAAATATAAAAGAGATACATTTTGCTAAATATGTACAAGACTTATACACTGAAAAGTAGAAAACACTGATGAGAAAAATTAAAGAGGATCTAAATATATGGAGAGATATTCCATGTTCTTGACTCAGAAGACTCAGTATTTCTAGGGTGTCAACTCTTACTAAATTGATCTACAGGTTTAATGCAATCCTAATAAAACCCCTGGGCTTCCCTGGTGGCTCAGCAGTAAAGAATCCTCCTGCCATTGCAGGCGACATAGGTTCGATCCCTGGGTCAGGAATATCTCTTGGAGAAAGTAACAGTAACCCACTCCAGTATTCTTGCCTCGAAAATCCCACGGACAGAGGAGTCTGGTGGGCTAAAGTGCATGTGGTTGCAAAGTCAGATAAGACTTAGTGATTAAACAATAACAAAATAAAACACCCTGTAAACATTTTGCTAAAAATTACCAAACTGACTCTAAAATTATGTGGAAATACAAAGAACCTATAGTTACCAAAAGAATTCCGACAAAAAAAACCACAGCTACAGAACTTACATAAAACAAAGCCATGCATTTGTGGTTATCACAGGTGGGGCAGGAGGTAGGGAGAGGGGCCCTTGGATGAAGGTAGTCAAAAGGTAGAAACTTCTAGTCATAAGATAAATAACTAGTAAGGATATGATATACAACATGATAAATACCATTAACACTACTGTATGTTATATAAAAATTGTTAGAGGTGTAAATAGTAGGAGTTCTTTTTCATTGCAAGGAAAACAATTTTTTCTGAGTACTTCCCTGGTGCTTCAGTGGCTAAGATTCTGTGCTCACCCTGGGTTCCATCCCGGGTCAGGGAACTAGATCCCATGTACCACAGCTAAAGACCTGGCATGCTGCAAAACAATCAAAGTGCCACAACTAAGATCCAGCTCCGCCAGATACATAAATATTAAAAAAAATTGTTTCTTTTATTTTGTATCTATTTGAGATGGATGTTCACTAAACTTACTGTTGTAATCATTTCATTATAGATGTAAGTCAGATCATTATGCTGTATACCTTAAACTTATCCAATGCTGCAATGAATTATATCTCAATAAAAATGGAAAAAGTAAACAAAAAAACAAAAAAACAAAGCCATGGTGCAATACCACTACATATTATAACAGTCAAAATTAAAAATAGTAATAAAAACTAAAACCCAAAAATGATCACATTAAGTGTTAGCATGGATGTGGAGCAACTGGGACTCTCAGAGACTGCTGAAATCATTTCACTTTGGAAACCAGCCAGGTAGTGTCTTAAAAAGTTCAACATACACCTACAATATGACCTATGACCCAGCCATCGCACTCCAGTGTATTTGCCCAAGAAATTGAAAACATACGTCCATACAAAAACTTGTATATTAATACTCTGAGAAGCTTTATAACAGCACACCTTCAAAGGGGTGGGGGGTGGGGCTCTCATCAGTTCAGTTTGGTACAGTCACTCAGTCATGTCTGACTATTCGCAACCCCAAGGACTGGAGCTTGCCAGGCTTCCCTGACAATCCTCAACTCCCAGAGCTTACTCAAACTCATGTCCATAGAGTCAGTGATGCCATCCAACCATCTCATTCTCTGTCGACTCCTTCTCCTTCTGCCTTCATCTTTTCCAGCATCAGAGTCTTTTCCAAAGAGTCAGTGCTTCTCAACAGGTGGCCAAAGCATTGGAGTTTCAGCTTCAACATCAGTCCTTCCAATGAATATTCAGGACTGATTTCCTTTAGGATGGACTGGCTGGATTTCCTCGCAGTCCAAGGGACTCTCAAAAGTCTTCTCCAACACCACGGTTCAAAAGCATCAGTTCTTCTGTGCTCAGCTTTCTTTATATTCCAACTCTCACATCCATACATGACCACTGGAAAAACCATAACTTTGACTGGACGGACCTTTGTTGGGAAAGTAATGTCTCTGCTTTTTAATATGCTGTCTATGTTGGTCATAGCTTTTCTTCCAAGGAGCAAGTGTCCTTTAATTTCATGGCTGCAGTCACCATCTGCAGTGATTCTGGAGCCCAGAAAAATAAAGTCTGTCACTGTTTCCATTGTTTCTTCATCTATCTGCCATGAAGTGATGGGACCGGATGCCATGATCTTAATTTTCTGAATGTTGAGCTTTAAGCCAACTTTTTCACACTCCTCTTTCATTTTCATCAAGAGGCTCTTTAATTTTTCTTCATTTTCTGCCATAAGGGTGTTGTCATCTGCATATCTGAGGTTTTTGATATTTCTCCCTGTGATCTTGATTTCAGTTTGTGCTTCATCCGGTCCAGCATTTTGGATAATGTACTCTGCATATAAGTTAAACAAGCAGGGTGACCATATACAGCCTTGATGTACTCCTTTCCCGATACAGAACCAGTCTGTTGTACCATGTACAGTTCTAACTGTTGCTTCTTGACCTGCATACAGATTTCTCAGGCAGGTCAGGTGGTCTGGTATTCCCATCTCTTGAAGAATTTTCCTCGGTTTGTTGTGATCCACACAAAGGCTTTGGTGTAGTCAATAAAGGAGAAGTAGATGCTTTTCTGGAAGTCTCTTGCTTTATGATGATTCAATAGACGCTGGCAGTTTGATCTCTGGTTCCTCTGCCTTTTCTAAATCCAGCTTGAACATCTGGAAATTCATGGTTCACGTACTGTTGAAGCCCGGCTTGGAGAATTTTGAGAATTACTTTGCTAGTATGTGAGATGAGTGCAATTGTGCGGTAATTTGAACATTCTTTGGAATTGCCTTTCTTTGGGATTGGAATGAAAATGGACCTTTTCCAGTCCTGTGGCCACTACTGAGTTTTCCAAATTTGCTGGCATATTGAGTGCAGCACTTTCACAGCATCATCTTTTAGGATTTGAAATAGCTCAATTGGAATTCCATCACCTCAACTAGTTTTGTTCCTAGTGATTCTTCCTAAGGCCCACTTGACTTCATATTCCAGGATGTCTGGCTAGGTGAGTGATCATAACATCGCGGTTATCTGGGTCATGAAGATCTTTTTTGTATAGTTCTTCTGTGTATTCTTGCCACTTCTTCTTAACATCTTCTGCTTCTGTTAGGTCCATACCATTTCTGTCCTTTATTGTGCCCATCCTTGCATGAAATGTTCCCTTGGTATCTCTAATTTCTTGAAGAGATCTCTAGTCTTTCCCATTTTACTGTTTTCTTCTATTTCTTTGCATTGATCACTGAGGAAGGCTTTCTTATCTGTTCCTGCTATTCTTTGGATCTCTGCATTCAAATAGGTATATCTTTCCTTTTCTCCTTTGTCTTTAGTTTCTCTTCTTTTTTCAACTATTTGTAAGTCCTCTTCAGACAACCATTTTGCCTTTTTGCATTTCTTTTTCTTGGGGATGGTCTTGATCACTGCCTCCTGTATAATGTCACGAACCTCCATCCATAGTTCTCCAGGCACTCTGTCTATCAGATGTAATCCCTTGTATCTATTTGTCACTTCCACTGTATAATTATAACAAACTTGATTTAGGTTATAATGAACTTGATTTAGGTCATAACTGAATGGTCTAGTGCTTTTTTCTACTTTGTTCAGTTTAAGTCTGAATTTAGCAATAAGAGTTTATGATCAGAGTCATAGTAGGCTCCTGGTCTTGTTTTTGCTGACTGTATACAGCTTCTCCATCTTTGGCTGCAAAGAATATAATCAATCTGATTTCAGTACTGACCATCTGGTGATATCCATGTGTAGAGTCTTCTCTTGTGTTGTTGGAAGAGGGTGTTTGCTCTGTGCTATGTGCGTTCTCTTAGCAAAACTCTGTTAGCCTTTGCCCTGCTTCATTTTGTACTCCAAGGCAAAATTTGTCTGTTACTCCACGTATTTCTTGACTTTCTACTTTTGCATTCCAATCCCCTATAATGAAAAGGACATCTTTTGGGGATGTCAGTTCTAGAAGGCTTTGTACGTCTTCACAGAACTGTTCAACTTCAGCTTCTTCAGCATTACTGGTTGGGACATAGACTTGGATTACTGATATTGAATGGTTTGCTTTGGAAATGAACAGAGATCATTCTTTCATTTCTGAGATTGCATCCAAGTACTGCATTTCAGACTCGTTAGTTGACTACGATGGCTACTCCATTTCTTCTAAGGGATTCTTGCCCACAGTAGTAGATATAATGGTCATCTGAGTTAAATTCACCCATTCCAGTCCATTTTAGTTCACTGATTCCTAAAACGTTGTTGTTCACTCTTGCCATCTCCTGTTTGACCACTTCCAATTTGCCTTGATTCATGGACCTAACATTCTAGGTTCCTATGCAATATTGCTCTTTACAGCATTGGACTTTACTTCCATCACCAATCACATCCACAACTGGGTGTTGTTTTTGCTTTGGCTCTGTCTCTTCATTCTTACTGGAGTTATTTCTCCACTGATCTCCAGTAGCATATTGGGCACCTACTGCCCTGCAGAATTCAACTTTCAGGGTCCTATCTTTTTGCCTTTTCACACTGTTCATGGGGTTCTCATGGCAAGACTACTGAAGTAGTTTGCCATTCCCTTCTCCAGTGGACCATGTTTTGTAAGAACTCGCCTCCATGACCCATCCATTTTAGGTGGCCCTACATGGCATGGCTCATAGTTTCTTTAAGTTAGACAAGGCTGTGGTCCATGTGATCAGGTTGATTAGTTTTCTATGATTGTGCTTTTCACTCTGTTTGCCCTCTGATGGAGAAGAATAAGAGGCTTATGGAAGCTTCCTGATGGGAGAGACTGTCTGAGGGGGAGACTGGGTCTTATTCTGATGGGCAGGGCCATGCTCAGTAAATCTTTAATCCAATTTCCTCTTGATGGGTGGGGCTGGGTTTTCTCCCTGTTGTTTGACCTGAGGTAGTGAAGATAATGGAGACCTCCTTCAAAAGGTCCCATGCATGCACTGGTGCATTCAGTGCCCCCGACCCTGCAGCTGGCCACTGTCAACCCACGCCTCTGCCAGGGACTCCTGGACACTCACAGGCAAGTCTGGGTCAGTCTCTTGTGGGGTCACTGCTCCTTTCTCCTGGGTCCTAGTGCACACATCTTTTGTTTGTGCCCTCCAGGAGTCTGTTTCCCCAGTCCTGTGTAAGTTCTGGTAGCTCTATGGTGGGGTTAACGGTGACCTCCTCCAAGAGGGCTTATGCCATACCCAGGTCTACTGCACCCAGAGCCCCTGCCCCTGCAGCAGTCCACTGCTGACCCGTACCTCTGAAGGAGACACTCAAACACAGTTTTGTCTCAGTCTTTGTGGGGTCTCTGGGTCCTGGTGTGCACAACTTTTGTTTGAGGCCTCCGAGCATCTCTGGCGGCTATGGGGTTTGATTCTAAACACAATTTTGCCCCCCTACCATCTTGTTGGGGCTTCTCCTTTGCCCTTGGACGTGGGTATCTTTTTTTGGTGGGATCCAACATTCTCCTGTTGATGGCTTTTCAGCAGTGAGTTGTAATTTTGGAGTTCTTGCAGAAGAACAGCACACATCCTTCTCCTCCACCATATTCTATGAGTATGACAATATTCACCATTATCAAATGGCGAACAAATTGTGGTATAGCCATATGATGGAATACTACTCAGCAATAAAAAATAAACCATTGATACACAAAACACAGAGGTATCAAAATAATTATGCTGAATGATAGAATTTAGACAATAAATGAGTATACACTTTATGATTATCTTTCTACAAAATTCCATAAAATGTTACCTAATTTATAGTGACAGAAAGTAGATAACTAATTGCCTAGGAAGACAGGAGAGGAGGAGAGATGGATTAGTTATAAAGGGACACAAAGAAACTCTTGGGCATGATGAATATGTTCAGTATTTTGATATGACAATATTTTTAAAGATATGTCAGGTATCTTAAAACTCATCAAACTGTGTACTTTATGTGAAGCTTATTATACATCAATGTGTTTTAATGAAGCTGCAAAAGAAAGTATGAAAGTATTCATTTCTATACACATATAAGTTCATATTCATCTTCTACAGATTTTGCCAGTCTTCTGAGTATAAAATGGTACCTCACTTTTAAAATGTTTTTGACAACAATTGCAGGTATGTGTTTTTAATCCACGTAGAATTTTTATTACCTCTCATATAAATTAACTATTTTATGGTCACTGACAAGCATTTAAAAGGTATTTTTTTGAGATAATTTTTAAAATCCTAGGTACGTGAACATTCATGATTTTTTTTTATCTTTAATGAACTTGTGACAGTCTCTTGTCTTATGAACTTAGTTGTTTCTCAGACCACATAACTATGCTCACTGTGCTCTGTGTGTGTGTGTGTGCCAATTCCTGAAGAGGTCAAACTTAAGATGATTGATTACACAGTGGCCTCTCAGACTCTTAGAAAATCCATGCAGAGAAAAATAATTTTGTTTTACATAATAACTGACAACATCCAAGGGAATTTGGTTCAAGATGGCCACATATTATGTTTAATTTCAGTAAGTAACTGCCTTGAAGATCTATAACCAGGTTTGTATTTAATACACATCTTGAATAAAAGGAAAAATTCTCTCTCCTGTTGATTTTTTCTTTCCAGATCTGTTCCTCAATTAATTGGAGCAATAGAATCTTGATGTTTTGTTTTCTGGGTAACAATGCAAATAAACAGGGAAATATGCAGTAAGTAAGAGAAGTCTAATGGACAAGCATACATAAGTGTTAAACAGTTGAAAGCTAGCTGCCACATACTTTAAAAAAATAGTGTTAAGTTTAATACTTCTAAGTAAAATGTCAGAAAAGACTAACAAAAGTTAAGGAAAAAATTACCAGAGGTTAGTGTAGTAGAAAATTTGCTTAGACATCTTCACCATTATTGTTATGAGTTGTAGATAGTCTTCCAAGTGTGAATCACATTTCTCCTTACGTAGAGGACACCGCTTACAGGCCACCAAATAACCTGTCTTTCTAATGGTGCTCCCTATGCCTATGCACAGTTTGTTAAAGAACCTATATCAAAGAAGAATATTAAAAAATTCTTAAATGAACATCATTGTCATAAAAATACAATTTAGCGACTTTTTGAGAGTGGCTAGTTTTTCTAGTAAGTTATATGTATTATAATTATTATTATTAATGAGAATAGTGGCTACCTTTTACTGACTATCTACCAAATACTAGGCACTATGCTAGCCACTGAATCCTCCCTCATATCTCACAGTGGCTAGTACTGTCTGCATTCTACAGATGAAGAAAGTGAGTGGTTCTCTGCTCAGAGCATTTTACTTCCATTGCTTGGGGCTTAGAGCACTGCCATGTTTCTACTAGAAAAGATGACTCAGCTGTCTCTTACTCTCAGTGTATTATTGCTTTCATTTTCCTGGGAGACAGTGATGACAGAAGGTTGCCCTTGTAAATAAGGAAATAAGTAGGTGTCATTAGGCCACTAAAGCAAGCAAGCACACTTCATTAAAAGGAGCACTTGACAGTTTATCAACAGAAAATGTTAATATTCTTTTGACTTTTTGACTATACTTATACCATTCTTATATCTTATGAAGTTTCCGAAATGAAATTTTCCTGAATTGGTTATCAACTGATACTTATTGGAAAGACCATAGTCTCTGTTCTCTGGCAGAGTATTCTGTGAGGATGGATTTTTTTCATTGTTGATTCACTAACAGAAATTAATGTAAGCAACCAGAAAGAAAGGACATTGAGGCCTAACTGTATAAGAGTAGACGAACAGTAAGAAGAAAACTGACTTTGTGGGTTTATATGTTAGTAGGAAACTCCCACTGGACACCTAGCAGTCATCTTTCTGAGTTTCTAACTCCTAATTTTGCCCATTCTTGGCAATAAACACATTACTCCCTTAGCACTTTCTAGTTCCACGTGCTTTCTTTTAAATGGTATTCACCAATATCAAAGAAGTTCATAATCCCTCTGCTTACACACTTCTGATTTCAGTGCAAATTTAGGCCAGGGCAAAATTTACCAACTCCGTTCATCACCAAGAGATAGTGTGGGCTATCATTTGTAGAGAGCTGTTTTAGACTTAGGAACAAAAGGAGTCATGAACAACTTCTTGGAGTTGTATCCTTTAGCAAGATTTTTATTGCAAGTAACTGAAAATTCCACTTTTAAAAAATATTCAGATAACCCAAGAGATATTCATTCCTTCTAATTACTTTCTGTGATTAAATGCTTCAATAGGTAAGGGTTCCTTCTTCTTTCATTCTTTCTTTCTTTTCTTTTTCTGTAATGCCCATCAGACTGATTCCAAAAGGAAATATCCTTCTGCATTCAATGGAATTTCTCTACAAGATAGTCACTTCTGGCTGCCACCATGATCAGGCTGTGGTTAGCAAGTTGTGTGCCAACACTTAAATTTGACCTGAGATATTAACAACTTAGTTGTACAAAGATTAGAATAAAAAAATAAATCAGTCTGATTGCAAGAAGAAAAAGTAAGAAAAAATATAAAACAAAAATATAACAATAATATTTTTTGCCTATAGAAAAAAATATTTCAAAGAGGTAGCAGAACTTTCTTCCCTTGAAAGCCAATCATCAAAGGGATCTAAAGCCATGCTTCTAGCATAATTTCAAAACCAAGGACAGCTTCAGATCACTCTTTCAAAAAAAAGAAAAAAAAAAAAAACAGAATATTTTCCAAAGTGAGAGCCTTCTGAATCTGCCAGTATAGCTTTCTGGATTCAGTCCTCTCCAGAAACAGAGAGGCCACCTTTTAAAGACAGGTCACCATACTCTGCAGCTATTTGCAACTATTCCAGCTGCTTGGCTCTTAAAAATGTGACTACCAAACAATTTCACCTTACAGCAGACATGATGGAAAAGCTGTGGAGACGGTTTGTTGTACCTGCCACATTGTTAAAGAGGCATGTGAAAGAAACTGTGGGATGTGAAAGAAATCCTGGGTGAGAAACAGGCAAAGAGAAAACCTGAAGCCACCTAGCACTTGTGCCACTCGCCGCCAAAGCTGTGGGTGCTGAGAGCATTATTGTTTAAGCTCTCTGAAGGGTATGTGGGAGCAGAAAGCACAACATCTCCAAGTTGTTACTTTGTCACAACTTTACAGAATACATAAGCACTTCAGTAAATACACAGATTTTTTTGCAAACTGTAAATCATCTGTGAGCCACCACTGTTCAACTAATTACAGCAAGAAGCTGTGCTCATTAGCTGTTCTCATCTGGCTCACTGCACGACCTAAATAGTCCGTAAATGAGCCGGCAATTATTGCTGTATTACCACTACCAGCTCTGCTCCCATCAAAATATCTCCACCAAATGTTACGCCTGTTGGTATTATCAGGTTAGAAATTTCATAAACATATTGAAGCAGTTAATTGGGAGATTATTAAAAAAAAATGTGAAAATAGAATCATCAGTGAAAGAGTTTTCATCAAACCCCAGATAGGCGGCTCCACCTATAGACAAGAACCTCGGAATGCAAGCATCTGGCATGATACCATCGCCTGTTTCTAAACGACACTGGAAAACAAAGATGGCAATGGAAATTTACTCATATTAAAAGAAGGAAAATGAACCCTGCATATTCTTATGCCACCTAAACATGGTCTCTTGATTTGGTCAAAATATAACTGAAGCCTATGTTCACAGGCTTAAGGACTGAAAAAACTTAAGACAAACAGAAAACCAAACTTGTAATGTCAGCAAAATTGCATTTTTTCCAGCTCCATCATATGGCACATATAGAAAGACTAGGATTTTTTTTAATTTTGGGTCAACTTATTTTTAAACAAAACATACATCGTAATGGTGAAAAAAAGCAATAAAATTACAACTTTGAAAAACAATTTTCTGATACCCTAAAACATTTTAGAATAATCTATTTACAATATCAAATGATGGATTAATTGTATTCTCACTTATTCATTAAAAACTTTTCTGTGAGTTTCATTCTACTTATTGTGAATATCTGAAATCAATACAATAAAATATGTTGTGATTCCTATGTTATATTCACTTAAATTCATCCAATCTCAATTGACCCAGTTTAATGAGACCCTATTTTGATCATTTTCATTACCAAAAAGGGGGCTCTTGATAGTGCGAGAATTTTATGTTGTTTTTGATGGTCATCACATCAGATTCATCACTGATTATGATCATGAAAAATAGAGAAGAAAAAAATGGTAAAAGCTAACGGGTGTTCTGATTATATTGGCTTTCTCCTATCTACCATAAAAGGGGAGATAAATATTTTCATAAATAAAAACTTCATTTGATTTCCCGGACAAGGTTGGTGTCACAATGTGGCCTATTTCATACAAACTATATGGTAAACTTTGGACAGAATGCGTAACATAATCAATCATCAATGACATGCTCTGAAGAGATGTTTTCAAGATGAAGAAAATGATTATAACAATGACTGTGATACTGAGAGGCAATTATTCCTCCCGTTTACCAACTAATTGACCTCAATAGGCAAGAAAATATGCATCATATTTGTTAAACATTTTCCAGCTGCTTAGATTTACAAAGAATTCTTCAAATTTGGTCCATGATTATCTGGTTTTTTTAATAAAAATTTCATAAAGTTTTCTAGATACACAAATCATTCCTCAAGCTGTAGATGTTAGGCTGTGAAACGACACTGCTCCCCTCTCCCCTGCTGGAAGCTTATCAGTTTCAACTTAATTGTAAGAGTAATTTTCCTTTTTTCTTTCTTAGCATATCCCTTCCCCACCTCCCTACTTGTGAAAATAAAGGACCTTAAAAGGACCTCTTAAAAGGTCCTTTTTAGAAAGACAACTATGGTCCCTGCCTATCTCCTCTGAGACTTGCCATCCCACTCAAAGTGAGTCTGAAGACCAACAACACCACTGTCACCTATGAGCTTATTATTATTATTATTATTATCAAAAATGCAGCATCTCAGGTCCTAACTCAGACCTACTGAATCAGAATTTTAACAAATCTGAGAAAAACTGGAATAGGCCTTTCTATGACTCATAGGTTTCTTCCCTGAAAGAAAGTGGAGTCAAACCAGTGCCCAGCTATGCAGAATCAAAGACTGAGCAAAATAAACACGAGATTTTGACTGTTTTGCTCATTATCAACATTAACAAAAGGGTTTATCCAAAGGCTACTCCTTCATGTTTAGGAAGATATACTGGATCCTTTGGAAAGCTGGATCCTTTGTGCTCAGTGCTACACTAAATAGAATGGATGACTCACAAAAAGCACATTCAGGTACTTCCCTGGTGGTCCAGTGGCTATGATCCTGCACTCCCAATACAGGGGCCCCAGGTTCAATCCCTGGCCAGGGAACTACATGCCAGATGCCACAACTAAGAGTTCACATGCTTGCAACTAAAGATCCTGTGTGTTGCAACTGAGACCTGGTTCAGTTCAGTTCAGTCGCTCAGTCGTGTCCGACTCTTTGTGACCCCATGAATTGCAGCACGCCAGGCCTCTCTGTCCATCACCAACTCCCGGAGTCTACCCAAACCCATGTCCATCGAGCCGGTGATGCCATCCAACCATCTCATCCTCTGTCGTCTCCTTCTCCTCCCACCCCCAATCCTACCCAGCATTAGGGTCTTTTCCAATGAGTCAACCCTTTGCATGAAGTGGCCAGAGTATTGGAGTTTCAGTTTCAACATCATACCTTCCAATGAACACCCAGGATTGATCTCTTTTAGGATGGATTGATTGGATCTCCTTGCAGTCCAAGGGACTCTCAAGAGTCTTCTCCAACACCACAATTCAAAAGCATCAATTCTTCGGCGCTCAGCTTTCTTCACCATCCAACTCTCACATCCATACATGACCTCTGGAAAAACCATAGCCTTGACTAGACAGACTTTTGTTGGCAAAGTAATGTCTTTGCTTTTAAATATGCTGTCTAGGTTGGCCATAACCTTCCTTCCAAGGAGTAAGCGTCTTTTAATTTCATGGCTGCAATCACCATCAGCAGTGATTTTGGAGCCCCAAAAAATAAAGTCTGACACTGTTTCCACTGTTTCCCCATCTATTTCCCATGAAGTGATGGGACAAGATGCCATGATCTTAGTTTTCTGAATGTTGAGCTTTAAGCCAACTTTTTCACTCTCCTCTTTCCCCTTCATTAAGAGGCTCTTTAGTTCTTCTTCACTTTCTGCCATAAGGGTGGTACTTTTACTTAATAAAAAATGAATCAGTAAATAAATAAATAAGTACGTTCACCAAACATTCATCATCAAGAGCCATGGTGGGGTCACATTACCATTCAGATACATAATATTTCTAAAATCCTTTCAACTGTTCAATCACTTGTATGTCTGTGGTATTACTTTAACATCACATATTTGAGTAGATATCATTATTGTTTCTTCTTTCTTAACATATTGGAAAACTGAAACTTGAAGTTACTTAGTGACTGCCCAAAGTCACCAATTAGATGATGATAAAGGTGAGGCTTTTTTAAAAAAACTACACTTTGTATACCTATGACTGTTGCTCAGTTATTAAGTCATGTCTGACTCCTTGCAATCTGCTGACTGCAGCACTCCAGGATTCTATGTCCTTCACCTATGATACTCATAGAATTTATTCACTCAATGTTACGGAACATCTCTAAAGCAATGTGGGTTTACATCCTGATGCCAGTGTATTAATGGTATCTACTGTATTGAATTTAGGAAGAAAGCCTTCCTAAGTGAACAATGCCAATAAATAGAGGAAAATAGTAGAATGAGAAAGACTAGAGATCTCTTCAAGAAAATTAGAGACACCAAGGGAATATTTCATGCAAAGATGGGCACAATAAAGGACAGAAACGGTATGGACCTAACAGAAGCAGAAGATAGAGAAGAGGTGGCAAGAATATACAGAAGAACTGTACAAAATGATTTAATGACCCTGATAACCACAATGGGGTGATCACTTACCTAGAGTCATACATCCTGGAGTGCAAAGTCAAGTGGGCCTTAGGAAGCATCACTAGGAACACAGCTAGTGGAGGTGGAACTCCAGCTGAGCTATTTCAAATCCTAAAAGATGATGCTGTGAAAGTGTTGCATTCAATATGCCAGCTAATTTGGAAAACTCAGCAGTGGCCACAGGACTGGAAAAGGTCAGTTTTCATTCCAGTCCCAAAGCAGGGCAATGCCAAAGAATGTTCAAACCACCGCACAATTGCACTCTCCATGTTAGTAAAGTCATGCTCAAAATTCTCCAAGCCAGGCTTCAATAGTATGTGAACCAAGAACCCCCAGATGTTCAAGCTGGATTTAGAAAAGGCAGAGCAACCAGAGATCAAATTGTCAACATCCATTGGATCATAGAAAAAGCAAGAGAATTCAGAAGAAAACATCTACTTCTGCTTCACTGACTGAACCACTTCAAAGATAGATGAGGAGTAGGACAGAGATAACTATCAGCATTATGACTAAACCTCAGAGTAAGACAAACAGTGCAAAACATTATCAGACCTTCCTCATGGAAGTCTACCACTGTCAGACTGAGAGCACAGAGGAGTGAACCCAAAACAAGTCTCTCTCAGGCCTTCCCAAGAGTTCCTTGCTCAGGAGAAAAGGGTGGAGGAAGAGGCAGGGCTGGGACTGCAGTCCTCTGTCAAATCACCAAGCTGAATTCAGAGCACCACCAGCAGGAGGAAGTGAAGTAAGACAAGAGTGCTGCATTAACATATGTTCCTCCACAATGAAGAAAGTATGAGGAACTAAGGAACAGTGGCTTCCTCATCTAGTTTACCCTTTGGGGTAACTGTTAAGCTAGTGATAAACTGGAAATGGAATTATTTTCCAAGAGAAGAGATTTGTAGCATAGTATCACCACAAGACCAGCTCTCAATTTCAAGGGACCACTCCCCAAGAGCCACCACTACCCCATTTTGGGTAGTCTTAGGTCAACATAGTTTTGCTCTAAAATGCTTTGAAATGGATCAGAACCATACAATGGGTTGAAATGTCTAAGGCCACTCTATTATTCATAGCCTAACTCTCACTTACTTTTCTAATTCCATTTTCCCCCAGCCACATTAACATAGCTATCAAAGGTTCTACAGTGAGATCAAAGATACTCCAATAATAAAATGACAGCAATAAGAGTCCTCAAATTTTAATATAAACTCTCTTTCAGTATTAATTTCTCAGGAAATGAAGAAATTGAACACTCATGTACCTTACTTTCAATGTATTCACAAATTAAATCCAATAAAATTGAAGCACAAGTGGAAATTATCTTGCCATTGAAAGTTAAATTACAAATATTTCAAGTTAAATTGAGGTCAACCTTCTTATTCTGTTCAGTTTTGGTTGGAGAGATTCTCTATGAGAAGCCTTGGTTGAGACACAGCAGTTTCTATCCTCTAGTGAATGCAGCACAGTTCCTTCAAAGCTGTGAATCTGAACCCAAAGTCTTTGATGAGCCTCATTTTTTTCAAAATTCTTAAGGGTTACTAAAACATACAAGACTATAACAGCACTGGCCCCATCTGCAGTGAAATTTGGAATGTGAAATAATCCCTGTTTCCTAAGCAGCTCTTTCAGGCAAAAGTATGTCCACAGACAAAGGCCATAGACAGAGACTCAGTGTATTTGAGGGAAGGCAGATAGACAAAGAAAATCTGAGTTTCTACATAACTAGGATGCCAGTCATCTATGGCAAATTTAATTGTCCACAACTTTAAATTTTCAGCATAATGAAAGAACTCTTCCTCATAGAGGCTACTTTGAACATTATGCATTTATTGCATCTAGAGGACATGGTGGGGATTGAGGGTGACACTCATGCATTCACCTCTCAGAGAAAGTTGAATGAGATAATCCTGTCCTCTTACAAAAAGTTAAAAAAACTGCAGTAATGGCAGCCTTAGACCTCAGGTCCAATCTGAGATGCCTTTCTTCCTACATCAGCATATTCACTTGTTTTATTTCCTTTTTACCTTTGGACTCTTGTCTCTAATAAACCAGTGATGAACTGAAGGCAAACTCTGCCTTATAACACCCACAATGTCTTGTGTGCAAACCTTTCCATTCCATACCACACTGGCTTCTTCCACACCTCTTCTAATAGGAATTGTTTAGGTCAGTGGTTCTTAAGCAGGAATGATTTTGCCTCCAGGGGACATGTAACAACGCTAAACATCTGGAGACATTTTTGATTTTCACAACTAGGGAGGTGGGGAGGAAGGGGTATGCTAATGGCAGTTAGGGCACAGAGGCCAGGGATGCTGCTAAACCACTTAAAATGCACAGGACAGTCCCCACAACAACAACAAAATATCCCTCCCAAAATGTTCAGTGACAAGATTGAGAAACTTTGCATTAGGTTAGGAAATCTGTTTCAAAGAGAAATTTTGCCCTTCATTCTCACACTAGTTTCAGTTGGAGAAACACTTCAAAAGTTCTTGAAGTGCTGGTGCTATTATGGTTTTAAAAGCCTAGACTCCTAGTATTTCAGGACAGACAATATCCATGTCATAGGCTCCTCCTGACGCTATTTTCTTAGCTTTTCAATGTTCCCAGCTTTCGATCTCTTTTCTTCCTTATGCATCTATAGTATGCCTCTTATGCCTTAAATATGCCTCTTATGTCTCATTTTATAATTTCCTTTGGGGAACTCAGTTATATTTTCAATTGTTTAAAATACTTTAAAACTATGGCTTTTCCAGTAGTCATGTATGGATATGAGAGTTGTACCATAAAGAAAGCTGAGTGCCGAAGGATTGATGCTTTTGAACTGTGGTGTTGGGAGAAGACTCTTGAGAGTCCCTTGAACTGCAAGGAGATCAAACCAGTCCATCCTAAAAGGAAATCAGTCCTGAGTACTGATTTGAAGGACTGAAGCTGAAGCTGAAGCTCCAATACTTTGGCCACCTGATGTGAAGAACTGACTTCTTAGAAAAGACCCTGATGCTGGGGAAGATTGAAGGCAGAAGGAGAGGGAGACAACAGAGGATGAGATGGATCAATGGCATCACCGACTTCACCGACTCTATGCACATGAGTTTGAGCAAGCTCTGGGAGTTGGTGATGGACAGGGAAGCCTGGCTTGCTGAAGTCCATGGGGTAGCAAAGAATCAGACACAACCGTGTGACTGAACTGAACTGAGTTTAAGACATTTTGGTCCTTTCCTTCCTGAATCCATGAAAACTAGAACTGTCTGCTGGAGCTGAAAGTCAAATTTCTTTACTTTTATTTATTTATTTTTTCTTTGCTTTGTGGTCCCTACATACTTTTATTCTAATATGTTACTCAACATTTTGAGGCATCCTTCATAATGAAAAACATGAAATCAATAAGTTCTGAGTTTTTCAAAATTATCCACTGGCCACGCCTCCACCCTTACTTTGTATCTACAACAATAGTGAACATTTTTGTGGATTTCTCCATTAAATTCTGTTCAGATTATTGTAGCATTTAGTATAGCTGGCTCACTCTTTCAGGGGTAGTAGAAACCCAATTTCCTTCACATCAGATTCTCTGTGATATGGAGTACATTTCTTATACTTTCCTATATTTTGACTCTCTTTGGTAGAGTCTATTCCAGTCTGCTCTCTAAAATCTTGCCCGTCTTTGTTGTGTATCTCTGGGCCCTGTCACCATTTCTGATTTAGCAACAACTAACAAATACCAAAATATATGATCCCTCTTGATAATGCTTCCCTCAAAGCAGGGAGACACAGTTGCAACCCTACAGTCGATATTGGCCTTCAATATCTCATTTTCTTCTTTACCTTTGCCCACCCAGAGATTTTAACCTTTTTTGTATATAAATGCCTCTTCTTATAGCTCACTGGAGAAGGAAATGGCAACCCACTCCAGTATTCTTGACTGAAAAATTCCATAGACAGAGGAGCCTGGCAGGCTACAGTCCATGGGGTTGCAAAGAGTCAGCCACAACTGAGCAACTGAGCACATTGCTCATTATAATTCCACTATTCCTGTTCTGACAGTAAGACTGAAATACACTTTGGAAATCATTGCAGCTTCTCCTCTGTGATCCCTAGAGATTGTGTTCTGTGCCAAGAATTTTTAATTGCCTTTTAGGTTCATAATAATTTCAATGAGTGATTTCTTTGCTTCCCCCCAAGAAGATAGCTTTTTATTTTTTCTAACAAGACTCAAATTCTTCTGTGGTTTATTTTTTTTATAAATTTCTACCACACTTTTATGGGTCAATTTTCAATTTGGCCTCTGAATTCTAACACCATGGTCAAACCTTATATCTTTAACAATTCAAAACCAATTTGAGACTTTGTAGTGAGGTGTAGGTCTGGAAACTTTGGAAGAGCCACATGAATTTAAAGTTATCTCTTCTGGTTTCCTCCCTTTGCTCCAAATCCATCATTTAAAAGAATGGGACTCAGCACCCCATAATTCAAAAAGACACATGCATCCCAATATCCATTGCAGCACTATTTACAATAGCCAGGACATGGAAGCAATCTAAATGTCCATGAACAGACAGATGGATAAAGAAGTTGTGGTATGTATATACAATGAAGTATTAGTCATTAAAGGAACAAAATTCAGTCATTAGTAGAGATGTGGATGGACTTAGAGGCTATCATACAGAGTGAAGTAAGTCAGAAAGAGATAAATATTATAAACATGCAGAATCTAGAAAAATGGTATAGTGAAAGTATTAGTCACTCAGTCCAGAGAAGGCAATGACAACCCTCTCCAGTACTCTTGCTGGAGAATCCCAGAGATGGGGGAGCCTGGTGGGTTGCCATCTACAGGGTCACACAGAGTCGGACACGACTGAAGCGACTTAGCAGCAGCAGCAGCAGTAACTCAGTCATGTATGACTCTTTGTGGCTCCATGGACTGTAGCCTGCCAGGCTCCTCTGCCCATGGGATTCTCAAGGCAAGAATACTGGAGTGGGTGGCCATTCCCTTCTCCAGGGGATATTCCTGACCCAGGATTGAACCCAGGTCTCCCTCATTGCAGGCAGATTCTTCACTGTCTGAGATACCATGGGAGCCCCAGAAAAATGGTATAGATGATCTTATTTGTAAAACAGAAATAGAAACACAGACATAGAGAATAACGTATGGACACCAAGAGGGGATAGGATGAATTGGGAGATTTGGATTGATACATAGTGAAGTGAAGTCGCTCAGTCGTGTCCGACTCTTTGCGATCCCATGGACTGTAGCCTACCAGGCTTCTCAGTCCATGGGATTTTCCAGGCAAGAGTACTGGAGTGGGTTGCCATTTCCTTCTCCAGGGATTGATACATAAACACTATTTATATTATGTATAACTTAGATAACTAATGAGAACATACTGCATAGCTCAGGGAACTCTATTCAGTGCTCTGTGGTGACCTAAATGGGAAGGAAATCCAAAAAGAGGGGATATATGTATACATATACTGATTCTCTTTGCTGTATAGTAGACACTAACACAACACTATGTGTGTGCTAAGTCGCTTCAGTTGTGTCTGACTCTTTGCAACCCTATGGACTGTAGCTTGCCAGGCTTCTCTGTCCACAGGATTGTCCCGGCAAGAATAGTGGAGTGGGTTGCCATGCCCTACTACAGGGGATCTTCCCAACTCTGGGATTGAACCAGCATCTCTTATGTCCCCTCCATTAGCAGGCAGGTTCTTTACCACTGAAAGCAACTATATTGCAACAAAAATTAGTTAAAAAATAAAACATAAATAAAATCCATCTACCAATTAAAAAAATAAATAATGGGACTCAGAGCAGCCTCTCTATGCTGCCAAGAAGCCTGGCATAAAGAAGTCAAAGCTAGGAGTCCACATACTGGTGCACTCTAGAACAAGTTACTTAGTTGCCATCAACAATCCTAGCCCTCAGATTTTGCAGAAAAACACAGTAAAATAGCTATTAAGATTATTCTGTCTCCAAATGTCTAAAAGGTATATTTACAAACAGTCTTTTAGTTATAATCACATTTTTGCCTCAATTGTACTCACTTAACACAGCTTCCATGGCCTATAAGCCAAATTAAAAGCACAAAATTTAGGATTGTGTTAAAGTCTCTTGATCAAGGTCCTACCAAAAGTTTTAAATCAGGGCACTATTTTGCTCCCTAAATTTCAGTCTTTGTCAATCTCTAGACGTTTTCAGCCAATGCACAAGTCCTAACATTTCACTGAGTTGATCTTACCTCCTAGAATCAGAGACCTTCCTTTATAACATGGAGATTGAGACCAGATGCCCTAAAAGAGGTGCAGGGGAAAGAGACTGAGGAGTATGCTCAGTCTGCTACCTGGCATATCAATTAGAATTTATTCTTTTCTCACTGGAGAGAAATGAGTAATGGGATAGAAAGAGGCCAGTATTCTTAACCTATCCTTTCCATATCAAGAAAACATTCTGAATAGGGAATAAGTTTTCTCCAGAACAGTAAAGATTTGTTGAGACTAACAAATTAAAGCAACATGGCCAGTATTAAAATACATGGCCAGTATTAACAACAAAAAGATGTGTTTATTTTGTAGCACCTCCACTATCAAGAATCTTAAAGAGCCTCTATTTGTATGAGGACAGGAGGATATACTTTAAGGATATGGACACTCTTCCACAAGTGTATTGGGACTTTCTCAGGATCTCAGGAGAGCTACGATACTGAGAAAAATAGAGGAGCATAAAAAGAACAAGGAAAATACAGGAAGAGGAGGAAGACCTAGAAAGAAAAGGGATTTCTAGACTCCTAAAACTAATTCATGCTCTGAAAAGGAACCATATGAAAAAGGTAGACATGTTATCATCAACTTCTAGAATCTGGTGCCCTTAATTGGTCACTCCTGTAACTTTCGCCTCCTCCTGTAGCTGATCACTCACAAGTGTCTGTGTTAAACTATCTCCACCATGAGCTCTAGAACTATGCTCACAATTGCCTATAGCAGTGACTGGGTCCTGATATCCACTTAGTAGATCACAACCAGCACAAACTAGAGTAGACTAGATTAGCATAAAAAATATCATAGTGTATTGCATATAGTAAGGATAAGGACTGTTTCATGACACTTTAGTTTCAGTTTGATACTTTTATCTGTATGCCCTATGTCAACATGGGGTTCCCTGGTGGCTTCCCTGATGGCTCAGCTGGTAAAGAAACCGCCTGTAATGAGGGAGACCTGGGTCAGATCCCTGGGGTTGGGAAGATCCCCTGGAGAAGGGAAAGGCTACCCACTCCAGTATTCTGGCCTGGAGAATTTCATGGACTGTATAGTCCATGGGGTCGCAAAGAGTCGGACCAACTGAGCGACTTTCACACACATGTTAACATGCAAAATGTAATTTTCTGCTGTGGCCTGTGGTACAGTATGTCTGAAAAACTAGCTTTCACAGGGCATCTTCCTCTGAATGTCTCTTTAGCTCATCAAATCAAGGAAAAATACTTTATTTTCTTAATTCCACAAAATCCTTCTACTTCTAAAATACAATAATTTAATCATTTACCCACTTCTGGGAAAAGGGTGAAGTCATCTTCATTTTCTTACCACATAAATGACTCCTCTCCTACAAAGCCTTCTATGTATATCAGATACTAACATATTCATGTACGCATTCCCCTGCTGTGCTCCGAAGCTATAGTATAAATTCTTGGAAAAGCAGTGTCACTGACTCGATGGACATAAGTTTGAGCAAACTCTGGAGATGGTGAAGGACAGGGAAGCCTGGTGTGCTGCAGTTCATGGGGTCCCAAAGAGTAGGACACAATTTAGCAGCTGAACAACAACAACTCGGAACAGCAAAGAATGTTCCTGTTTCATACATGTTTTTCCATTGCTCTGTAGGTATTAACTTCTAAATAAATATATATTGAATGAATAAATGAAAGAATATTTGAAGGACAGAAAACAAACCCATTAACCAACTATTACATGAAATGATCCCAGAAAACATTTTCCCCAGTAAGTTCCCATTTATTTAAAACAACAGAAAGAATACACAGAGAAATTGGTCAATTAAAATGAGTTAAAAAATTCCCAAGATTTACCAATCTTGAAACAATTTTAATACTTGATTCTATAATTATATTGAATGTAAGTCCTTCTTTCTATGATGGTTAACTAATTAGTTCAACTAACCTGTATTGACATTGTTGATTACCTGCTGCATGCAAAGTACAAGGCTTGAACATTACAGAGCAAAGACAGCTAAACAATACCCTACTCTGAAGGACCTACTCTCCCAACAGCTTGGTGAAATGGCTGTTGCCTTACTTTTTAAAGTAAGACTTCAGTTAAAATTTGTGTCAGTTGTGTAGATTCTAGACAATGGGTGTCTGGTGTGCATTTTTGCCTCAAGCAGTAATAGGTTCCCCCAATATCTGAAAGTATGAAAACCCTTTGTAATCCAAAATGACATCCAGTTATGAAGCAATTACCTCAGGGCACAACTTACTAAAGAATGAACAAAATAAATCAAGATGAAGCCAGATGCTCACAGAGGTAGTTCAAAGCTATCGAAGCCTGATGCTGAGATGCCAAATGTAGTTCCCGGGAAGGAGCTTGGCCATGCCACTCTCCCTACCTCCACAACAGTTCACTGCAAAACAAATGCTGAAGACTATTTTCAGTTTTCATCCTTTTTCATAAAAGCAAAATCCTCTTCAGATTTCTTTCCATTAGTGAAAACAGGTACTAATGTAGGTCTTTCATAAAAGCAAAGAGGCATAAGGCAAACTTTCAGAAAGGGAGGGATATGTGTAAATGGAATCAAATTCCCAAATGAGGAATTTTCTTTATTCTTACAGCTCTGATTTGAATCTTTACCACAATCAGTTTTTTGAAGAGAAAGCTTCAGTTTTTTGCTTAGAAAGCTAAACAGCCAAATTCAGAGTACTCCTTTATAAACATCAGAATAATCAGTATCCATACTGTTATGTAACACATCCCTATAGCTTCCAGTCACTTTCTTAATCTTACAATTTCCAGAGCCTGAAATATCATGAATGCTGCCAGCTAGACCCTGAGGGAAACAAACCCACACCTTCTAATTCCTTCCGTCTTCTTTCTCATCTCACATCTATGGTTAACATCTATTAACAATAAAATTGCTATGTTTGTTTTATTTTTTCTTTCAAAAAAATCACCTGAAAGAGTCTGAATGAAGTCTATAGAAGAAATGATGAGACCCAGAGAGAAATAATCAGTCATCTAAGAAGGAGTGGTGAGACCCTACTCTCTCTTTCAACATTTGAGGAAACATCAGTCTTAGTTGCTCTACATAGCTCTTTATTGAAAGCCCCAATAAGAGAGTATTTAATAAAGAAGATACCTCCAGAAACAGTTAATTAACTCTTTGGGGTCTTTAAGGTATGAGTCAGCAAGTCAACATGGCTCCTACACAGTATGCACTTGAGTAATATGAAGAATCATGAAGCTTCCAACAGTGACTAACAAATTTAGTCATCTAAAACTCTAACAAGGGAACTGAAATCCAACCCTATAATGTTGTGGTAATTTCTTTCCTTTTGAATTCAAATACTTCAAATGTGACTGATTCCACAGTATTCATACTTTGGGAAAATCTCACATCTACACCTCCAGAAAAAAAGCGTAGACTAAAAAAATCATTTTCTCGTCCAGTCTTAGATGATGACTAAAGTTAGTCATCAGCTTTGCATAAGAACCCATTTTTCTGGTAATACCACTACCATGTAATTAGGTCTAACACCACACACACACACATACACACACACACATACACACACACACACACACACACACACACACACACACACACACACACAAACACTGAGGAAAGATTATAAGAAAGGGGTTTTCCTCTCCTTTTTCCTGATTGAGAGAAAAGTAGGCTTGTTAAGAAAGGAAAAATTCTGGACAGACACATACAGATGGTTATATGGAGCCTTGGAAGTCATTCAGTGTTTAGATTCCAGTTCTGCAGCTGATAATATAGTGGGGTAGGTTTTATAGATCTCATTACCCTATAACCTTCTCCTTAGCCAACTGAGCCAGAGGCTTTTATTGTCAATTATGGCAGGAATGAGAAGTAAAAGGTCAGATTTTGAGTTTCTAATTTTTACAAAGTTCAAAGCAGAGACAATCCTATATATTTCCAATGGTTAGAATTTTTGAAGAACTTGAGAACTGGTTATTTGAAAATCAAAAGTGTAAGCCATTAAAGGAGACAGCTTAAAGATTTGGTCAGAAACAACACTTGGAAAGAAAATATATAACAACATAGATTCTCTTGTAAGACAAACAAAGGCAAGATTGGTTCAGGAGATAGAAAAATGGAGTGAGTGTTAGCTGGGATGATGTGAGAGAATTCAGAAGAGCAGGCTGGATAAGGGTCCACACAAGAGGTATCATGTGGAAATGAGTGGATTCAGTAGTGGGAGATTCCCTAGCCTCTGTCTGAAGAGAACCCTCCACTGCCCCTGTAGGGAACTGAGTTCAAGCAAGCCAGTACTTACATATAACTAATTGCTGGCCTTGAGCTTCTCATAGAATGGTGGCAAGGTAGTTAAGACTTTTTACATGAAAGTTCCAAATGACCAAGGTAGGGGCTGTCAATCCTCTTAAAACTTAGGCCTGGAACTAGAATAACATCAGTACTGATATAGCCTATTGATCAAGTAGTCACAGCCCATCTCAGATTCAAGAGCAGGAGAAACAGAGTCTACCCTTTAATAAGAGTAGTATCAAAAAATTCAATCATCTTTTCCACATTTCCCTAAGGAGGTGATGATTGAGCTATGAGATGAATATTAAGAAGGGAGAGTTGGACATTTTCTAAGGCATATGTTCCTGAAAAATAAAATATCATAAACCCATGAAAACTTTTGGATGGGAAAGTATCATTTCTAAGGAACAAGAAGAAGGCCAGTGTGGCTGGAGCATAGTAAATGAAAAGAAAAAGAGTTATTTATGAAATAGACAAAAAATTATTTTTATTTTTCTTTAAAAAAGTATTATATGTACATGGTTAAAACAACAACAACAACAACAACAACAAACCTAAGTTGTAATTTGGCCCAACATTCTGAGGATTCCTGATTCCCTTATCTTGTTTTCAAAGTAACAAGTTTATATTGAAAAGCCTTGAAGTATCTATTTTTGACATTTTCTTTGACTTTCTATTATGAAAAACAAAGATTTAACTATCTTAACTATACACCTACATATATCCCCCATCTTTCCCAAATAATTGTATGAAAATGACTCAGTTAAATTAGTACTTAGTGTTTTCACTATACAGTTCAGTTCAGTTCAGTCACTCAGTCATGTCCGACTCTTTGCAACCCATATGGACTGCAGCACGCAGGCTTCCCTGTCCATCACCAACTCCCGGAGCCTGCCCAAACTCATGTCCATTGAGTCAGTGATGCCATCCAACCATCTCATCCTCTGTTGACTCCTTCCCCTCCTGCCTTCAATCTTCAATCTTTCCCAGCATCAGGGTCTTTTCTAATGAGTCAGCTCTTCCCATCAGGTGGCCTAAGTATCGGAACTTCAGTTTCAGCATCAGTCCTTCCTACGAATATTCAGGACTTATTTCCTTCAGAATGACTGGTTTGATCTCCTTGCTGTCCAAGGGACTCTCAAGAGTCTTCTTCAACATGTCCTGGCTATTGTAAACAGTGCTGCGATGAACGCTAGGGTACATGTGTCTCATTCAATTCTGGTTTCCTTGGTGTGTATGCCCAGCAGTGGGATTGCTGGGTCATATGACAATGGGATCATACTTACCAATAATTACCTTAAATGTAAATCTGTTGAATGCCCCAACCAAAAGACAAAGACTGGCTGAATGGATACAAAAATAAGACCCCTATATATGCTGTCTACAAGAGACCCACCTCAAAACAAGGGACATATACAGACTGAAAGTGAAGGGCTGGAAAAAGATATTTCATGCAAATGGAGACCAAAAGAAAGCAGGATTAGCAATACTCATATCAGATAAAATAGACTTTGAAATAAAGGCCATAAAAAGTGACAAAGAAGGATGCTATATAATGATCAAAGGATCAAAGAAGAAGATATAACAATTATAAATATATATGCACCCAATATAGGAGCACCACAATATGTAAGGCAAATGCTAACAAGTATGAAAGGGGAAATTAACAGTAACACAATAATAGTGGGAGACTTTAATACCCCATTCACACCTATGGATAGATAAACTAAACAGAAAATTAGCAAGGAAAGACAAACTTTAAATGATACAAGGGACCAGTTAAACCTAATTGATATCTATAGGACATTTCACCTCAAAACAATGAATTTCATCTTTTTCTCAAGTGCACATGGAACCTTCTCCAGGATAGATCACATTCTGGGCCATAAATCTAGCCTTGGTAAATTAAAAAAAATTGAAATCATTTCAAGCATCTTTTCTGATCACAATGCAGTAAGATTAGATGTCAACTACAGGAAAAAAAAAAAAAAAAAACTACTCTCAATCTTAAGTAAGGAACCAGCTTGCCCTCCACTGGGGAGCAGCGAGTGGGCAAGCAAGGGAGTCTGTTACTTGTTCTACCTCCGCCCCCATCCCTGCCTGAGCTGTAGCCAGGGCCCCAATAAAGCCTTGCCTGAATTTCTTGTCTGACCTTTGATCAACATCTATTGATTAAGGAGGCCAAGAACTCTGGTCAGTAAATCTGGAAATTCAATACTTCACGGAAGTTGAGGGATTTTTTTGTATCATTCCTCCGATAATTTCTTCCTACAAATTTTTTCTGTCTTCTTTTTCTGGAATTTCTGTTAATCTGGAAGTCAAGTATTTCTGTTCCAGGAAATTTTCTTACATCATTTTTGTTTTAAAATCATTTCATCCTATCTGTTTTTCCTGCATTTTCTCTCTAGAATTTCCATTAACTGGATTTGGTTCTCAAATATCTAGACTTTTTTCTCCCCTATTTTCCATCTCTTTGTCTTTTTGTTTTACTAACTGGCCTATTTCTACAATTTTATTTTTAGTCTTTCAATTAGATTATTTAATTTTGCTATCTATCATTCAGAGCCTAATGTTCTCACCCTCAAGATATCCACAGTAGAATCCCTGAATCTGTCCATATGTTATATTACATGGCAAAGAATTAAATTTGCAGATGGTTGCGTCCATATCCAAGCTATTGTAAATACTGCTGAAATGAACATTGGGGAACACGTGTCTTTTAGAATTATAGCTTTCTCAGGGTATATGCCCAGTAATGGGACTGTCTGGTCACATGGTAGATGTATTCCTAGCTTCTTAAAGGAATCTCCATATTATTCTTCACACTGGCTGTATCAGTTTACATTTCTACCACCAGTGCAATAGGGTTCTTTTTTTCTCCACATCCTCTCCAGCATTTATTGTTTGTAGATTTTTTGATGATGGCCATTCTGACTGGTGTGAGGTGATGCCTCATTATAGCTCTGATTTGCATTTCTCTAATAATGAATCATGATGCTGAGCATCTTTTCATGCATTTATTCGCCATCTGCATGTCTTCTTTGGAGAAATGTCCATTTAGGTCTTTTGCCCAATTTTTGATTGGGCTGTTTGCTTTTCTGATATTGAGCTGTATGAACTACTTACATATTTTGGAGATTAACCCTTTGTTAGTTACTTCATTTGCAATTATTTTCTGCCATTCTGAGAGCTGTCTTTTAATCTTTATTGTTTCCTTTGCTGTGCAAAAGATTTTAAGTTTAATTAGGTCCCATTTATTTTTGTTTTTATTTCCATTACTCTAGGAGGTGGATCAAAAAGGATCTTTCTGTGATTTATGTCAAAAAGTGTACTATCTTATATTTTCCTCTAACAGCTTTATAGTTTCTGGCCTTACATTAAGTCTTTAATCCATTTTGAATTTATTTTTGTATATGGTGTTAGAGAGTATTCTGTTTCATTCCTTTGCATGTAGCTGACCAATTTTCCCAGCACCACTTACTGAAGAGACTGTCTTTTCTCCATTGTACATTCTTGCCTCCTTTGTTAAAGATAAGGCACTCATAGGTGAGTGGATTTATCTCTGAGCTTTCTATCCCAGGACATGGAAGCAACCTTGGTGTCCATCTACAGATGAATGGATAAAGAAGCTGTGGTACATATATACAATGGAATATTACTCAGCCATAAAAAGAACAAATTTGAATCAGTTCTAGTGAGGTGGATGAACATAGAGCCTATTACACAGAGTGAAGTAAGTCAGAAAGAGAAAAACAAACATCATATATTAATCTATTTGCAGGGAATGAATGGAGACGTAGATGTAGAGAATGAACTTGTGGACACAGTAGGGGAAGAAGAGAGTGGGAAAAATGGAGAAAGCATCAGCATATATACGCTATCATGTGTAAAATAGTTGGTGAGAAATTGCTATATAACACAGGGAGCCCAACCTGTGATGACCTAGAGGGGAGGATGAGGGGAGGGAAGGAAGGCTCAAGAGGGAGGGGATATATGTATAAGTATGACTGATTCTCATCATTGTATGATAGAAATCAACATACTGTAAGGCAATTTTCCTCCAATAAAAAAATACATTTAAAAATTTGCAGACGTAATTAAGGTTGTTAATTAAATGACTTTAAGATAGGGAGATTATCTTGGATAATCTGGGTGAGCCCAATGTAATTACAAGGAGGTTTTAAATGCGAAAGAGGGAGGCAGAGGATTAGAGTGACGCAATGTCATGAAGACTCAACCAGTCATTTCTGGACTTGAAGATGGAAGACAGCCACACACAATGAATGTAGGCAGCATCACAAAGCTGGGAAGATCAAGAAAAGAAGTTTTTCTTTAGAGCCTCCAGAAAGGAATTCTGAATTGATGACACCTTGAGTTTTAGCCCAGTGAGACCCATTTTTGACTTTAGAGTTTCAGCACTATAAGATAATACATTTGTGCTATTTTCAGCCAGTAGATTTAGGGTAATATATCACAGCAGCAATAGAAAACTAACAAACTGTTGTATTTTCAATTTCTAAGAACTTTGCCTTATTCCTGAATATTACCTTTTATAGCATCCTATTCTTATTTCATGGATAACTTATTTTGTCTTTGAGGATATTAAATACCAAGTGTGGGATCTTGCCTGGTGGTCCAGTGGCTAAGACTTTTCAGCACTTCCGATGCAGGAGGCCCAGGTTCGATCCCTGGTCAGTGAACTAGATCCCACAATCCACAACTAGGATCTCTTATGCCACAGGCTACCAGGAAGATCAAAGATCCTGCATGTCACAGCTACGAACTGTTACAGCTACAAACTGGCACAGCCAAATGAATGAATATTTTAAATAAATATGAAGTGTGGTGTTTTCTTCTGATGGTCTATTTTCCCTAAAAAGTCTTTCTTTCATTCTTTTTATTTCTTGTCTATTAGACTCTTTCCTCAAAAGTCTTTGACTATGAATGTATATTTAGGAGTAAAACACTAAAATGATGACTGAAAACTCTTTTTGCCTGAACAGGCTTACTGACCACTGGGCATTACCACATCCAGGAACCTGCTCATCTCATTGGAAGGCTCCAAAATGCCAATATATGTGGTGGTTTTCTCTTTGGTCAGTTCCCCAGGGAGGTTTGACCCATCTTCTGTTTGAAGTATATCATGCTAGTAGCCAATACTCTGGCAGTCAAGTGGAGAAAGGAGATGGTGAATCTTTTTAAGATGCAAAGTGTTTGATATTTAGGAAATCAAAAACATCTCTGTTGCCCTAAAATTCTGCCAAAGTTTTAAACCACCTGAGCCATTAAAGTCCAAATATCATCTTTTTCACTGATTGGTTAGAAGAATAAGGCTTAGATGTAAGAGCAAAGTGACCTTGCTCAAATTCCCTGCCCTGTCTAGACCCTGGTCAGCATACTTGAGGGAAGTTTCAGGTCTGTAGAGCAGGCTCATTTACCTGTGATCACTGCCTCACACTGAGAAAGAAGAAAAAAGACTGATGAGTTAGGTCAATCCTCCCAGTCACAAAACAATGACCAACAATCAGGTAAATTCTCTCCTCCTCCATGAGAGAAAAGGAGACAGAAATAGGGCAAGATGCCAAGAATGTTAGGACAGTCCTTCCACATGCAACCTAAAAAGTAGGAACATACATTCTTCAATACAGATTTTCACTTAATCTAACTCATACCTCAGCTGTACCTTGGATTCGTAGTATCTTTCATTCAGCCTTTTCACAAAAGGTGTCTTCTGCTGGGATGAGAAAATCCAAGGACCAATGTATTCATTATATACATTTTAAAGCAATTTTCCCATTTTCATTCCTACCCTGTTCAGATGGCTGAACATTTTATGTGCCTAAATTTAATCATTTAATTAATTTTCTGTGCCTAAACATTTAATCCTAGATTTAGAGGCTCAAAACTATTACGTGTTTTAAAAATACTCCCCTTATCCTCCCTTTCATGTAACTAGATTTCTACTTTCTCACTCTTCTAAATTATTTAGCACCAATCTATCTGCATCCCAGCATTCAAAATTTTATTGACATTTCTGTCTGTTGTCATATCCTTTCCCTTTGGTGTGTCCTTGATGTTTTATGCCTTTTAAAATGTGCTTTCTGACGTTTTGGCAATTTATTTTCAAGAGAAAGGATATCTTCAATCTATCATGTACAACTGCAATTCCTTCTGTGCTATTCTACTTTTTCCAGTCTTTATACAATGAACACATATTCTTTTTGTAATCACAAAAAAACACAATGTTATTTTTAAGGAACTCAGAAAATTACAGTCAATTGAAAATTTCATCTCCACTCATTCTAAGTGACTTTATTTATTTATAATCTTCTTTTTCTAAAATTAATTTTGGGCATCTTTCATCTATATAAATGGCCCAATTAATCCATATGCTAATTTTTTAAATTGTGTTTTATTAAAAGGCAAATACTGTTTGCATAGGTGTTAATAAATTATTAGCACTTCTTACATAACACATATTGCACAGCTACTTTTCAAATTTAGAAAATGTAACAACTGAGCAAAATACATAGTGAGAAGGCTAATGTATTATATTTTAAGTACAAATGTATACACATCATTATTAGTGCTTCGTAGATGAGAAAATTGAAGGTCAGTAGCTTAGGTAACTCACCCAGGGTTTTTTATTCTAAAATCCATATATTTTACATTAATGTCACTTATTTCTGTGGATCAGTGCCTCATTTTTTCCCATAGATTATCTGAATATTCAACCAGTATTAACTATAGAAAAGTGCTACAACTATTTCATGTCTTAGTTTCTATCAAAATGGGAAACTAAAACCTCTCTGTCTTTTCTTTTTTCTTGGCTCTAAAGAGTTGATATGAGAATGGAGGCACTATTAATAAAACATTTTTTTAATCAAAAAAGGTTCTAGAATAATAGTCTAGCACAATTTAACAAGGATTGTTCCCAGGGTGGGGTGCACTGTAATTTGGGCTCTGTCTAGCACAGGTAAGACAGTAGACCTCCTTTACTGATAAATGAGCCCCATCCTGCATTTTACTGATGCGCTTTAGGATTCAGCAGCTTCACTGTTCTCTCAGCCTCTATTATTATTAATGCTTAATTTTAATGGATGAAAGGAGGATTTTGGTGTGGGTGGCTTGCTTCTTCTTTTTGTTGTTGTTAAATGTAGCAACAAACAATCAAATCAAAGGAAGAAAAATACAAAGAAAATGGTTCGTGAATAAACAAAAAGGTCAGGACTCTAGTATTTAGTGCAATTTATGGGGAACTATTAACTACACCGTGATTGGCAGATTTAACAGTACCTTCCACTCTCTTTTGCCAGTAACTATACAATTATTCCAGGTGTTGTAGTGGAATGACTCTATCAAATTTTATAGGATTAATCAGCATGTAAATGTTGGCAGGCTTCAGCCTCAATCTGGACTTCAGGTGCAGCACTTAGAACAGATGGAAAGAAACGCTTCTTCATTTTATTTTTCAAAGCAATTTATACATTGTCCATACTTTTGCCCTGAAACAGAGTTAATTTCATGACATTTACCCAGAATAACATCTTTTTAAAATGCACACAAAAAAAAATCACCTGTGTATTAAGAGGTAAAAATGACCCTAGAATTTATGATGTGTATAAATATTACAATTCCACATTTTCTCTTTGAAATCTATGAAAATATTTTAAACACTACTTATTTTGGTTATAACTCCATAGTATGTCATACATAGTAGTTTAAAAAGACAGGCATGGGCTTTATTACCTCCATCTGTCATATATTTCTTTAGCGATGTCAAGGAGAGGCTCAAGAGGAATTTGGGAAACTGCGTGAAGATCATTGTCTGATTATATAACTATTTGGCATAAACTCTTTTGCTCATAAACTTTCAATGTCTCCTAATTACCAATAGGAGTGACTTCCAAATATTTATTCTTGTCAAAAACAGTTTAAGCACTCCACCAGTAACAGTGGCTCACTACAGCAGGACTACTCAGTGCAGCTTAGTGATGAGGCATTCTGGGAGCAATAAAGTTTTAAAAAGCTCTCCTGGAAGTTCTTCTACCTCTTCCCACTCTTGGCCCCAGGTGAGAAGTACTGGCCTTGAGTATAGAGATCAAACTTCTCAGATTGCTTCTTAGATTTTAGCTTAATCTATCTACTCAATCTTACCTAAATCCCCTTCTTTAACATGAATTCCAATCAGACAGGCTTCCCGGTTATTTATTCCTGCCCCTAGTATTTTTCTGTTAGTTTCCTTTCCAAATTTCTAAGTCCGTCCCAATCTTACCTTCCCTTAGATACTTACCCCTAGATTCTCCCAAACAACTGTGTTCCCTTTAAAAGTCCTACTTAAATCTCTTCTTTGATCAGCAAGATGAGAAGATCCAGGGCACACTTAAAATGGACATTGTACGTTCTGTAAATACAGGGTTTATGGCCTTCCCTGACCAACTGATTTAGTAGCACCATCATATGTATATGAAATGTCTTCTCCACTGGACTTCACTGTCTTGAAAGAAGTTGTTGTTACACATGACATTTTAATCTAACTCTTACCAGTGAGATTCAGTGCTGAAATGATTGGCTTAGTCTAAGTCTGGGGCCACTGTTCTTTTTCAACTGAAGATAATCATTATATTTTATTTAAAGTGAAAGTTGCTCAGTCGTGTGCAACTCTTTGCGACACCATAGACTATATAGTCCATGGAATTCTCCAGGCCAGAATACTGGAGTGGGTAGCCTTTCCCTTCTCCAGGGGATCTTCCCAGATTTTATTAAAAGTTCATTAAAATTTCAGCAAATTTATCAAATAACCCCAGGTCCTCATATGCCCAATATTAGTCATTAAGATAAATAATTCATTCAGAAAATCAATTCTCAAAACATTTATTCTGAACATGTGCTATGCCACATGAAATATATAAAGGAATCATTAGAGTTTCTACCTTAAAGGACAAACAAGTAGGTGAAGTTAGAAGTAAACTGAGATATCCTTGAATTCATTTATTCTGTGGAATCCAATAAGGTTTTTTGAGGAAAATGCAAGTAAATATAATCTGACCTGAATTTCAGGCTAGGGTTTTTGTTTTATTGTTGTGTGCTGCTAGTAAAATAGGGAAAGAATATCTCTCTAATAGTACAATGTCATAAATGTCTTCACACACATAAATTTTTAACTAAACTCATCTATACGATGGGAACAAGGAGTTCAAATACTAAAACCAACAGATAAGAGGAGAATGAGTCCAGAAAGTAGAAATACTAGAAGAGACATAAAAATTTATCAAAATATGAATCCTGGTTTACCATTTTTAGCTAAATTCCAGAACTGATTTAAAAAGAAACAATATCAATATAGAGGGAACATACTCTGGAGGCTAAGAGATTGGAACCAGAAAGACACAGTAATGTAGAATGTGATGAAAAGAATATGCGTTAGGCCTCGGTGATGCAGCGGGAAAAAGGTGATGGATAATAGAGGAACTCTGGAGCAGGACACAGTAGGCCTTGGCAATTTCTTGGGCTGTGAGGATCTGGCTCATTTAGATCATTTCTGGAGGCAATGGCTATCCCTTTTACAGGAACAACTCACTGAACCAGAACTCAGCTTTTTGGCAGTCAATTATCAGGACAGAAGTCCAAAAAAGGCCTTTGGACCACTGTAATAGATGCCAGGTACAAAAGCACAAAAAGTGCCAGAAGCACCAACACAATATTGAAAGAAGAAAAGAACCAAGTCAAAGGACTGACGCTACTGAGCTTAAGACTTGCTATATATAAGCTACAGTAATCAAGACAGTGTGTACTGATGAAAGAAAAGACAAATAGGCCAATAGCACAATAGAGAGAGCCCAGAAATACACCCACATCAATACAGTCAATTAATCTTTGACAAAGGAGTTCAGGCAAATACAATGGAACAAAGATAGTCTTTTCAACAAATGGTGCTGGAACAAATGAATATTCACATGCAAAAAAATTCATCTGGACACAAGTGTTACACCCTTCATAAGAAGTAAATCTAAAAAAAATCATAGACCTAAATTTACAACAAAAAATTAGAAAACTCTTTAAAAATAACATAGGAGAAAACTGAGATAACCTTGCATAGGGCAATAACTTTTTAGATACAATGTCAAAGGCACAGTACATGAAAAACAATCAATAAGCCAGACTTCACTAAAATTAAAATTTTCTGCTCTGCAAAAGATACTGTCAAGAGAATGAAAAGACATGCCATCAACTGGGAGAAATTATTTCTCCCAGTTGACACAAAAGACACATTGATAAAGAACTGTTATCTAAAGTATCAAAGAACTCTCAAAAATAAGAAAACATGATTAAAAAAGGGACCAAATATTTTAACATTTACCTCAACAAAGATAGATAGATGGCAAATAAGCATATGAAAAGGTGCTCTATATCATATGTCCTCAGAGAAATGTAAATGAAAAGGAGACACGACTACACACATATTAGAATGGCCAAATCCAGACACTGACAACATCAAATACTGGCCATGAAATGGAGCAACAGGTATTCTCATTCATTGCTGGTAGAAACACAAAGTGGTACAGTCACTTCGGGAGACAGTTTTGTTCTTTCTTACAAAGCTAAACACTTTCTCACCATATGATCCAGTAATTTTGTTCCTTGATATTTACCCAAAGGAGATGAAAACTGAACTTATTTCCACACAAAAACCTACATACATAAGATTATAGTCACTCTACTCATAACTGCAAAACTTGGAAGCAACCAAGATGTACTTTAGTAGGTGGATAAATGGTGGTACCAGAATTATAACAAATGTACCACTTTGGCTTCCCAGGTGATGCAGTGGTTAAAAAAAAAAAATCCTGCTGCCAATGTAGGAGGTGTAGGTTCGATTCCTGAGTCAGGAAGATCCCTTGCAGGAGGAAGTGGTAACCCTCTCTAATATTCTTGTCAGGATAATCCCATGGACAGAGGAGCCTGGTGGGCTACAGTCCATGGGGTTGCAAAGAGTTGGACACAACTGAGCAACTGAGCATGCACACACACTTCAGCAAAGTAAGTTGATAACAGGGAAGGCTATGCACTTGTGAGCACAGGAAACATACAGGAAATTTCTGTACCTTAAGATAAATTTTGCTATGAATCTAAACTACTCTAAAAAAATCAATTAAAAAAAATAGAAGCTCTGCATGTACTGCATTAATTCCCTTTAGGACGTACCATGAGAGTTCATATGAACAACCATGGACTGATATTTATATCCACCAGGGAAGATGAGATTACACTGTTAAAGGATCTCAGTAGCTAAAGACAGCAAAAATGTATTCCTTGCCAGACATGTCCATTACCAGTTGACAGGATGACTCTGCTTCTACAGTCACTCAAAACCCAGTAGAAGAACGTCTCATCTAGACACAGGCTTCCTGGATCACCACAATATGAGAAAAAAGAGAGTGAATTGCCTACAAACTTTTAAAATGTCCACCAAAAGGACATGGTTGAGAATATGTGCTTCCTTTGCAGGGGTTGCAGGTTTAATTACTGGTTGCGGAACTAATATCCCACATGCCATGGGGTATGACCAAAAAATATGAGTAAATAAAAATAATTTAAAATGTATACCAAGAAGTGACACACGCCACTTTTGTTCACGTTTCTCAAGTCAAGGCAAGTCTGATGACCACGCTTAGTTCAAGGGATTAGGGAAGCATAATTTTACCATGTGTTTAGAAAAGAGAAGATCAGGAAATATTCAAGTGGATAACATTCAGCTGATATGAGAAAGTGCTTTTAGATGAATTATTAAACTGGATACACTACACAAACATAAAGTTGTAATATTATTATACTATGATCCTATCATCTATGAACACTTACAGTAAGTGGTATTTAGTTGTTCTGCACTTAGATAATAATCTCCTTGTTCTACGCTTCTATTTCATGGAATGACAAACACTCCATAAGGAGTGTTTGGTGATCCCAACCCCCAAGAGTGGGCTACGTGCCAAAAGGGCTATCATAGTGCCCTGTGTTTACTTCTACGTGGCACTGCCCATTCTGCTGTGTAATTGGCACCTCAAGGCAAGAACCAAGTCAAGGGCTTATTTAGGTTAACTGTTGACCAATTCCCAAAGTCCTCACATCTGACCACACTTTAAAGGCTGTTTCGTAGTCTCCTGGCTCCAAGGACTACACCCCAGTCTTTGTGGCCATTGGATTGTATACTCTATACTTGAAGACTGAAATAACTGGATACTCGGGCTAATTTTTGAACAGTCCCTATTACTGAGACTAATAAATGATGCCATATTTGCTTACATATTTTAGGCCTTAAAATGAGTCTTAGCTGCTATAATGTAGAGTAAAGCAATTAAAAGTTAAAATAGTTAAATTGTTCATACTCATATTAGATCTCTTATTGTGTTGTGTGAGTTTTGGATATCTTGGTAAAGGTGATGAATTTTAAAGCTTGTGTTATATTTTTGAAGGGCATTTTTTTCAGGTTTACATTTTAAATGTATCTATAAACCAATTTAAAATTCCTTTAGACTAATTACACTGTCATACATCCCCTATTGGCTATATCTTAGAGTACTGGTTCTATAATTTTGAGAAGATGGATGATAGTTTAAAATATTAAGCAAAACCTTCGTGCCTCATTTATGCAGCACTTACATTGCTATATTAGACTGATCTAGGCATGGCAGGAAATCCAGGATTTGATTGTGCTAAAAAGACACATCAAAATCCCAGAAAACATCAGAAAAATTTTCAAAGTCTTCTTTATTTCAACAGAAATCAAAGAATTCAATTTTTCTTCTTGGAGATTTGCTATCTTTGGTCCTAGTTAATTCTTTGAGAGTAACGTCTAGTTAATTGGTTAACTAACAATAGCCCAGAGGCAAAGTCCCTGATAACAAGCACATAAAAACAAAGGTTGTACATAGCAGAGAGTCATTGAAGAGTGACTTGTTAATCTTCACTAGAAATAATCCCTAATGCATACTTGTTCTGATCTTTCAAGTCTAATAGCCACTGTAAAATAGCTCACTGTGTCCCTTTTGCACTTCAGGAAAGGAAGGTGAGAAGTGATCGGGACTAGCAACTTAACTTGGTATCATGGGTGTTTGGCGTCAAGCAAACAGCCATGAACCGTCTGACCCTTCCTTATCTTTTCCTCCAATTCTTCATTCCCATTCTACCTTTTCCCAAACCAGCTAAATTTTCCAAAAGAGAATAAAAGGACTTTCTCATTTATTTAGAAAAGTGGAACATCTGTTTCTTCTTCCTTTCATTTCCAAGGTGGGAAAAACATCATCAACTTTCCAGTAGGAACCTAGAACCTAGATTTCAAGCCATGGTCTAATATACTCTCCTTCCTTCACTAGATGGAAGTAAGAACCCCTTTTGGATCCCACAAATATCATTTGAAAAAGAGTTTTCATGAACATAACCATGACCACAGGAGAGCATGCTCTTCTTGATCATCTTCCATAAAGCTGTCATCACATCCATCAGAAGAACAGGCTTCAAATGTCCTGCAGACTTTTTCCCTATGTCAGTCCAGCTTCATAAATAATTGTATCCTCACAGACATCAACAAAACTCTTGTTCTTTAATTTTTCTAAACTGGGATGAAGATTCAGTATATCCATATAAAAAAAATGAAGGGGATCCAGCTGCCCACAGGGTAATGCCCCTCTGGGTGAGCAGGCATCCAGCTAAGAGCTGGTAACCACTTGACTTAAGGCAGCCTGAGTTATTTCTGCTTCCTGGTGCTAGCTGACTACAGGACAAGACCGGGTTTCATTCTGCTTCTGTTGTTTGTTCAGCTGAACCTCACACTCAGAACGCACCTTCCCTCTTTGTTCTGTGTAGCTAAGCTACCCAGTCAGTGGAAAAATCCAACCTGCAGTCTCTTCTAATCATCTACTCAAGGGCAGAGATCATGCCTTCTATTTCTTCTTATCCCCCAGTGGCACCTAACATAGACGGTGCACGCGGGAAGTGATTTAGAATTGCTCTTAAAATATGCAAAAGAGCATGAGAGCAAAGAGAGAAGTAGAGGAGGAGAAACTCAAACATTACTATTTTAAACATATATATATATATATATACATATAAATATACACACATATATAAAATATAATAGTTTTAAATTATAAATTTTGGAACTATTTTTCCCTAAAATTGAACTCCCACCAATATTCAACCAGTCCCTTACTTTCCAGAAATGTCACATGTGTATAATAGTTTCTGTAAACATAAACTTCTATCTCAAGAACAAATTGTAATAATCTGAAAAGAAATTAGAATGACAACTCCGACAGAAAAACCTAAACCAAATCTGAGACTCACTTACATTTTTCTTATAATCACTACTACATCCTCCTTATCTCCTAGGTCTTCACATATCTTCTAAGATTTTAGAGTACTATTGGCAATATCACTGCATATGATAATTCTTACCAACCAAACCTGTACCTCAAGAGATAATTCTGAAAATCTTCTTTGCAAAGCTCTTTAAACAAAAAATAGCATTCTTTATGTGGAATCCCAGGATGTTAATAAATGTTGCCCATAAAATGGGTGCCATGATCATGTAAGTTTGGGAAACTTCGGTTAAAGTTACTTTATTAATTAATAAAGGTATTTATTGCCAACATTCTTAGAACTTTTAGTACGTTAAACTGCAGTGTGAATCACTAAAAGGAGGATATAAAATACAGCATTTTGGAGAAGGAAATGGCAACCCACTCCAGTATTCTTGCTGGGAAAATTCCAGGGACAGAGGAACTGGCAGGCTAGAGTCGCAGAGAGTCACAGAGAGTCGGACACAACTGAGCGCAGCACAGCATCAAACAAAAAGTATGAAGTATCAATTGCTTGGAAGAAAATTACTTTTCTCACACATGCTACTGAAGTATATCTGTTTAAGTAGAAATGTATACTTTATGTTTACATTATTTATGAATATGCATGTTAAGAGTATTAATTAACTCAGTTTTTTGGATGAAATTTAAAATAAATTACAAATTCTTAAGGTTATATAATTACATAGTAATGACTACACTCTTACTGCAGTATTAGATAATAGAAAAGTGGACTGATCACTAAACCAGGTGTTAGAAGACCTAAATCCAGCTTTGTTCTTACTGATAAAGTAAAACTCATTTGTAAACAACATGATTCATGTAACAGGGGAAATATGTGTGTAAAAACACTTTTAAAATTGAATTTTTCATCCATACTAAATGTAGATATATGTGTGTATATATATATGTGTGTATATATATATGTATATATGTATATACAGCATTTGCCAACACCTCACAGCACTATTCAAGGAGCATCTTTGAAGGTCAGAAAAAGGCATCTGCAGGGACTAGAGTGTCTCTCTGTCCAGTATCATTTCTAGGAGAGTCAAAGCAGTCAAATTCAAACTTTATTACACACCAAAACAGTTACTGCAAAAATTGTATTTGTCTGGAGGAATTTTCCAGCCTCCCTGGATAACATGACTGCTTTAACTTTAAAAAGCTATTGTGAATTAACGATCAACTGTAATTGCTTGAATAACATGAAGGTTCAGACACTGAAAAAAATATTTCTGGTGAACAGAGCATTCGATTCTTTCTACCATCTTCCTCATCTGTCTATTCTTTATTTTCAAATTACAGATAGAGGGAAGAATAAGCCATGAAAATGTGCCCTGTGTAGTCCTAACAGAGATAAATATGGACAAAGAGTGTAGAGGCTTGTTTATTTGAAGTTCAAGGCAGAAGTTATGGACTTGAAGGTGTCAGATTTTGTATGATAATTGAAAATTTTGAATATTTTAAGTCCTATTCTATTCAGATTTAAACTGTTATTTTCCCAAAACAAATTCGATTTTTTTATATATAACAAACCATAAGATGAATATTTCATTTTCCTCCAAAGAAGACTATAGCATCCAATAACTTTCAACAGTTTTTCCTTATTTCTTTCTATTAATTTTTATTGGACTATAGCTGCTTTCAGTTCAGTTCAGGTCAGTTCAGTCTCTCAGTTGTGTCTGACCCTTTGCGACCCCATGAATCGCGGCAAACCAGGCTTTCCTGTCCATCACCAACTCCCAGAGTCCACCCAAACCCATGTCCACTGAGTCGGTGATGCCATCCAGCCATCTCATCCTCTGTCATCCCCTTCTTCTGCCCTCAATCTTTCCCAGCATAAGGGTTTTTTACAATGAGTCAGCTCTCCGTATCAGGTGGCCAAAGTAATGGAGTTTCAGCTTCAACATCAGTCCTTCCAATGAACACCCAGGACTGATCTCCTATAGGATGGACTGGTTGGATCTCCCTGCAGTCCAAGGGACTCTCAAGAGTCTTCTCCAACACCACAGTTCAAAAGCATCAATTCTTCTGCACTCAGCTTTCTTCACAGTCCAACTCTCACATCCATACATGACCACTGGAAAAACCACAGCCTTGACTAGATGGACCTTTGTTGGTAAAGTGATGTCTCTGCTCTTTAATATGCTGTCTAGGTTGGCCATAACTTTCCTTCCAAGGAGTAAGCATCTTTTAATTTCATGGCTGCAATCACCATCAGCAGTGATTTTGGAGCCCAGAAAAATAAAGTCTGACACTGTTTCCACTGTTTCCCCTTCTATTTGCCATGAAGTGATGGGGCAGGATGCCATGATCTTAGTTTTCTGAATGTTGAGCGTTAAGCCAACTTTTTCACTCTCCTCTTTCACTTTCATCAAGAGGCTCTTTAGTTCTTCTTCACTTTCTGCCAGAAGGGTGGTGTCATCTGCATATCTGAAGTTATTGATATTTCTCTCGGCAGTCGTGATTCCAGCTTGTGCTTCCTCCAGCCCAGTATTTCTCATGATGTACTCTGCATATAAGTTAAATAGGCAGGGTGACAATATACAGCCTTCACGTACTCCTTTTCCTATTTGGAACCAGTCTGTTGTTCCATGTCCAGATCTAACTGTTGCTTCCTGACCTGCATACAGGTTTCTCAAGAGGCAAGTCAGGTGGTCTGGTATTCCCATCTCTTTCAGAATTTTCCAGTTTACTGTGATCCACACAAAGGCTTTGGCATAGTCAATAAAGCAGAAATAGATGTTTTTCTGGAACTCTCTTGCTTTTTTGATGATCCATCAGATGTTGACAATTTGATCTCTGGTTCCTCTGCCTTTTCTAAACACAGCTTGAACATCTGGAAGGTCACGGTTCACGTATTGCTGAAGTCTGGGTTGGAGAATTTTAAGCATTACCTTACTAACGTGTGAGATGAGTGCAATTGTGCAGTAGTTTGAATACTCTTTGGCATTGCCTTTCTTTGGGAATGGAATGAAAACTGATTTTTTCCAGTCCTGTGGCCACTGCTGAGTTTTCCAAATTAGCTGGCATATTGAATGCAGCACTTTCATAGCATCATCTTTTAGGATTTGAAATAGCTCAACTGGAATTCCATCACCTCCACTAGCTTTGTTCGTAGTGATGCTCCCTAAGGCCCACTTGACTTCACATTCCAGGATGTCTGGCTCTAGGTGAGTGATCACACCATCGTGATTTTCTGGGTCGCGAAGATCTTTTGTGTACAGTTCTTCTGTGTATTCTTGCCACCTCTTCTTAATATCTGCTGCTTCTGTTAGGTCCCTACCATTTCTGTCCTTTATTGAGCCCATCTTTGCATGAAATGGTCCCTTGGTATCTCTAATTTTCTTGAAGAGATCTCTAGTCTTTCCCATTCTATTGTTTTCCTCTATTTCTTTGCATTGATTGCTGAGGAAGGCTCTCTTATCTCTCCTTGCTATTCTTTGGAAGTCTGTAAAGCACCACCCTTATGGCATAAAGTGAAGAAGAACTAAAGAGCCTCTTGATGAAGGTGAAAGAGGAGAGTGAAAAAGTTGGCTTAAGGCTCAACGTTCAGAAAACTAAGATCATGGCATCTGGTCCCATCACTTCATGGCAAATAGATGGGGAAACAGTGGAAACAGTGTCAGACTCTATTTTTTTGGGCTCCAGAATCACTGCTGATGGTGACTGCAGCCATGAAATTAAAAGATGTTTACTCCTTGGAAGGAAGGTTATGGCCAACCTAGACAGCATATTTAAAAGCACAGATATTACTTTGCCAACAAAAGTCCATCTAGTCAAGGCTATGGTTTTTCCAGTGGTCATGTATGGATGTGAGAGTTGGACGGTGAAGAAAGCTGAGTGCCGAAGAATTGATGCTTTTTAACTGTGGTGTTGGAGAAGACTCTTGAGAGTCCCTTGGACTGCAAAGAGATCCAGTCAATCCATCCTAAAAGAGATCAATCCTGGGTGTTCATTGGAAGGTCTGATGTTGAAGCTGAAACTCCAATACTTCGGCCACCTCATGCGAAGGGTTGACTCATTGGAAAAGACCCTAATGCTGGGTAGGATTGGGGGCGGGAGGAGAAGGGGACGACAGAGGATGAGATGGTTGGATGGCATCACCGACTCGATGGACGTGGGTTTGGGTAGACTCCGGGAGTTGGTGATGGACAGAGAGGCCTGGCATGCTGCAATTCATGGGGTCGCAGAGAGTCGGACACGACTGAGCGACTGAACTGAACTGAAAGCATGGTTGCTTTACAATGCTGTATTATTTTCTGCTATACCGCAAATGGAATCAGCTACACATATACATGTATTTCCTCTTGTTTTGGATTTCCTTGCCATTTAGGTCACCACAGATCATTGAGTTTCCTGAGCTATATAGTAGGTTCTTGTTTTCAATCTTTTCAATAATTAAAAAAGAAGTAAAATAAACTCATTCCCCTCTGACTTAGTCTAAGAGAGATGTGAAATATACCTAATGTGAGTATCAGTAAGGATTTTTCATCATCAATTCAGTAAAAATATTTATGACAATAACCTCAGAGAAATATTCTTTAAACTTTCAATCCACAATATCCTGGGATGATGCATCAAAAGTCTGTTGGAAACAAAAGTTTGAATTTGTAGTGGCATGTGCATACCTGTTTTTCTCAGCAACATAATTCAGCCATTGTAATTATTTTTAACAGAATTGGGCTTCACACTGTGGGATAATGAGCTGGAAAATGTATTTGTTTTAAATAAAGGCATTTTCACACTACAAGAACACACAAACATCTACAAAACCCAAATGAGCCCGTCCAGCGTGCCTGGTAAAAGAGCCAATTTGATGTTATTTCCAACTGTGTAGAAATAATTTGCTACAAATTCAGACTACAATGCAAACAGGTGCTTCTTGAAAGAAACCCCATGAGTCTGGAATTGCCAAGGGCTGGGACAGCTGGGAAAGATGAAGATGCTCTCTTTTAAATGGAACCCAAGCCTCTGGAGCCTGTTTAGGTCCTGACTACAAGCATTACCTTCCAGTTGCTCATCCATGATCATAAGAGCAGCTGGCCCCTCAAAGTACCCTTCACATTTCACTAAAGCTGTGGATTTGTGCTAGCAACAATCACATGTTACACTGAGAATGTGTGGGAAGGTAATTCCCAAACAAGCCCCAGGAGAGCAGATAAGGGACATCGGTTGCAATAACCTTCACTTTAAAAGTCCAACTTCACCATATGAACCAAATAAAGAGACAAAGATGAGGCCAAGGGAGAGAAGGGTGGAATGGGAAGATAGGAAAGTATCGATGGAACAACTGTGATGAGATGGGAAGGGGGTGAGGTGGGAATCAACTCTGAATCAGAGAGTTGAATTATGCAGCACAAACGAATGATAAAAAGAATATAATTAAAAAAAGAATTAGAAATTATCTTAGGTTTCAAGGGGAAATTTTCAGGAGTGCAAAACTAATCTAAGGGTACAATATTTACACTAGTATTGTTACTGAAACTCAGTCCCTGTGCCCGACCCACAGAGAGGTCAAACAATACCAAAACATCAGAGTTTGGAATGGAGGAAGGTTTATTACAGGGTCCTGCAAGGAGATGGGCTTCCCTGGTGGCTCAGTGGTAAAGAATCCACCTGGCAATGCAGGAGACACAGGAGACGTGGGTTCGATCCTTGGATCGGGAAGATTCCCTGGAGGAGGAAATGGCAACCCCCTCCAGTATTCTTGCCTGGGAAATCCCATGGACAGAGGAGCCTAGAGGGCTACACTCCATGGGGTCGCAAAGAGTCAGACACACTGAGAGACTCAGCACACACATGTAAGGAGATGGATGGCTCATGCTTTAAAGCTTCCACACTCCCTGAAAGCTTTCAGCAAAGCCCTTTTTCTAGGAAAGATGAGGGAGGGGTGTAGTTAGCTGTTACAAACTTCTTGATGTCAGATCCTTTGTTCTTGAGGTCAGGTCATGGTCAGGTAATGATGTTCCTGTAAATCTCTACCAAACAAATGTTATTTTCTGTTCTGACAAGAAAGGGCAGGGTCCCAAGACAAAACTTTCACCCTCTGAGGTCCAGGGCCTGGCTAAGAGGAAGCAGATCTCAGTTGGTGGCTTCCTCAGGGCCAGGACCCCAGATCCTGCCCAGCTGTCATCACAGAGGGAGCAAAGCGCTCAGGACTCAACTGACCCTCAGGCTCTTCAAGCTGCCCAAATAAGGAAGGGGTGGCAGGTCCCACAGACTGTGACCCAGGCAGACTGCTGCTGTTAATCAGTCACAAAGCGGGGATGGAGGAGAGGTTCACCGCCACCTCAAGCCCTGGGCCCAACCAGTGGGTGAGGGCTCCAGAGCTCTACAGGACACAGCTTCCAGTCTGTTTCCTGGGCCCCCCAGCTCACCTGCTGGCCTGAGAGCCGGTAAGCTGGAGGAACCAGGCGCGAAGGCCGGGATTCGCCTCTTACCTCACTCTCCACCTGACAACAGACAGTCCAACAGTTGGTTGAATCCCACCACTAAGGGTTGCTCCTTGACAGTTGGTTGCTTGTGGGTGGGGCCCACTGAGGCACTGACCAATAACTGAGTTGGACCCATTGCCTGGTAACAGGGTGCAGAGTAATAGCAATCAGTGAGCAACCACTGGGTGCTAAGAGCTGCTGTATTTGTCTGTGCTGTTTCAGTACTATGTGCAAATGGGTGTGTAATACATTCTCCTCAGTGTTGATTCCTGCTTAGACCTTAATGTATTTCCAGTACTTATCCATAGGTCTTCCTACAGTTTCCTGTTGGATTGTACTGAGTTGTTAATAAGTTTGATGATTTCAAACATTTTTTCGTAGTAATTTGGTTTTAAGATTCTGCTCCAATAATTACAACCCATGGGCAAGTTTTTTCCCATAGCACCAAACAATTCTCAAACATCAGTTGAGTGTCCTACACTTCCAGTCAATTCTGACACTACCTACCTGGAGACAGTATCAGATCCTACAGGTTAAGGGCTTGGTCCTACAAGACTGCATCCCACCACCAATTCAGATGCCAATCACAAGTCCAGGTTGCCATCTGTGTCTCTGACCAACTGGCTATACACAGATCAGGGGTTTCATATGACTCCCTCCTTGGATTTGGCTAGTTTGCTAAAGAGGCTCACGGAACTCAGAGAAACATTTTTCTCATTAGATTATCAGTTCATAATGAAAGGATATAACTCAAAAATAGTCAGATGGAAGAGATGCACAAACTAAGTTCTGTTGGGTAGGGGTGTGGAGCTTCCTTCCCTACCCTCTCCAGGTGAGTCACCCTCCCCACATCTCCACCAGCTCACCACTCCAGCAGCTCACCGCTGCTCTCAGAACCCTGTCTCTCCCCTCTCCAGAGGCTGAGGAGTGGGGGTAGGAATGGAAAGTTTCGACCCTCTAATCTTGGTTCCCCTGGCAACTAGCCTCAATCCTTAGGAGAATTAGGGGTATTCCAAAAGTCACCTCAGTAACATAAGTTCTCTCTCATAACTTAGGAAATTCAAGGAGCTAACTGCTAGTAATGAGATCAAATGCCAAATATATATTACTTATTACAAATCATAATATCACAGGATTCCTTCTACTAGTTCTCTAAAAGAATCCCTTGTCACTAAAAATGGGTATGTCAACAGAGGAATCTAGTCTGAAGCTCAAAAGGAATTCATCAATACAAACAGAACTTCTCCAGAACACACAAGGTGTTCTGACCAGATTATCAGCAAGAACTTTTCAGGAAATAAAGAAACCCAGGACTTCCCTGGTGGCCCAGTGGTTAAGAATCTGCCTTGAAATGTTGGGGACACAGGTTCAATCCCTGGGCAGGGAACTCAGATCCCACATGCTCCACGGAAACTAAGCCTGCGTGCCGCAATTACTGAGCCTGAGTGCCTAGAGCCCACCTCAGATATGCGGATGACACCACCCTTTGGCAGAAAGTGAAGAAGAACTAAAAAGCCTCTTGATGAAAGTGAGAGAGAAGAGTTAAAAAGTTGGCTTAAAGCTCAACATTCAGAAAACTAAGATCATGGCATCTGGTCCCATCACTTCAAGGCAAATAGATGGGGAAACAGTATCAGACTTTATTTGGGGGGGCTGCAAAATCACTGCTGATGGTGATTGCAGCCATGAAATTAAAAGATGCTTACTCCTTGGAAGGAAAGTTATGACCAACTTAGATAGCATATTAAAAAGCAGAGACATTACTTTGCCAACAAAGGTCCATCTAGTCAAGGCTGTGGTTTTTCCAGTGGTCATGTATGGATGTGAGAGTTGGATGGTAAAGAAAGCTGAGCACTGAAGAATTGATGCTTTTGAACTGTGGTGTTGGAGAAGACTCTTGAGAGCCCCTTGGACTGCAAGGAGATTCAACCAGTCCATCCTAAGGGATATCAGTCCTGGGTGTTCATTGGAAGGACTGATGTTGAAGCTGAAACTCTAATACTTTGGCCATCTCATGCAAAGAGTTGACTCATTGGAAAAGACCCTGATGCTGGGAAGGATTGGGGGCAGGAGGAGAAGGGGATGACAGAGGATGAGATGGTTGGATGGCATCACCGACTCGATGGATATGAGTTTGGGCGGACCCTGGGAGTTGGTGATGGACAGGGAGGCCTGGCATGCTGCGATTCATGGGGTCGCAAAGAGTCGGACACGACTGAGCAACTGAACTGAACTGAACTGAACCGCAATGAGACACCCGCACACTGCAGGAAAGAGTGGCCCCCACTCACTGCAACTAGAGAAAGCCTGAGACCAGCAACAAAGACCCAGTGCAGGCAAAAAAAAGAAATCCAAGAATGCAGTTGAAAATATCCCAAACTTTCACCAAAATCTACTTTTCAAAATCCATTTAACATTGAAAGGGGAAGGCAAAATTGTTTAAGGCAACTGTTAGCAGAGGCTATGAGTCATATTTTCAGCTTGGTGTTCACATGATTAATCTTTATACCACCCAAGTGTTGAAACAAATGTAATGAAGTCAACTTTAAGTGTCATATACAGGGAGAACTTTTCTCTTTATTTTACATTGTGCCAAACATATAAAAATTACTTGGTTGTACAGAAATGACTTTTACTAAATTTAGTTTAATTGAAAATTCTGATAGCTGAACTAATACATATCAGCAAACATATTCCTTCCAAAATTGATGTCGCTCTCTCTGGGATTTCTTAATCATCTTGGAGAAAAAAGCCATGTTTCTGTGATGCAAGTCATGTGATTTCATTTTAAATCAAAAAATATGGCTTTCATTATTTTGTATATTCTGTTAAATAAAAACACTGTTTATGTTCTTTAATACTTAAGGTATTTATGTTTTAAAATTTTTTTAGTCAAAATAAGGGATGGTAAACTTTCCCAAATGCAGAAATTTCTTGTTACCTCCAAGGAATGAAAGACCTTTGTACCTTATAATAAAAATCATTATTTCCTTGTATTTACCTCTCAGAGAATAAGGCACACAGTGAACACTACTGCCTCGATCAGCAGCTAGAATTTGTCCTTGGCAAACAAAAGGTCTTTAAAAATGATTCTGCTCACAATATTAAAGTGGATTACATTTTAAACAAGAACATTTTCATTTATAGCATTCTATCCTTCTAGCATGGTTAACTTGTTTGCACAAACAAATGGATATTCTTATTTATGTATTTCTATAAAATGGGCATCTAGAGGGAAGGGAGACTCATCTGGTAAGCCTCTCAAAAGGAGCAAATAATGAAATTTAGCTCCTCAATCTTCTAACTTGCTTTTGTTAAAACCTCAGTTTCTCACTGTGCCAAATTGCCTACCTCCACAATATTCACAGGAATTTTATGCAGACAGAAGATAAACAGAACATTTGAGGTTCTATTCATTCACTGAAGGAAAAACTTGCTAATTGCTTTTTCTTTCATAGATTATTATTTTTTAATTACACAGGCAATATTACACAAGTCTCAGTAAAGAGATATATTTTATGAAAAATGAAAACTCTATTTTTCTACCCCATACCCACCAAATTCTACCCCTCTCTTCAAAGTAATTATTTTCAATTATTAAAGATTATTTTATCTATTCTTTTGTTGTTAATTTCTAATCTTATTGCACCATGATCGGAGAACATGGCCTGAACTATTTCTGTTTCCTGGAATATACCAAAATTGGAGGGGATGGGAGCTCTATTTGTTGTTGTTTAGTTGCTCCGTCATGTCCGACTCTACGACCTGATAGATTGCAGCACCACAGGCTTCCCTGTCCTTCACCATCTCCCGGAGTTTGCTTAAACTCATGTCCATTGAATCGGTGATGCCATCCAACCATTTCATCCTCTGTCATTCCCTTCTCCTTCTGTCTTCAATCTTTCCAAGCACCAGGGTCTTTTCTAATGAGTCAGCTCTTCACAAGGTTTCCCTCATAGCTGAGTCAGTAAAGAATATGCCTGCAATGCAGGAGACCCAGGTTTGATTCCTGGGTCGGGATGATTCCCTGGAGAAGGAACTGGCAACCCACTCCAGTATTCTTGCCTGAGGAATCCCATGGGTAGAGAACCTGGCAGGCTACACAACTTGCCAGGCAGAGAGCCTGGCAAGGTTGGACACAACTTAGTGACTAAACCAACCAACCAACAGCTCTTCATATCAGGTGCCCAAAGTATTGGAGCTTCTGTTTCAGCATCAGTCCTTCCAATAAATATTCAGGGTTGATTTCCTTTTGGATTGACTGGTTGGATCTCATTGCAGTCCGAGGGACTCCCAAGAGTCTTCCCCAACATCACAGTTCAAAAGCATCAATTCTTCGGTGCTCAGCTTTTTTATGGTCCAATTCTCACATTCCATACATGACTACTGGCAAAACCACAACATGACTATATGGACCTTTGTCGGCAAAGTAATGTCTCTGCTTTTTAATATGCTGTCTAGGTTTGTCATAGCTTTTCTCCCAAGGAGCAAGCATCTTTTAATTTCATGGCTGCAGTCACCATCTACAGTGATTTTGGAACTCAAGAAGATAAAGTCTGTCACTATTTCCATTGTTTCCCCCATCTATTTGCCATGAAGTGATGGGACCAGATCCCATGATCTTAGTTTTGTGAATGTTGAATTTTAAGCCAGGTTCTTCACTCTCCTCTTTCACTCACCGTCATCAAGAGGCTCCTTAGATCCTCTTTGCTTTCTGCCATAAGGGTGGTGCCATCTACATATCTGAGGTTGTTGATATTTCTCCTGGCAATCTTGATTCCAGCTTGTGCTTCATCCAGCCTTGTATTTCACATGATGTGCTCTGCATATAAATTAAATAAGCAGGGTGACAATCTACAGTCTTGATGTACTCCTTTCCCAATTTGGAACCAGTCCATTGTTCCATGTCCAGTTCTAACTGCTGCTTCTTGACCTACATTAAATTACGCAGGAGGCAGGTAAAGTGGTCGGGTATTCCCATCTCTTGAAGAATTTTTCAGTTTGTTGTGACCCACACAAAGGCTTTAGCATATTCAATGAAGCAGAAGTAGATGTTTTTTTTTAAATTCTCTTCCTTTTTCTATGATCCAACAGATGTTGGCAATTTGATCTCTGGTTCCTCTGTTTTTTCTAAACCCAGCTTGTACATCTGGAAGTTCTTGATTCAGGTACTGTTGAAGCCTAGCTTGGAGAATGTTGAACATTACTTTGCAAGCATTACTAGTGTGTGAGATGAGTGCAATTGTGTGGTAGTTTGAGCATTCTTTGGCATTGCCCTTCTTTGGCAATGGAATGAAAACTGACCTTTTCCAGTGCTGTGGCCACTGCTGAGTTTTCCAAATTTGCTGGCATACTGAGTGAAGTACTTTCACAGCATCATCTTTTAGGACTTGAAATAGCTCAGCTGGAGTTCTATCACCCCCCATGAGATTCGTTCCTAGTGATGCTTCCTAAGGCCCACTTGACTTCGCTCTCCAAGATGTCTGGCACTAGAGGAGTGACCACACCATCATGGTTATCTGGGTCATGAAGATCTTTTTTGTATAGTTCTTCTGTGTATTCTTGCCACCTCTTCTTAGTATCTTCTGCTTCTGTTAGGTCCATACCGTTTCTGTCCTTTATTGTGCCCATCTTTGCACGAAATGTCCCCTTGGTGTCTCTAATTTTCTTGAGAAGATCTCGTCTTTCCCATTATAATTTTTTCCTCTATTTCTTTGCATTGTTCATTTAGGAAGGCTTTCTTATCTTTCTTTGTGTTCTTTGGAACTCTGCATTCAGACGGGTATATCTTTCTTTTCTCCTTTGCCTTTTGCTTCTCTTCTTTCTCAGCTATTTGTAAGGCCTCCTCAGATAATCATTTTACCTTTTTGCATTACGTTTTCTTGGGGATAGTTTTGATCACCACCTCCTATACGATGTCACAAACCTCTGTCCATAGTTCTTCAAGTACTCTGTCTATCAGATCTAATCCCTTGAATCTATTTGTCACTTCCACTGTATAATCATAAGGGATTTGATTTAGGTCATTCCTGAATAGCCTAGTGGTCTCCCCTACTTTCTTCAATTTAAGCCTGAATTTTGCAGTAAGCAGTTTGTGATCTGAGCCACAGTCAGCTACTGGTCTTGTTTTTGCTGACTGTCTAGAGCTTCCCCATCTTTGGATGCAAAGAATATAATCACTATGATGTTGGTATTGACCATCTGGTGATGTCCATGTGTAGGGTCTTCTCTTGTGTTGTTGGAAGAGGGTGTTTGCTATGACCAGTGTGTTCTCTTGGCAAAACTCTGTTAGCCTTTGCCCTGCTTCATTTTGTACTCAAGAGCCAAACTTGCCTGTTACTCCAGGTATCTCTTGACTTCCTATTTTTGCTTTCCAATCTCCTATGATGAAAAGGACACTTTTTTGGAGTTAATTCTAGGTCTTGTAGGTCTTCATAGAATCATTCAAATTTAGCTTCTTTGGCATTAGTGGTTGGGGCATAGACTTGGATTACTGTGATACTGAATGGTTTGACTTGGAAACGATCCAAGATCATTCTGTCATTTTCGAGATTGCTCCCAAGTAATGCATTTTGGACTCTTGCTGACTATGAGGGATACTCCATTTCTTCTAAGGGATTCTTGCCCACAGCAGTAGATATAATAGTTTTCTGAATTACATTCACCCATTCCGGTCCATTTTAGTTCACTGGTTCCTAAAACATCAATGTTCACTCTTGGTATCTCCTCTTTAACCACTTCCAGTTTACTTTGTTCATGGACCTAACATTCCAGGTTCCTATGCAATATTATTCTTTACAGCATCAGACTTTACTTCCATCATCAGTCACATCCACAACTGGGTGTTGTTTTCGCTTTGGATCATCCTCCTCATTCCTTCTGGAGCTATTTCTTTGCTCTTCTCTAGTAGCATATTGGGCACCTACTGACCCAGGGAGTCCATCTTTCAGGGCCATATCTTTTTGCCTTTTCATACTGTTCATGGGGTTCTCAAGGCAAGAATGCAGAAGTAGTTTGCCATTTGCTTCTCCAGTGGACCACATTTTGTCAGAACTCTCCACCATGACCCACCCATCCTGGATGGCCCTACACGTTATGGCTCATGGTTTCACTGAGTTAGATGAAGCTGTGATCCTAGTGATCAGTTTGGTTAGTTTCCTAATCAAATTGTGGTTTTCATTTTGTCTGCCCTTGATGGGTGAGGATAAGAGGCTTGTGGTATCTTCCTGATGAGAGGGACTGGTGGTGGGGAAAACTGGGTCTTCCTCTGGTGAGCAAGCCATGCTCAGAAAATCTTTAATCCGATTTTCTGTTAATGGGTGGGGCCTGTTCCTTCTCTGTAGTTTGGCCTGAGGTCAAACTATGGTAGGGGTAATGGCAGTAACTGCAACCTCCTTCAAAAGGCCTTATACCAGCATGCCGCAGCTCCCAGTACTGCTGTAGTCAGTGCCCCTGACCCACACCTCTGCCAGAGACTCACACAGGATTCTTGCTCAATTTCTTGAGGGATCACTGCTCCTTTCTCCTGGGTCCTGGTGTGCACAATGTTCTGTTGTGCCTCCAAGAGTCTGTTTTCCCAGTCCTGTGAAAATTCTGTAATCAAATCCCACTGGCCTCCAAAGTCAAATTCCCTGGGAGTTCTCAGTCAGATCCACAGGTTGGAACATCTGTTTTGGGCCCTAGAACTTTTGCAACAGTGAGAGAACTTCTTTGGTATAATTGTTCTTCATTTTGTGGGTCGTCCGCTCAGCGGCTATATAGTGGAGCTAATGGCAACTTCCTCCAAGAGGACTTATGCCATACTCCATGCCTCCCAGGTCTGCTGCAGCCAGAGCCCCTGTCCCCACGGCAAGTCACTGCTGACCCATGCCTCTGCAAGAGACCCTCAGATACTCAAAGGCAAGTCTGGCTCAGTCTCTTGTAGAGGTCACTGTCCATTCCCTCAGTCCTGGTATGCAAAAGGTTTTGTTAGCACCCTCCAAGTGTCTCTGGCAAGTCTGAGAGCTGGAAGCTCTATTAAAGGTTTTTTCTTTTTGCATATTTTATCATGAAAAGGATGTGGATTTTCCACATGTAGGTACAAAGATAGAGGCAGTGATATAGATAGTTTAGATCAAGCCTGTTACTAGCTATTGAAATTTTACTTATTTTTATTTTTTTCCAGTTTATCTTTCAAATTGTGAGAGAAAAATATTGTTTCCAACTGTGATTTCAGATAAGTTACTCTCTGTACTCTTCTAGCAGCTTTTTCTTGATGGTTAGTATATATTCTCAGTGAGCTATTCATATAAAATATCCCTTTTGTTTATCAAATATTTTTGGCTTTAAATCTACTTTTTGATGTCTTGCCATAAATGCTTTAGTTCTGTTGGACTGTTTTGCATATGCTTTTCTTCAGCCTTTCTATACCATTTTGTTTTAATGTTGACTCTAAAACATACCTAAATATTGTTGTTTACCCAATGTGAAAATTTTCACCCTTTAATAAAGAAATTAACACCCATCAATAAACTCCTTATTAATACATATGTGTGTGTTAGTTGCTCAGCTGTATCTGAATCTTTGACCCCATTGACTGTAGCCCACCAGGCTCCTCTGTCCATGGAATTCTCCAGGCAAGAATACTGGAGTGGATAGCCATTCCTTTCTCCAGGGATTTCCTCAAATCAGGGATGGAACACAGGTCTCCCAATTGCAGGTGGATTCTTTACTGTTTGCACCACAGTAATTAAATAATATTAAAATTATTACCTAGTTAAATAGTGTAACAAATATTATAAATAACTAAGGGAACATTTCATGGAAAGATAGGCTCGATAAAGGACAGAAATGGTATGGACCTAACAAAAGCAGAAGATATTAAGAAGAGGTGGCAAGAATACTCAGAAGAACTGTACAAAAAAGATCTTCATGACCCAGATAATCACGATGGTGTGATCACTCACCTAGAGCCAGACATCCTGGAATGTGAAGTCAAGTGGGCCTTGGAAAGCATCACTACGAACAAAGCTAGTGGAGGTGAGGGAATTCCAGTTGAGCTATTTCAAATCCTCAAAGGTGATGCTGTGAAAGTGCTGCACTCGATATGCCTGCAAATCTGGAAAACTCAGCAGTGGCCACACGACTGGAAAAGGTCAGTTTTCATTCCAATCCCAAAGAAAGGCAATGCCAAAGAATGCTCAAACTATCGCACAACTGCACTCATCTCACACGCTAGTAAAGTAATGCTCAAAATTCTCCAAGCCAGGCTTCAGCAATACGTGAACTGTGAACTTCCAGATGTTCAAGTTGGTTTTAGAAAAGGCAGAGGAACCAGAGATCAAATTGCCAACATCCTCTGGATCATCGAAAAAGCAAGAGAGTTCCAGAAAAACATCTATTTCTGCTTTAATGACTATGCCAAAGCCTTTGACTGTGTGGATCACAATAAACCGTGGAAAATTCTGAAAGAGATGGGAATACCAGACCACCTGACCTGCCTCTTGAGAAACCTGTATGCAGGTCAGGAAGCAACAGTTAGAACTGGACATGGAACAACAGACTGGTTCCAAATAGGAAAAAGAGTACGTCAAGGCTGTATATTGTCACCCTGCTTATTTAACTTCTATGCAGTGTATATCATGAGAAATGTTGGGCTGGAAGAAACACAAGCTGGAATCAAGACTGCCGGGAGAAATATCAATAACCTCAGATATGCTGATGACACCACCCTAATGGCAGAAAGTGAAGAAGAACTAAAGAGCCTCTTGATGAAAGTGAAAGAGGAGAGTGAAAAAGTTGGCTTAACACTCAACATTCAGAAAACTAAGATCATGGCATCTGGTCCCATCACTTCATGGCAAATAGATGGGGAAACAGTGTCAGACTTTATTTTTCTGGGCTCCAAAATCACTGCTGATGGTGATTGCAGCCATGAAATTAAAAGATGTTTACTCCTTGGAAGGAAGGTTATGACCAACCTAGATAGAATATTTAAAAGCAGAGACATTACTTTGCCAACAAAGGTCCATCTCGTCAAGGCTATGGTTTTTCCAGTGGTCATGTATGGATGTGAGAGTTGGACGGTAAAGAAAGCTGAGGGCTGAAGAATTGATGCTTTTGAACTGTGGTGTTGGAGAAGACTCTTGAGAGTCCCTTGGACTGCAAGGAGATCCAACCAGTCCATCCTAAAGGAGATCAGTCCTGAGTGTTCATTGGAAGGACTGACGTTGAAGCTGAAACTCCAATACTTTGGCCACCTCATGCAAAGAGTTGACTCATTGGAAAAGACCCTGATGCTGGGAAGGATTGGGGGCAGGAGGAGAAGGGGATGACAGAGGATGAGATGGTTGGATGGCATCACCGACTCGATGGACATGGCTTTGGGTAAACTCTGGGAGTTGGTGATGGACAGGGAGGCCTGGCGTGCTGCGATTCATGGGGTCGCGAAGAGTCGGACATGACTGAGCGACTGAACTGAACTGAACTGAATGACCTATCTGTCCTTATTCCTGCTACCTAGTTCATGTTTTCTATGACTACACTCTCTTGTTCTCTCTTTTTCCCTCTTTTTCCATGTTGAACTTTCTGAGTTATTGATGTTCTATTTTATTCCCTTTCTTCTATTTGTAAGTAACAGAGCCTACTTATTTTTTCAGTGATTACTCTTCCTATTCTCTCACACATATTTATACTTAAAATTTACAAACACATCTAAAGTTAATTAGTATCTATATTCTCTTGTTGTATAGGGGAAACCTTAGCATTCTCTAGCTTTCCTTGATCCATTACATGTTACAATTATCTAATAATTCAGTGGCAAATTAACTTATTTGTACTATGCATTCATAATTATTTAACAAAGAGAAGTTTTACTGCATTTTGCTCATGAAATTTCTCGTATCCCGTATTTTCTTCCTTCTGCAATATATCCATGAGGTTATGCGGACCCTTTGAAGGCTTCTGCCTGAAAATGTTTTAAATTTACCATCACATTTGAATTACAGTTAGGCTGTGCACAGACTTGTAAATTAAAAATTATTTCCACTCAGAGAATATTACACAGCTATAAAAAGGAGATCCTGTCATATACTGCAACATGATGAACTCAAGAATATATTAAGTGAAATAAACCTGTTACCAAAAGCAAAATACTGTATAATTTCACTTATATGAACTATCTAAAGCAGTTAAAATAATGGACATCAACAGTAAAAGTGGTTACTGAGGGCTAGAGCAAAAAAGGAGGAAGAATTTGGGTTTAATGTGTATAGAGTTTCAGTTTTGCAGGATAGAAAAGTTTCTAGAGAGCTTTTGTGAATATACTTGGTACTGACCTGTACACAAAAATAGTTAAGATGGTAAATTTAGTGTTATGTGCTTTTTACCACAATAAAACAATTCTTTCTTTTCACTCACTAGTATGAAGATACCGCTCAGTTTTCTCCTTATGTTCTTTCTGGTGGTTGATTAGAAAGAAGTCTGATGAAAATCGGTTTTTTCATTCATTGGTAACTCACAAACTATTCCTTTCTGGAAGTTATTAGAATTTCTGCCTTACCTTGGGTATTCTAATCTTAATAGATGGTTCTGCCCATCTATTGGATTTTACTGTGCAGTCATATTTTTAATTTCTCTATACTATTTTTTCAATTAATTTATTTATTTTAACTGGAGGATAATTACTTTATAATATTATGATGGTTTTCGCCATACATCAACATGAATCAGCCACAGGTATACACGTGTCTCCCTCATCCTGAATATCCATCCCATCTCCTTTCCCACTCTATCCCTCTGGGTTGTCCCAGAACACCAGCTTTGGGTCCCCTGCTTCATCCATTGGACTTGCACTGGTCATCTGTTTTACATATGGTAATGTACATGTTTCAGTGATATTCTCTCAAATCATCCCACCCTCATCTTCTCCCACTGAGTCCAAAAGTCTGTTTTTTATATCTCTGTCTCCTTTGCTGCCCTTTATGTAGGATCATTGGTACCATCTTTCTAAATTCCATATATATGCATTAATATACTGTATTTGTCTTTCTTTTTCTGACTTATCACTCTAAATAATAGGCTCCAGGTTCATCCACCTCATTAGAACTAACTCAAATGCGTTCCTTTTTACAACTGAGTAATATTCCATTGTATACATGTACCACAACTTCTTTATCCATTCATCTGCTGATGGACATCTAGGTTGCCCCCACATCCTAGCTATTGTAAACAGTGCTGCAGTGAACATTGGGGTACATGTGTCTCTTTCAATTCTGGTTTCCTTGGGGTCTATGTCCAGTAGTGGGATTGCTGGGTTGTATGGCAGTTCCATTCCTAGTTTTTTAAAGAATCTCCACACTGTTTTCCATAGTGGCTGTACCAGTTAACATTCCCACCAACAGTGTAAGAGGGTTCCCTTTTCTCCACACTCTCTCTAGCATTTATTGTTTGTAGACTTTTTGATGATGGCCATTCTGACCGGCGTTAGATGATACCTCACTGTGGTTTTGATTTGCATTTCTCTAATAATGAATGAAGTTGAGCATCTTTTCATGTGTTCAAGAACCATGTCTTCTTTGGAGAAATGTCTGTTTAGGTATTTTGTCCATTTTTTGATTGGGTTTTTCACTTTTCTGGTATTGAGCTGAATAAGCTGCTTGTATATTTTGGCGATTAATTATCTTGTTAGTTTTTCAGTTGCTATTATTTTCTCCCATTCTGAGAGCTGTCTTTTCACCTTGCTTATAATTTCCTTCATTGTGCCAAAGCTTTTAAGTTTAATTAGGTCCCATTTGCTTATTTTTGTTTCTACTTCCACTACTCTGAGAAGTGGGTCATAAAGGATCTTGCTGTGATTTATGTTTGAGAGTGTTCTTATGTTTTCCTCTAAGAATTTTATAGTTTCTGGTCCTACATTTATGTCTTTAATCCATTTTGAGTTTATTTTTGTGTATGGCATTAGAAAGTGTTCTAGTTTCATTCTTTTACACATAGGTGACCCGTTTTCCCAGCACCACTTGTGGAAGAGACTTTTTCTCCATTGTATGTTTTTGCCTCCTTTATCGAAGATAAGGTGTCCAAAGGTGTGTGGATTTATCTTTGCACTAATTTCTAAACATTATTTTTTATTTTTAAATTAAATTATTTCTATAACAGCCATTCTTAATTTATGAATGCCTTTTGAATATCTCTAAGGATACTAAGAATAGATTTTAAATTCTTTTTTTACATTCTTCAATATATTTCTTTTAAATCTCAGTCACTGGATTTTATCACTCAGACAGTAAAGAATCTGCCTTCAATGTGGGAGACCTGGGTTCAATCCCTAGGTTGGTAAGATTCCCTGAAGAAAAGAATGGCTACCCACTCCAGTATTCTTGCCTGGAGAATTCCATGGACAGAGGAGCCTGGTGGGCTACAATGGGATCGCAAAGAGTCAAACATGACTGAGCGACTAACATTCCTTTGTAATTGTGATAATTATTGTCCTCCAGAACATTCACTCTTAGTTGAAAAGTCAAACATTTAGTTTATTGTCAGTATATCCAACAGTCATATTTCCATGTGTACAACAGTTCCTGTATCTATAAGGATGAACGTCTCTCCTCAAAGCCTTACGATCCTCTTTACCTCAGCCATTAATACTAACAATAACGGCTTAGTCCTTGCTAAAAAATTTCCACCCCTCCATGATCTTGATATATTCTTAAACTACGATGCTGGGGTACTCTCTCTACCACTCCAACTTCAACAATACCATCATCCAACCCGGATCTCCAATCCACTAATCCTACCATAGTTTTGCTTTCCCTCATTCCTGTGTAAGCTTTTCTTGTCTCTTAAATCACCTTAACTTTCATAATCAATCGTTACATTAACTCCTTTGCATATGCTTTCAATTCCTTTGCCTCACTGTTACTTCATTATAGTCATTTGACCAAACGTTAACATATATAAATCCAATTTTCTTCCTACTTCAAACCTACACCAAGGCAACTGAACATGGCTGAATGATTTCACTGTAAATTTGAATGGGTCCTTAATAGTGCCCAGCAACCACACTATAGTTCCCTAGTCCATTTGTTCTCCTACTCACAGATAACAATCTCATTCCTTTCAAATATTTCAGCATATCCACCCACATCCTCACTCTCAGCTGATGATTTATTTCTTATCTTACTAAGAAAACTTAGCTATCATAAAAGAACTTCCACACATTCTCTTCCTACCTACTAGCAGGTTTCCACCAGGAGAACTTCCTAATTACCAATACCTATACCATATGCTCTGCTTTCCTACCTTTTACTACACATAAATCACTCACATTCTTATTTAAAGACAATCCTCCTCTTGGACAACAAGTCCAAATTTTCAAGGATAAAATTCATAACTCTCTCTTTTTTATCATCAAAGTTTAATTCTCTGTGTCTTTATCATTAGCAGACAAACATATATGTCTCCTGTCTTTCAAAATAAACATACTTTTCTTCATAAATTTCTTATGAGGCACTAGATAAACAATACAGTGACAATATTTCCACATAAGTGAATCCTCCAAACTTATTTCAGTAAATACTAACTTTCATCAATTTAACAGTTCTAATGGATTACTCAGGAATTAGGGGGAAATGTAAAGAAATATTAAACATAAAGTGTTTTCTCTCAAAAAGAACTTAAAAGTGGGAATAACATGAATGCCAAAACACGGCTCTGAACTCACTGTTCTTGGAACAGTCAGAGCAGCCAACCTGGTGGGTTAAGAACTAAGGCAATAAACTGTTTCAGGGCATCTTGTGAAGAGCATAAAAGCCTGAGGTTACAATCCCAGAGTTCATCCACAGCGAGACAGAAGCCGTCCTGATATTTTTCAAGTGGAAACTGGTGTGATCAAAATGCCTGAACTTAGCCCCTTTCATTTCCTCTCCCCATAAACTACCTTAAACATTCTATACCTTTATATTTTGCTTTCAAGTGTTATACAGCAGGTTTTACTAAAGTTCCAGGAGAGGTGACAATAGTTTATACCATAAACAATATAAAATATATATAAAATATAACATAAAATGGTTTAGTCCATAAACATTAAACATTAGATATGCCTGTTCTTATCACTCAGTGAATTGTATCCAGTGAGCTCCAGGTTCTTTTCATATTACCTTGCTCCTTTTTCTCTTTCACCTTCCTCTATTTCTTGTTCTATCCCAAGAAACTTATCAAAGCATTTTCCTAAGCACATATTGATCTCTCCCTCAGAGGAATTTTGGTGCCAGATGTTAAGATAATTGGGCTTACTTTACTGTACTTGATTGGCTGATTGGTAAAAGAAATCAGTTACACCTTTGTGCTGAAGATCATTACACAATTCCTAGATACTGAAAAGAAAGAAAGAAAGTATAGTTGCTCAGTTGTGTCTGACTCTTATGAGATTCCATGGACTGTAGCCCTGCCAGGCTCCTCTGTCCATGGGACTCTCCAGGAAAAAAACACTGGAATGGGTTGTCATTCCCTTATCCAGGGGATCTTCCTGATCCAGGGATTGAAACCAGGACTCCCGCATTGCAGGCAGATTCTTTACCATCTGAGCCACCAGGGAAGACTAATGTAAGTAGGATAAACTAAGACCCTATATGCAGCCTGGGGTTCCAATTTCCTTGTGATGTATTTTTGCTACTCCACATCCAGAAATGAAGTGTGAGTCACTCAGTTGTGTCCAGCTTTTTGTAACCCCATGAACTGTAGCCCACCAGGCTCCTCTGTCATGGGGTTTTCCCAGGCAAGAATACCGGAGTGGGTTGCCATTCCCTTCTCCAGGGGATCTTCCTGACCCAGGGATCAAACCCGGGTCTCTTGCATTGCAGGCAGATTCTTTATCATCTTGAGCTATCAGGGAAGTCACTTACTGAAGGGGTGACGCAAATCAAAGGCTGCGAATTTTTAAGATCAAAATGGAAGATGGGACATTATATTATATACTAAGGACACTGCATAGTACTAAATAACAGGAATAAATTAAAGTAAATATGTACCCTGGACACTACTGAAAGTAACTAGTATACCAATTCTTTGCCCTAAAATTGCCAATAAATAATTAAGCATTATTGTGCTATTCCTGTATGAACTATATTTCAGACAACCAAATTGCCATATTTGATGAGCAAAGGCTGTTTGCTTTTTAAGGAATTCCAGCTAACAAATGTACAGTGAATGATAGGATTTTAAAAATCATTCTGTAATTGCTGATGAAATAACCAAATTGGGCAACAATCATCAATATATGAAGCCATGAGAAGAAAGGTTGGTAGGGAACTTTAAATGGGAAGTTCAGGCTATCATTATCTGAATTCTCTGATAAGTCTTAGTATCACTCAACCTGGGACAAATAGCCATTACATGCCTTCTGAGTTGACATATATAGGCCAGTATATACATGAGAAGTATCGTCATGATTTTGTTTAGGGAAGCACGAGTAATTTCTAAGTCTGAATTTGCTTATTATAAAATCATAAACACACTGAGTTAGGGTTATGCTACTTTCCAGGTGATTTCAAAATTACTATCTCCATCCAAAAAATGGCTTTGAACTGTGGTGCTAGAGAAGACACTTGAGACTCCCTTGGACAGCAAGGAGATCAAATCAGTCAATCCTAAAGGAAATCAACTCTGAATATTCATTGAAAGGACTGATGCTGAAGCTGAAACTCCAATACTTTGGCCACTTGATGCAGAGAGCCAACACATAGGAAAAGACCCTGATGCTCGGAAAGATTGAAGGCAGGAGGAGAAGGGGACGACAGAGGATGAGATGGTTGGATGGCGTCACAACTTGACAGACATGAGTTTGAGCAAGCTCTGGGACTTGGTGATGGACTGGGAAGCCTGGTGTGCTGCAGTCCACAGGGTTGCAAAGAGTTGGACACAACTGAGCAACTGAACACAACAAATTCATAAAATACTTACTGAGTACCTTTTATATTACAGGCAGAGTGCTAGGTTTTGTAGATTCAAAGGTGAAAGGCTCTAAACCCTGTTTTCAAGGGGTCTCCTGAATGACCAAACTCTCCCAATCAATATCAGAAGAAGTAAATGCAATAGTGGAAGCAATGCAAGTTGCCACCTGTTATCCTGGGGTAAACAGGGCAGACTTCAGAGAGGAGTGGATGCCAAAGACTAGATATAAATGATGAGCATCTCACCAAGCTGACAATGGAGAAAATACAATTACATAAAGAATAACAAGCATCAAAAATAAGAGTAGTAAGGAAATGTAGCACATTCACAAAATGTCCAGTGGTCTTGTTTGGCTAAAATAAAGGGGTGCTTGATCTGGTGAGAAGGTGGTAAGTTTTCAGGAGATAAGACGTGAAAATTATGTGGAGGTGGGGTTAGATTATGAAGTACTCTGCAGGTTATATTAAAGATTTTAAATTTTATATGATAGTTGCAGGGCTACCACTGCCTTTTTTTTAATCAAAAGAGTGGCAGATTTTATTTGTTTATTATTGATATTATCTGGAAGTCATATGAAAGATGAATTGAAGATAAGAGACAGGCAACAAGAGTGGAGCCAAACAGGAAAGGGAGGATGGGAGATTAAGAAGAGAAGCAAATGTACAAATTTTAAACACAGTGTGTATCAGCTTTAAAAAAAAAATGTGTAGAGAAAACATCTCTCCCATAGTTTTCTCATCTATTTGGTATGTTGCAATTAAGCAACAAGAATTCCTAGAATATTACTGAAATGTCAAAACCTAGAAATGTCATTATTTCACAACAGAAAGGAAACTGGTCTAGCAGATTCTTCTCTGGACTGAGAACCAGACTTAGCTTCAGGGTTTATTTACACAAAGAATAAAATTGGGTTATTTGCACTCATCCGGCATGAGGAAAGAAGAGGACATGAGATGCAGTGATATATGCTGGGATGCACCCTGCATCCTAATGACATCTTTAACGGCACTCTTTTATAGCAGCACACTTGTACCAGCTGCTGAGTGATTTTACTTATATCCATTTTAGCCTGTGCATTTAAATGGCACATACCACCAAGCTCCCTATTTTTAGAATATTATTTGGGCCTGTAAATTATACAATATTCTGAAGCTCAGTTCTTCAACATCAAACACAAAGACCAAATGGATGGAAACTATTTCTTGCACCTAGTGATTTATTTAAGTCTCCACCTGGCTCTTGAATTTCTATTCAGTATTTAAATCTGGAAAATATAACAAAACTATGCCTGGTTCTAAAACATGTCCATGGGCAAAGGAAACACACAATTTAATAGAAAGACAATCACACACACCTGCATTTCCTATTATAGGAAGCTTTACAATAAACCTGGATATATTTTTCCACCAACACTATTTCCATCCAAAAATACATTTTAAAACATTTTCTTTCATTTCTTCTTAGTACATTTCTTTGTGGTCCAGCAGAACTAAGGAGTAGAGATGATAAGTAAGTGAGGAGAATGAAAGTAAGGCAAGAGAGACTAGCAGTAAAAGCACAAAAGGAGGTGGAGGAATGAAAGAAACTACATGGTTCCTCATGAATACAGTGAGGGTGGTTGGAAGCCAATGCCCACAATTTCAACATCTATAAAGAAAAAATTCCAAAGGAGAGACTTAATCAATGAGTCACTAAACTGGAAAATAATTGGGAAAGTCAGCCAGAGTAAATAAAATGGACATTACCTTAAAAGGAGACAGATAAAGTACTTAGTCTGTGTGATAAACTACCACACAGCATGAAGGACAAAGGCTGTGGAGCCATAGAGGCCTGAATTTCACCACTTACCAGCAGCCCAACTTGAAGCAAATTTACTCCTCTAGGGTCTGAGAGCTTCATCTCTTACACGGAAATATGAATACCTAACTCAGGACTGTGGTGAGTATCAGATTATACAATGTTTGGGAAGTATTTTGTGTGCCATTAATGTACTACTAAATGGTAACTATTAAGCAGTGGGTGCTAACAGTGACTCAGTGGCCTCAGTATAACTCAATAAGACATAAGCAAGCTGTCTTTGCAGGACCTGTTCTAGGAAAAGCAAGGTAAATGGGGAAAAGTATGTGGAGAAAACCATTAATGTTTATGATTGGGTTAAAACATGAAAAAATAGATTATGTGTTGGGTGAAAGCAGGGAAATATAACATCTGGCTAGCAAAAGCAAAGTCAATCTTGTTTTGTGGGACAAATAATCATTATTCCTCTAAGGCTATACAAAAAAGGTGTTTTGCCCAGTTGTTCAGGATTATGTCTGATGTTGGTATACATAGTTTCTCACTCATGACCTACTAGACATTTTTGGAGAAGTTAAACTACCTAAACCATTTTCATTCATCTGTTCCCCTTATTCAATAAATGTGTTAGATTTATGAATGAATTAATCAACCGATAGATCAATTAATCAATCAATTACTAGATTAGAAGCCTGAAGTACCATCCATCTTAATATATGGAATAAAGTAGTGTTATTCAAATCACTAGACAAATAAAGTCATAACTGTTAGACATAGTATTCTTCAACAAAGCTACTCTGAATAAAAGGAGTTCCAGTTTTCTTTGGCCTATTATTTAAATATGCTGTTTATGCAGAAGACCCAGGTTGGACACTTGGGTTGAGAAGATCCCTGGGAGAAGGAAATGGCAATCCACTCCAGTATTCTTGCCTGAAAAGTTCCATGGACAGAGGGGCCTGGCAGAGTCCATGGGGTTACAAAGAGTCTGACACAAATGAGCAATGAACACATTATTTAAATATGCTACAAGCACCTGCTGCAGGACTATCCAAAAGGCAGGAAACTTTCACTCCATGTCTAAAGGTTGCCATTCGTTATCTAAAGCTATTCCAACAGCAGAAATAATCACCCAGCCCTCCAGGAATCAATCTGCATTAACAAAGCTTTGCCTGCCTCAAGGAGCTTGCTTCTTCTCAAACCTGCCCTATGCCACTCTCATTAACAATCCATTCCTTTTGGCATGAATCTGATCCCAACCTTCAAATTTCCTCCCCTCCTTCCCTGCAAAACATGTAAAATGACTCCATCTGAAATATAGCAGAACATCTTTCGAAGGCTCTTCACAATGCCAAATTTGGTTACACTGAATGTCAAATCACAGTAGGCATTCCTCAACTCAACAGCTATAAAGAAAAAATTCCCTACTGCCTGACAGTAATCCACACTGGCAGTCCCAGAACCAGCCCTACCACCAACTAGATCAGTCAATGAAGTAAAGTGGCCTGGGCTTTTGTGCCTCAGTGTCTTCATTTATAAAATAGAGATAATAATGACGCCTACCTCTAAAGGTTGTGTTGTGGATTAAAAGAGCTGATGCATGTAAAACCTTAGAACAGGGTTTGACACAGAGTAAGAATTCTGTAGGAGAACAGCTGTGAGAAATTTTAAGTTCTGTTTAATTGGAGAGCCACATTTGGAGGTAGGGTTACTTCCATTCATGCTTAGTGAATTCTTTGGTTCTGAAGTGCAGCTTACTTACAAAGTTGCAAAATCAAGTTATGTCATCCATAGCTTTAAAAAAATGTGGTAGGGTGGGGAGAAACATGTCTTCCCAGAAGAATATAATAATATAAATATATATTATCTTCAGGAAAGTTGTATGCCACCAGGGAACACTGACATTCTTTCTATTCATTTACACTGATGGAGCTTGAACTTCCAAACCACAGACCATCTTGTCCCAAGGTTTTGTTGTCACATCCCAGAGCTGTGATACTGTTTACTACTGAAGGCAGGCTTTCCATAAGCCTTAGATATTCGCTCCCAAAGCTTCCTATCTAACTGCATGAGAGTTTGCAGCGCTTGCTAAACATATACATCCTGAGGTCCATTTCTGAACATTTTAGTTTAGAAAGTCTTGGGATAGCAGCTGAGGGATCTGGCAATTCTGAGACATAATCTAGGTTTGAGAATTACTTTCTGCTGTACAGAATAATATTTTTTTTTCATTGAAGAAGAAATATAGCCACTTTATCTGAGAATATTTATCTTCTTCCAACTACACTAATGAGTCTTGGAGTTACCTAGTTTGCTGTGGTTCCAAAGAGACCACTTCCAACACTTCACCCTTAACCACCTAATACATTTAACAAGTCTAGCTATCTTATAGACCATAGTCAATCTCCACAGTTTCCATGTTTTTCCTTCTAACCTCATAGTCACGATTTTGACAGAACTGACCTATCTCCAGCTCTGGTGTCACTGTGGGAAAGGAACTGAATGGATCCAGCCAATCTGTGCTGCTTATCTTCTTGGCCACAAGGATGGATATACATTAATTTGGAGAAAAGTGATGAGATATTTTTTGGATACTTCTTAGAAAGGAGCTTTTTCTCTCTCTGTCTCTTTAACTCTCATAACTGCCAGAAAAGAATTCTCTGTCCCACCACCAAAAATGAATCATAAAGCATTTAACATTAGCTTTGATGCTGTTGACAGGGATTTTGAAACTTTGAGAGAAACCAGCTTTAGAAAGAAATCTATACTATGGAAAATTAAATACAAAAACAGAAAAAACTCACATTCCAAGTGACATCACTTGCAACTGGATCAAATCTCACCCAAAGCTCATCTTATCATTGAACGTTTTAGATACATAAACCAGAAGATTTCCTCCATTCTTGAAGCTGGCTTGAGTAGACCAAAAGCATTTACTTTACTGATTCATGGCCCATAACAAATAGTTGAAAGCTTCATAATGTTGATCTTGCTCTCAACATCACAGTCAATCCAAAAATCCTTGTACTGAAGAACACTAGCCTGTCCTATTCTTACAACTCATACTCAGGTCTGCAACTCTGATTTCTCAACTGCTTAGGTATGTCTCAGAGACAGGGCACCATACTCTCTTAGTTTTCCTCCTACCTTACTGCTTTTTCCTCAGGCTTCTTTGCCAATTCTTCCTCTCCCCTCTGACAACATTCCATTCAGTCCTTAGACCAATTCTTTTCTCTATCCCCACTCACTTTCTCAGTTACTTCATTCAATCCCAATTATGTGCTGATAACTACCAAACATATAACTCCAATCTAGACCTCTTTCCTGAGCTCCAGATTCATATGCCATATTCATTTTGCCTAAAGTATATGCTTAGATGTCTAATAGATACATCAAACTTGGTGCTACAAAACTACTGAACATCTGATCTCCTCCTCTCTTCCACCCCTGGAAATATGCTCTACTTGAAGCCTTTTCCATCTCTGTTGATAACAATCCAACTTCCAAGTTGTTTAGGTCAAAAGCTTTGGAGGCATCCTTGACCTCTATTTTTCTCATATTCTAACATCCAAACTGTCAACTGGTTCTATCAGTGTTACCTTTAAAATATATCCAGAATTCAACCACTCCTCACCACTTCTACTGCCACTCCCCTGGGATGAGCCAATGGGGAATCCTCTAACTAGAGTGCCAGTCAGAGGAATCCTGTATCCTCCAGGAACAGGACTGTCAGGAACAGACTTAAGTCAGCAATCCTGCATCATTCTTTTATTGTCTGGAAGCAGCTGGTCTAAAAGGTGGCTTCAAGGTGAATGGAGTGACGAATTTTAGAATATAGCATCTGAGACAGTCAATTATGATCCTGGAAGCCAGAGATTCGAGAAGTACATTTTTATGGGCATTATACCATTTTTGTTGTTTGGTTGTTTGTGGGTTTTTGGTTTCTTCGTTTGTTCCACCATTACAGACTTATTGTCATCTATATTCTTTACTCGGTTTATTGCTTTGATCATACGTTAGCTTCAAGGGCCTATTGACCTGTATGAGAAATTCCTTGTCTAATCCCCAGCCCTGCCAAACCTCACTTCAGAACCAATGAAGCAAGGGGGCGAAGTTGAAAGCAATAAGGCATCACTCTTTTTTCTACAGGTGAAAAAGCAGGAGCACAGTGTAGTGGGCAGAACGCTGAACTAGATTTTAATCAACTTGCCCCAATTCTTATCTAACTGGCATAAATAAAGTCCAGATAAATAATACAGCCTACTTAAACCCCAGTTTTCTCACCTATAAAATGAGGATAATGATATATTTTTCATAAAATAAGGATAATTGCATTTACTTAAAAAATGGATTGCTACCAAGATCATAATACCTACTATATAAACTAAAGCATCTTATACAAATATAAGAAAAATTCTATTCAAAAATTCTGTATAAATAGAACAAAGGACTCTTGCCCTGATGAAAGGGTTAAAATATTTTTTTTAGGTTCACATCTTCATTCTTAATGTCTCTCCAAAACTGTTTACTATCTTGTATTTTTATTTAAGCATATCTGAAAAAAAATGTTGAAGTCACATACTCATGTTCATCTGTTTCACTCTGGAGAGAATTCCATGTTCTTCTGTGATGCCTACATCAATGTACGTATTGCCACACGTTTATCTAAACTAAATTTAAACTGAAGATGTCTGCCTACAATTAAATTTTGCAAAGAATAAATAAATGCTCACTACTATTATTTCTGAATTACCATCAAAGTCCATCTTAACTGTTCTTAACTGTGGTATACACTTGTGCAAGAAGGCACATATATCTGAATTTCAGTTCGTCTAGGAGAGAAGAGCATCTGCTATTTATACAGAAGAAAATCAGCCAGAATACTGACTTTAGACATCAGCCAAACAGTTCTTAACTTTTATGGGTTTTAATTATTTAAGACAAATGACAACTGTTCATATTTGGTGCCTTATTTTAAAACACATACTTATGTAATCAAATATGAGAGTTGAGACTTTTTGAACCTTGATAAGGCACTGAGTGAACTCTCAGGATTTTAAATATGGAAAACACAATCCTAAATGACTAGAAAATGGTCATACAATTCTCTCTCCAGTTAGGTTTACCTTGTAACTTGGTAGAATTAAATCAACCATTAAAAGTATGGGAAGCATATTTTCTAAAAAATCAAAATATACTTTATTTGTTAATCATTTATTTGTAATTTGCCATGTTCCAAAAAGTAATATATGATGAACCTAAGAGACTAGGTCACTCTGTGCCCATAAATGCATATGTTTGGCATTTGTACCAGATAACATTACAGCCTATGTCTAAATTATTTTGAAAGGAGAGGTGAAATAATTTATTTTCTTAAAGAATTTATGTTACAAAATAATTCATCTCAAATAAATTGTAATTTTCACTATTTACAGAAAGAATTCCTTTACATATAACTATTCAGAAATGGGTAAGATGCAGAATTAGAACTCTACTCTTGTAAATCACATCTAAAAATCAGAATTAGGAAAAGTGAAGCCACCCTAGGTATTATGATTAGACAGAAACTCAATAGAGAGAACTATGCACCTATGCAACTATCAAGAGGCCTAGAGAAATGAAGGTGAAGGTGTTATTTTCAAAAATTCTAGAAGTGAGATGATTAAAGGGACGCTGTGGTCATAACCTGAGCTGTCTGTAGCACAAAAATGAAATACTTCAAAGTCAAAGAAGATCGTCACTATTTATCTTGGTCAACTACTCGCCTCTCTCAGTTGAGCCGAGTACAAACCAAAACAGAAAGGAACTGCAAGGTGGTGCCATGTGCACTTTTAGCCACGACACTTAAGAAATCAAATGGTAATGCTAATAGAATCCTTTCGAGTGGAGGAAATTACGCATTTTCTAGGATGATGGCTCCACTTTCCACATCTGCTTTTGAAAGTTCTACATCCTGTGGAAAATCGTACAACCTGATGTGACCTTGGCAGTAAACAGCTTGCATTGCCTTGAGTGGAAAATCCCGAGTCTTAATCAGATCAGAGCCTGATGATCTTGTCATATCATCAGAATCACTTGGATTCAATTTATTTGCCTCCTGTCAACTTGTGCTCAGGGATTTCCAAAGTTAGCGTTTGTCAGCTTCACTCCAGGATCCTTTCTCAATCTGCTTTCCCCACATCTCATGATCCCTTCAATATTTCTATACCTGAACCTTTTTGCCCTACTACAAGCTTGACTTTGCTATCTGTTTCAATGTGCACAGGGATTAAAAAAATGCTGATGGCTCAATATTTTGTGTATGCTGTGCAAATTTATGTGTGACAAATCCATCAGGGACTGCAGGCAGGGGATGTGATAAAAATTCTCATTCCTTGAATGTACTAAAGCGGAAAAAGTACCAGAATGTGGCAAATAAGAGAAGCCGCAATAGTTAATTATCATGACACACAGCTCATCTGTAATTAATCCTTTTCTTCAGCAGGATTCTGCAACTGTAGCATAAAAAAAAAAAAAAAAAACAGGTCAGATGATGCTTTAATTAAGGCTGTACAGTGTTGCTGCTTCTACAGCAACAAGAACTGTTTTTTGTCTATAGGTGTGTGTGAAGCACTACAAATATTTTCTTAACATCTTTACAGATTGCTGTTTAAGCATCTTTGCTAGCATTATGTCTAGAGACAGACTGATTACAATTCAAAGGAGTTTTTCTCTTCTCCTCACACCCATCTTAGGAGCCACTAAAACAATCTAAATGTCATGCTAGTGGGAGGAGACACTCTCACCACGGAGCTAGAAATGAAACATGAGGTGCCATTGCAATTGGGAATGGCACTGTCTTGAAATTTACAACTCTCTTAACCAGCTACCCAGGATCAGATCAAGGGCCTATGGTGTATGCTCACTTGACAAGATGTGGCTGGTTGTGAATCCACCACTGTCACCCTCAAATATTAATCCCCTGCTGTGATATTCAGTGGTACAATGTATAGTGTAAGAAGATAACACAAAAGAAAAATTTTATGGTCACCCTACTGTGTCTGCAATTCTTTTACAAGTCATTACATTGAATAAGGCTGGCAGTATGCCCTAGCTAGATCCCATAACAACAACAGTTAAAAAAAAGGCTTGTCCTCTGTTTACAAAGATACTGCTATTGCCAGAGAACAGAGTAGAACTGTGACAGAAACTACTGCTCACCCTTATCTGTGTTCTTTTCTTTGGAGAATAGTTGGTCACATGTCCCAGATCCATTGCAATTAGTCATGTGATTTGTTCTCACAATAACACCTGAGAAGAAGCAACATGTCACTTCTGTGTTAAACCAGTTTAGAATGGTTGTACCTTCTCCACGTTCTTTCTTCTATGTTAGCTGATTTCAAAGAATCCAACAGAACCCTTCAAGGCCCTAGACTACACAGGGACTTTATGTGGAAGGCCCGCATTCATCCCATTAACTTGCATTGAACTATGATTTGAGCAAGTAGAGCCACTACTGTGGTGAGCCACTAAGCTTTGGGAGTTTTTGCAATAGCACTTCACCTATGCCAACTGATACCTGTGCTGTATTATTACATGCAGTCAGCCTCCTAAATCTGTGGGTTCCATGTCCACCAATTCAATTAACCACAGACTTAAAAATATTACCCACAAAATTCCAGAAAAGACCAAAAAAGCAAAACTTGAATTTGCCACAAGCAAATTACGACACTGGAGAAGACTGTCCCTTGGACAGCAAGGAGATCAAACCAATCAATCCCAAAGGATATCAATCTTGAATATTCATTGGAAGGACTGATGCTGAAGCTGAAGCTCCAATACTCTGGCCACCTGATGTGAAGAGCTGATTCATTGGAAAAGACCTTGATGCTCGGCAAGACTGAGGGCAGGAAGAGAAGGAGGCAACAGAGGATGAGATGGTTGGATGGTTCAAAGGATATGAGTTTGAGCAAACTCTGGGAGATAGCGAAGCACAGGGAAGCCTAGTATGCTACAGTCCATGGGGTCGCAAAGAGTTGGACATGACTGAGCAACTGAACAACAACAAGCAACTATTTACATAGCATTTGCATTGTATTAGGTATTATAAGTAATTTAGAGATGACCTGAAGTTTATAGGAGGATGTTCACAGGTTGTATGCAAATACTATGTCATTCTATGTGAGGGACTTGAGTATCTATGGATTTTGGTGTCTGTGAGGTGGCAAGAGTCCTGGAACCAACCTCCCACAGATACCAAGTGAAGACTATTTGTAATATCTCCACAGTTTCTCTTGTGATCTGTAATATGTATTTGTGGGACACCTGAATAAGTACCTGGATCTGATGAGACTTTTGTAACATAGTTTGTGTGAATAGCATTTTTCTCTACACTGTAACAAAATAACTACACTGGTACACTGGTCTTAAAAACCTTAGTTTTCCCTTGACCAAAGTAATCACTTTGAACAATCTACCCAAGAAGTGACCAAGACCTGTCATTAGGCAGTCTACTTCTAAATTCTAGGAAAAATACCTAGCTCAGCACTGTAGGCTTTAATACATTTACAGGTAAAATATGCTGCTCTATGCAGGTTACAGAGTAACCAGAGAAAGTCTACCCTTGTTTGGAGGGAGGACTCTGGAGACAGCCATTATAGGTCTGTCACCCTGCATGCATACAGAGAGTGAATGGTCATCCTTCCATTATAAATTGCATAAATTTTAAAAGGCATATTGACTTCCTCCCAGCTTACTTGATGGAACGATGTATCTACAAACTATACAGCATTTGATAGGCAAGAAGGGAGGGATTTTGCTTAGTGTAGCTTATAAGCAAAGGGTGTGACTACTGCTTGCCCCAAGAATATTATACTGTTCTCCTTAGCAGAGATCCCTGAGGTTCTGATGAATGATTCTCTGAGATCATATTTCTGAAGCTCTCAAACAGGTCTGACTGCTTCTGTACACATAAATACACAGTAAAACACAGTCTTCTAGAGAGACAGGGGTGGGGGTGAGGCACTGGAGGGATGGAAAGAATGAGGAATAGATATTAAAGCCTTGATCCTTTGCATTTCATCTCCCCAAAAAACTAAATTAAGCCAAGGTAACTCTTGACAGATTATTTTCACTTTTGCACTCTTTTATTGTGCATAGTGATAATCACATCAATGCCATTACTTTCCTTCAAAAGCAATTGGCACTTTGGGACATAAAAATTTAAGCAGCCTCTCAACTCTTTGCCTGAGGTCTCATAATATGAGGGAGGCTGCACGGGTTTTGGAAATAATCAGAGAAGCAAAAAGCCAGAAGTAGTCCTTCTCTTCTATACCCACTCCACCCCACTAGGCCCAGCACTAGACTCCAGTGGAAGCTGGCACAGGCAAGTGGCAACTGCCTTCACCATTGTAAGTAAACGAAGTTATGCTTCTTAGAAGATGTACTGACTCTATTTAGAAATTGGAACCACTTTACCATTCGCCTCCCTGAGATTTATGTGGTTTGCTTAGTATGCACAGAACAGCAAGGGCCCTGTGATATTACCTCTTAGCCTTAGAGTCCTGTCTTAATGGACTCTGAGTGATACAAGTAGGATGTAAAAACCAGAAGGGAAAGCCCTGTTATTAGTGTTAAACTGTTTCAGACCCTGGAAATTGACTTTATTATATTTGACTTTTGCAAATGTATGTAAGGTCACCAATGTCTTGGCAAAGTCCACATTTCTACCCTGCTGTGCCATATGGGAAATGTGCCCACAGTGCTCATGCTGTCTGCTGTTGGTAAACAGCAGCTACATTACAGCACTTTCTATAGTGTGTGGACTGGCCCGTGGTACCCTCATGCTAGGACAGTGTGATGTTGGTAGCTGCTGAAATGAAGATATGGGAGATGTTAGGAATATTTTCTCAGTTGTTATCATGACAGACACCAGCAGAATAGAACTGACCCCAGTGTGACATACACAGTTCTTCCCAATTCCTCCTATTTCCCTCCACCTAGCACCTTTAGCAGTACAGAAAAGAAAGAGGGAGGAGGTGGAGGGAAGAAGGGAGGGAGGAAGTGAGCATTTAAGTGGTTCCACCAGTTACACAGCCCTTATTATTTTCCTCCTCTCCTCCTTTTCATTATTAACAATAATAACACAAATTCCTATACTCAGAATTAGTTATGCAAATATCCTGTGCTTTCTTTGTTTAAAAATTCTTAGCAGCTGCTACTAGGACATCAGAATATAAGTAGCATCAGGTGGGTATTATTATACCCAGCTGAACAGCTGCAGCACTTACATTTCATTCCATATATTACACTTCACCCTTACCTCCCCACAATAATAATGATAATAATAATAATGTTCTTTGTAAAGTTTTCATGAGGGTTCCCTCCAGGAGGCCTTGCCAACAGTAACAAAGAATGCATGGATAACTGAAAAACCACAGATAACTCAAACATTTGATTCTAGGCAATGGTTTCTCAAATTCTGTTTCATCAAGGAGTGGACCTAGAGACCAGATTATCTTTTTTTCTGCCTTGTCCATTGTCTAGTGGAAGGGTTTGGAGCTGTAAAATAAGTAAAGTGGTAGATAAAGAAGAAATCAGAGATCCAAATTCATTAGTATACATTTTAGATAATTACTTCCTAGATAACAAAATCACCAATGTCATCCACCAATCAACAAACATTTTCATTGTAGAATATACCACAGAAAAAAAATATTATATGGACCCTACACACTTAGAGCTGAATATCTTGTGGGAAAGATGTTATTAATATGGAAGAAATAATTTCAGAACATGTAACTGTAATGGCAGACAGAGGTCACAAAGAGATGGATATGCACCAGCATAGAAATAAGAGATAGTTATAGACCAGCACAGAAAATCTAAGTTAGGCCTTTGAAGGATAATTTTTGTTTTTGTGTGTAGAATATAGTGACATAAGACTTCCTGCAATCTTGCTGTATGTCATATTATTAATATTAAACAATGGATCATAAGGCTGGAGCCCAGAATTTAAAGTCCCCACAGTAGACATAAGAAAATACTGAATATTTCCTCACGTCAGAAACGTGCTATTTAGGTTCATCTTGTAACTATGTCTTGGCTTTATGTGGGAAAAGAAGTGAATTTTCCGGAAGGATGGTAAAAAGAGGATTAAATTATGGTTTCTACAGTGATAAGGGCTTCCCTGGTGTCCAGTGGTTAAGAATCCACCTTGCAATGCAAGGGACACCAGTTCCATCTCTAGTCCAGGAAGATCCCACATGCCGGAACAGCTAAGCCTAACACAACTACTGAGCCTGTGCTCTAGAGCCCATGCTCTACAACAAGAGAAGCCACTGCAACAAGAAGCCTGCCCACCAAAAGGAGAGAGTAATCCACGCTCTCCCAACTAGAGAAAGCCTGTGCAGCAATGAAGACTCAGTGCAGTCAAAAGTAAACAAATACATATTTAAAAAAATAAAGTGATAAGGACAAAAGGAAAGGGCTAAGCCATTGTATCTGCTCGATATGCCAAGTAGGTGGAGAAGGTCCATTTGTTGAATAGCTAGTAAAGGATAGGCAACAGGCTGAGCACTTTTCTTGAGATGCCTCAATTTTTCCCTCATAATAACCATCTGAGGTAGTTATACAGATAGGATGTATCTAGGCCAGAATACCAGGTTTCCCAAGTGACTCTAGTGGTAATGAACCTGCCTGCCAATGCAGGAGACATAACAGAAGCGGGTTTTATCCCTGGGTTGGGAAGATCCCCTGCAGGAGGGCAGAGCAACTCATTACAGTATTCTTGCCTGAAGAACCTCATGGATAGAGGAGCCTGGTGGGCCATGGTCCATAGGGTCACAGAGTTGGAGACGACTGAAGCAACTAAGCAGGCATGTACAGGCCAGAACACCAGTCTGCAGAGTCTAAGTCCCTTCTAGAACCCCAGACTGTCTTGTCTGGCCTAGATGTTGGTCCATCAACATTTGAGGTACCTGAAAGAACTAAATGTCCAAGTACACTAACTGAAAGTGCAGTTTAGTATAGCTTGTGTTTGACCCAGCTGCAGATACTTGGAAATGCCAATAATGTAAGTGAACAATTTGTCTAAAACCATATAATAGTATTATTCCCATTAATTCCATTAAGCTATGGAATGTAAGATTCACCATATAAACACACACACACACTCATATACTCCACACCACAGACACCACCACTGCCAGCACCACCACCCCACCACACAAGCACATACAGTCCTTTGAATCTCACTCTTTTCCCTAAAACAGTTCAGCTCCAGGAACATCAGCAAAGGCAAAGCTGGCTATTTGACAATTGAGGTGGTTTAGCCTGAGTCACTTTAAAGGATCTGAAGCTTTAAAGATTTACTACTTAATTATCTTCTTAATTCTGTAGATGTATTGCCTACAAAGAAATGGTCGGGTTTTCTGTGGCTGTTTTTACAAACACAAAAAATGACCAAATACAGGTAAACGGCACGAAGACTGAAAGAACGTGGGGCACTGGATCCTTGCACGCCTTCTCCTCTACTCCCACACTGGTTGCTCTGTCCTCTCCTGGGCACAGTTCCCATGGAAACATGAATTACCCTGGACCTCTGGCTAGGCCTGGTACAAGACAATTATAGAAGGGTTTGAAGGCCTTTGACAGGAGTGCCATCAACCCGCAAACATGTATGTGCTAATTAAACCTGAGACAGAGCTTACCTGTGTGTGAAACCTCAGGCCAATCTGGCAGGACATTGGCTGAGGATACAGAATTGGGGCCCTGCCCCTCTATAAAAACTACAGACTTCTGGTTCTTTCAGACTTTTGATCCTCTCACTTCTGGTCTCAAAATATTTTATTCTCTTATAAAAGCAGGTACTAAATCTAATTGTGAGCTTCAGAAACAATCTTTTCGCAGTTCAATTATTTGCACTGTCAGGTTTAACATCACCTATTCTGTGGGAAGAGCTCCCTTGGTGACTCAGACGGTAAAGAATCTGCTTGCAATTCAGGAGACCCAGATTCGATCCCTGGGTCAGGAAGATCCGTTGGAGAAGGAAATAGTTACCCACTCCAGTATTCTTGCCTGGAGAATTCCATGGATAAAGAAGCCTGGTGAGCTACAGTCCATGTGGTCGCAAAGAGTTGGACATGACTGAGAAACTAACACACACACACATATACTCATGCACACACATTCTGTGGGAAACTCCCTTTGCCCCTCCCCTGAGGGCAGCTGCATACTCGCTCTCTCTTCCACCTTCAGAGACTCATTTCCTGAGATGCTTCTGTCATCTGTTGAGACCTAAGAGGGTCCCTGAGATTTAAGGGCAGTTAGAGGCAAAAAAGAAAGAACTTGTTCACCCTTGCTGGGCACAAGCTATGAGGATTCTCTATCCCTGTGCTGGGAACACCAGCCCTTGGCCTGGATTTCTGTGTCTCTTCTCCCTGACTTTAATCTCTAAGTTTCTGATCACTGTGGAAAGTGGAAGTATTTCCACCTTCTTGTGGCCATCCATAAAGCCTTAGGAGGAATTCTAAATCATTACCTCTTGAAAATTCTAACACTAACATAGGAGGGGGGAAATTAACATTTAAAGTATTCTCACAAGATCAGAATTTTCCTTTTGGTTTCCAAATCTCTATTGGTTCTGATTAATCATAAACTGAACAAAGATTGTTTAGAATTTTCTACCCCTGAGTGATGAGTTTTTTATTCTGCCCTCCTACATATTCTATGTGTGTGTGTAGGGCAGGAAGGTGGAAAGTAGGAGTAGTGATGTGGATGCTGAGGGAAAATGAAATGACCTAATGAATTATTCTTTGTTAGTAATTCCTAAGGTCTCTGCCAGGTGATATCCATTTTCACATAAATTTTCTAAGTGTGATGCTTTATCCAAAATAAACGATGCCAAAGACTGTACTATAGTAGATCAGCAGGGGAAAAATTGTGGATTTCAAATCCTACCTTACAGACAGCAACATATTACCTACCCATAAGCCAACTCTGGGTTTATACACACGGAAAGCAAAGGAGGGGAAAAACTTCATTAATCTCTATGTTGAAAGCTTGTTTAAAAAAAATTATTGAGTAGTTAAATGACTCATTCCACAGAATGCTAAGTGAGAGGAAATCAACCTACTTTTTAGTGGTTTTTGCTTCTGAGTTACATCATAGGCTGTAAGTTTCAAGCCCTCCAGACTCTATCTGAAGCTACACCTGGCATTTGCTCATCTCTTGGGTAATATGATCCAATTCGGACTGTGGTTATTTACAACTGGCTCTTTGTGACTAGTTAAAAAAGATGTGATGAACCTAGATCACTAAAATGGGCAATCAACAGGCCCCAGGAATAAAGCAACACAGCTTCTTTGTCAGTTTGAATGCCCACATTGAAAGAGGGTGATTTCACCTGGTGAACACCCCCGAAAAAGATAGCATCTCCACCTCCCCATTCATGCTCAAGTTCCTGTAGATGGGATTAGACTGGAATGTGCCACCGCAGAAAAGTATGACCACAGAGAATTTATAGATTTAAATAGGCAAAATGTTGTGAGAGGCAAGTAAACTGATACTATGTGATGACAAGCATTGCCCTCCTAGACCTGACACTCCGGTTGGGGAAACATGACTCACCCACACGAAACAACTGGAGAACAATGAAGAAAATCTAAAAAGGAGTACTGGATTGTATGAACTTATACTACAAAATGTATGGACAGTTTTGATTGGTAGATAAGATGTGAGGTAGTTCTAACCTTAAAATAGAGAGATCCTCTGAAAAGCTGTAGAAGGCCAGCTTGTGCTGGACCAAGTGAGGCCAATAGATGGCGATTCTGTTTTCATTCATGCCACTCATTTAACAAATGAACAAGAAACCACTAAATGCCCAGCAGTTTGCAAAGTGCTGAGTATACACCACAGAGCAAAACATAGCAGCCCTGGGGAAACAATGAGGGAAGTGAGAGAAATTTAGGTGTAAGAAGTAAAGAAATAATATCTGGAAAATACCCTTTCCTACATCAGAAAAAGTCTATATGTTCATTCAATAGAAAGAAGGCTGTTATTGAAAGGAACATTTGCCCTAGTTGTAAATAAGCAATAAAATAACCTCAAACCAAGGTGCAATTGTCTTCCATATCACCTTACTTTTGTTTTTATTCTACCATTAGTAGAACACATCTTTATTTCTAAACACCATTTACTAAACAAATAATCACATAGCACTTGAATTTAAATCTTTGATCTAAATTTCACACATTTCTGAGATTAAGATGTTTTCAAGAGGAGAAGAATTTGAAGTGGCATAAAATATAAAGCATTTCCTTTACAGTTATATGGTGTAATGGAAAGTTCAAGAACTGGAGTCAAGAGACTAGCCTCAAGTTCCACTGGTTCTACTTATTGGCTGTGATATTAGGCATATTACTACTTTTGAACTTTAGTTTGGTCACTTGTAAAAATATCTAAACTATATGGTTATTATGAGACCCAAAAAAGATGCTGTAGATCTATGTGCCATGAACTGTGATCCATTATGCCAGTAGTAACTATTTTATTATTATTATCATCTTTGTAATAAATAAGTTGTATATTATGCTATGTCCTGTTTTGGGTTTTAAAGGGGTTTTCTGTTTGTGTTTTGTTTTTAGATCTCTTTCATTGCCCAGCACAATGCTTGGCACAGAGTAAATAATATATGTTTCTTGAGTAAAAAAAAAAGAATAAAAAGATAAAGTTTCTGATCAAGCTGATAGGATTTGTGCTTCGAAGTATTTTTCTAGGAGTGGTGAAGAATCTTCTTGACAGCTGGTTGAGTGAGGTTCACCACATATAGCCTGGAATAGTTGATGCTTCCTTTTCCTTTGCAGCAAGCCAAACTGGCCCTTCCTGGTATCAAATCCACGTCCTTGGCATCTCAGACTGTTCCTTGTTCTGACCGAAGAAAATGGATCAACCTAGATGACAGTGTGTACAGAGCCTGGTCCCACAGACGAGGATGTGTGGAGGCTTAAAAGGCCCATTTTTGAAATGACAGAAAGGAATGATTTGTGTCCCTTTAAAAAAAAACTATAATGAGCTCACAATTTCAGCTTTCACCCATCCAAACATTGAGTTGGGGAACCACAGAACAGTGCTTCTTTCTAGAATCCCTTGTAACTAGACTTGTACACATATTGTACCCCTCATCTTCAGGGATTTTCACCTCTGTGTATTGTGTGTAGGCACCCAGGCAAATCGTCAACAAGACTCAACGAAGCCCTAACCACCCAGCCCATACATGTTGCAGCTCCTTCAACTTGTTTTCCATTCTGCCCAACCCCTGCACAAATCAGCTCTGAATGCCCAAGCTTGTCGTCACCTGGTACACAGAAATGCAGTCTAACACTGTATTTATTAGCAACCCTTTTCCCTTATGTTTAATTTATTGTTACATTTTTTAAATGTACAAACAGTTATACCAGTTTTATACACAAAACCACAGGTACCGTTTTGTATCTGTCAAAATTCCAGCAGCCTGTGGAGAGAGACAGTTGAATAGATGTCCTATGCTGCCATCTAGTGCTTTTCCTAAGACCAGGCTTGTTCATTTTTCTAGCAATGAGACAAAGGCAGCTCAAGACGCCCAAATTCTGGAACAGCTACTGATATGCATTATTAAACAGATGCATTTATGACACTTGGGCCGTATTCCCTGGAACCAAGCAACTTAACTTGTTTTCACACAACAGCAGCTTACATCCCTGCTCTTGACTGGCAAAGCTCTGGCCTTCTACCCTGGAGGCACCTGGTGGAAGTCCAAACTGACTGGGCAACAAAATGCCCCTCTGAGTTTCTGGGTACAGTTCCCATCTGGCCAAGGTTCTGTTGGCATGTCTCAATCTCCAGGAGGAACAGTCTGATCCCGATGCCTTGCCTATTACTTCAGTTTGGGGAGAAGATACAAAGGAGTCAGACAGCTTCTTGTAAAAAAAATAAATAAATAAAAAAATAATTATCTTTAAAGTGGTCTAAAATAACAGCCATTTTCTTTTCAGTGGCCAAAGTGATGCTTCTGAATTTTCTCTTGGTCCTCAGCTCACACAATTTGTATAACTAGTTAGATTCTATATCTGATTTTGAATTCCTCCCTTTATCTTTTCCTGGATCTCAAAAACATTTTCTCTTCTCAGTCAACCAACACATCTCTCTACTGCACACATGCTATGCTAAAAGCACTGCATTAGGCACTGGTTAGTGGGTGGATAAATAAGAAGAACATACCCTTTCCATCTGTGTCTCTGATCACTTCCTGCCTCTGGTTTCTAAGAGGCTTTATCATCCTTCTCTCTCTAGATTCTCTAATGCTCCTTCTTCTTGTCCTTTAAATATGTACAAGCCTCTCTTCTAGTTAAAATAAGCAGAGACTTGATCCCTCTGTACTTTCCTGATACCGGCAAATTCTTACTTTCCATGCTTGTATCTTTTATATTTTATCTCAAGGAAATGAAAGATTCATTGACTCAGTATCCTATTGTTCAAACACATAGAATCAACTATCTGACAAATTAGGGCGCCCCCTTCCTACAAGAGGAAGTGGTATCTGTTAGGGCTGCAGATCCCAAAAGTGATTCCTGAATGGAAAAGTCGTCACAATAGATGACCTCTAAGTTCCTGCCACCTTTGATTCTGTCCTTCTAAGCTTAGTTCTAGTCCAATCTCCACTTCTTCTCTAGCCACTCCCTACTTAACTCTGTCTGTAAACTCATTACTTTCCAAAAAGGAAGTTAGCTTGTCTAGGTCAAATAGTTCAATTTTCCTTCCCCCTCCTGAATTCATTGCTTCATCATGGCATCCTGACTGCACCCCTTTCTTGAAGCATTCTCCTCTCTTCTCTACTTTGCTCATCCTGTTTTTCAAATAACTCAGTGTCCTCCATTTTTCACTGATTTCTGGTCTTTCTTTCAGGGGACTTTATCTAACTTGGATTTTGTTCATAGGTATGATTGTGAATTTACAAATATATTTACTCACTCCCTCTGTACCCTTATACAATGCTTCATGATGATGTCAATAGTAGTGGTGACAGTGATAACTTTGCTCACATGACTTCAGCTCACATGACAATGATGCTTTGCTCACATGACTTCAGCTATCACTTTTACAAAGATAGTTTCCATATCCTCCATTTCCATTGTGATTTTTCAACCTCTTTCAAACCCATACCACCATTTATCTCTGCAGTAGAATAGTTCTCCATGGCTGTCCCATTGACACCCAAATCTCACCCCCTAAACAGACATGTCTCCCAATTCTTTCCATTATTATCTATGGCAACAATATTCCCAATCTTCAACTCAGTTCAGTACATTAGGTGTCTTTTGGATTTACCCTTCTTTTACTCTACAATATTTAACTTTCTCTAAGATTTGGAAATTTTTCCTTCTTGATTTCTTTCAAATACACGTCTTCATTTCCACTTCTGCAGCCACTGCATAATGAGTTTAAATCCTCAGTGCCTTATACCTGGGTTGTAGGGTAACCTCAGGACAGTTCTTTTGGCTTCTAATTCCACTTCTGTACTAGTCTATCTCACCAAAAAAAAAAAAAACAACTTGAGTGGTCTTTTAACTGCTATGATGTCATGCAATCACCTGTTACAATGCCACAATAGCTGTGTATTTTCCCTCAATGCTAAGTTTCTTAGCATCACACACTCAAGCCCAGCCCTTTCCCAACCCTATCCCACTTGCTTCAAACACACACTTCCTGACACATGTCCCAAGTTCCAGTCAAACTGATCTCTTCAGCCTTCCCAATACAGGAATATTTTGTGCAGAATAGTCTCCCCTTGGAAAGCTTCATTCACTCCTCCCAAAAACTAGATCTTATTAACCTCTCAAAATACATGTGTCCCTGACTGTGGTCTATGATGGATCATACCTGCTTCTGATCTAAACTCTACTATGAGACCCTTCCTCAGTGGTCTCATTTTTAGGGAACCATGGTGGTGGTTTAGTTGCTAAGTTGTCTCCAACTCTTGCAATCCCATGGACTGTAGTCCACCAGGCTCCTCTGTCCATGGGATTCTCCAGGCAAGAATACTGGAGTGGGTTGCCATTTCCTTCTCCTCGGGATCTTCCCAACCCAGGGATTGAACCTGGGTCTCCTGCATTGGAGGCGGATTCTTTACCTACTGAGCTATGAGGAAAGCCCCTTTAGGGAACCATAGATGCTCATAAAAAGCTTGCCGACAGACGTTGGCCTCATCATCCTCATAGCTGCTCTGTGACATAGCTGTATGACCTTATGGCAGGAGAGCCTCATGATGTCTGATCTGTGAGATTTGTGGCTGAGACTGAATGTTCATATCATTTTCTAACTAAGGAATTTTCGGGAATAGGCCTCCTCCATTCCAGAGTAGTAGTGATAACAAAGTAAGATACACTAGATAAGTAGTGAAGACAAAGAGGACAATCCAAGAACTTTTGACGTTGTGATCTGATGTGTTCACTCTGACATACCTGTTATGACATCAAATGGCACTTTTAATGTACAAAATCACTGTCTTTGTTGTGTCATTACTAATTAACCTGTGAAACCAACATCCCCAACATCCCCAGTTCTTACTGCACCTTTACTCTCACCATATGTATTTAAAACACTGGAAGTCTAAAGTTAAAATATTATGTCAAAGTCATGTTTCCATGTTCAAAAGCTCCTGGAGTCAAAACGGCTGTGCTAAAGCAGCTGGGTCTCAATGTCACGACACAACTGGCAACTTTGATGCGAGCTGGTGATCAGACGACAGAGTGACAACAGAGCTCTAAGGCGCAGGCTTGAGCATATTCATGGGTCTCAAACTGCAAGAACAGACCCGCATGATGAATTGGGGCCAGGAGGTGTGGTTCACAATGAGAAAGTCAGGAGGAGCTGATGTGCAAGTCACTGGCCTCTCCAGCAGGGAGTGTTTGTCATGAGCATAAAATGGACGGCTAACTGGGCGACAAGCAAGAGCTTAAGTTGCCTAGTGCTCTTGTATCCATCACTGGCAAATCTGAGAATGGGTGTTTATGACTTCCTCTTTTCTTGCTGACCTATTAATAGAAGCGAAGTTGCAATGGGACAGAGCATAGCTCAGAGGGTCTCAACAGGATGATCTTCAGTTTTGTCAGGAGTGTGGTTATATTTTTTCCAAGGAAAGTGCTTTGCAGACAGCTAGCTATTTTTCACCTTGTAGCATTTCATAATTTCTGAATATAGTGCTGTGTTCTGCTCCCCACAATTGGTTAGTGTTAGTTGTTCATATATGAATGATTTCACCATGGCAATTGTCAAAAGGTTGCTGTAGTTTGAAGAGATAGCTCTCCTGTCTCTGTGACAGAAAAAAACAAAAAAAATTGCTTATGTGGGTAGGAGGGAACCTTGTGTATCAAAAGTATCATTTTCTTGTTCATTTATTTGTTTACTTGTTTATTGCCTACCTCTCTGCACCCCACAACTCACCAGAAGGTAAGCTCCATGAGAGCCAGAATATTGCCTATATTCACTGATGTTATCCCCTGCTTTGCACAGTGATTGGCATATAGTAGATACTCAGTAAATATTTATTAAAGAAATAATTACTTTTTCAATAGGAAAATAAGGTCCCCAAAAGGAGTGGTTTGGTCCATTCCAAAACAGATTTGTGATTAGTTATGTTTTTCTCTGGGCCTTTTACTGCTCAGAATCCCTGCCAGGAAAGAAATGCTAAAACTCCCATCTTTTAAATATGTAGATCCCTGACATTTGGTTGCTTCATGAATTTTGCATTGCATAATGACAAGTGTTTAATTTTATAAACTGCTCCTGTAATAGATCATTTTCAAGGAGAGGCATAATCTGGAAATGCAGTGTAAAGTGCTGGTGCCGAATTAGACAAATGTCTTCCCCAAGACAGCGATCCTTTCCGTAGTAAATGTTTTCAAGCACTGACGGATTGGAAGCCATGGAAATAGTCTCAACACCCAGCTGGCAGACTGAGTAAGAAATGAGATGGTCCATGGAGCCTTCTTTCCTCCAGGCTGGTGTGTACCAACCCTCAGAATATCTCTGGAGCAATGGAAACACAAACAACTGACTTGTTTTTGGAGGCCCAAATGGCCTCGACTAATTTCTAACTGATTTTCTGTTACCACAAAAATAGAAGGGAGAGAGGTAGAGAAAAGAAATAATCACTTTTGGATTCTAAAAGAGAAAGTTCAGTACTTTAGGGTCTACCTTAAGTGTCTATGCAATACCCCCAGGCCTCTAGATCAGTTCATGTTGGTTTGAGGTTATAACTGGAAGAGAAGCCACACCAATGTGTCAGGTTGTGGATAATCCATGCTTCGAGCACCACTCTTCTGTCACTGATCTTCTCTGTTTCCTGCTTTCCTTGTCAAAAAAAAACATGCTCAATTGTGTTCCCTTTTTAACAGAAATCTGATTAAGAAAATTGAGATTAACCTTCAAAAGTGAGTTAGTGGCAAACTGGGGCTCTGTAACAACCTAGAGGGGTGGGATGGGAAGGGAGGTTCAAGAGGGAGCGGACATATGTATACCTATGGCAGATTCATGTTTCTGGCAGAAACCAACACAATTCTGTAAAGCAATTATCCTTCAATTAAAAAATAAACAATTGTTTAAAAAAAAAAGTGAGTGGTACAAAAGCTATATGGCCAAAAGAAATGGGACTGGCTTCATAAATTACACACAAAGATTATTTATTACACAAATTTCAACCAAGATATCCTTATTATGAAGCCACTGTATCAATTCAGTAGGAACACTGAAAAAAAATTTGATGTGTCAAAGGTGAAGAATACAAATTCATATGAAACACAAGCCCAATATATTTGGCACGGTTTGTAAAGAAGAGAAGTATGAGCAGTGCTAGTCACTCAGTTGTGTCCGACTCTTTGAGACCCCATGGACTGTAGCCTGCCAGGCTCCTCTGTCCGTGGAATTCTCCAGGCAAGAAAACTGGAGTGAGTTGCCATTCCCTTCTCCAGGGGAATCTTCCCAACCCAGGGATCGAACCCAGGTCTCCTGCATTGCAGTCAGGTTCTTTACCATCTGACCTACCAGAGAAGCCCCTGTAAAGAGGGCTGCTCCAAAAGAGACTTAGTCAGTTACCCAGTCAATCCTCAAGGTGGTCTGTCAGTCAGCAAGGCAGCCTCATGTAGCAGAGAGAATAGTGAACAAGAATCAGGAACCCTGAGTCTAGAAAATGTTTGTGAAATGACTATTACATCACAGGCATTAGATAAACTTTATACAGTTTAAGAAATCTGCCCAAGGTTTACATAGCTGGGACTCAAACCCCACATGTAAGATCCTGGTGTCACACTCTTAACCATTATACCATACTGCCTCCTAGTATCTCTGGCAAGTAACATTCAGTTCTCACAACTAAGTCTGAGTTGAACTACATAAGCTGTAAAGTCTTTTCCAGGTATACAAAACATTATATTGAGCAAGCAATTCTGCTTCTTTGACAGAACATAAATGTGACTCTGTGTGTGTGTGTGTGTGTGTGTGTGTGTGTGTGTGTTTGTGAATACACACAGCTTTCCAGCTCTGTCCTCCTCCTCTACTGAGGGCCCATCTTGCACAACTCTGGTAAGTGCTCCATAAATGAAACTGACCAGTAATACTTTGGACACACACTTTTTGATGCCTTGCTAATTTTGGCAGGAGCAAACTCATGCCATCCAGGTTTTACTGACCTTTCTTACTTCTAAGCAATCCTTTTCTTGTTTTGTTGATTCCCTGACCCAATACCCATAGCAAATATGCCTTATGTTATCTGTCCTCTTTCAGTACCCAACGCTATTAACAAACCCTCCCCAACCCTTACTTCTAGAAGATTATCTTTCTTCCAACATTTCTGAGACTGGTGATCTTAAAATCCCTATTCTTCATTTGACAGAATTTCTTTAAATGTTTACTATTCCCTTTCTCCTTTCTGCCTGTTTCAAGGTAATTATTGACAGCATTTTTTTTCAAACACACTTCCTCTGCTGCTCCAACTTATGGAAACTTGTGTTATAGTTTCTCCTTTCTCTTATGTTTTCCATCTCTCAATCTTCTCCTCATTTGTCTAGAGATATACTCAAGGCCTGCACATGAACTGACACTGCTGAAGATCACCTATGTGCCAGATATTGCATTAGACAATTTGTACAAAATGTTTTCCTTAGTCCTCACAGAAACCTCAAAAAGTTGATTTGATTACTGACATGTTATACGACAGAAAATAATGCTAACAAACACTGGGTCGAGGTCATACAGAAACTAAATTGGCAGTGCTAAGACTTAAGCCAAGTTTGACTCTAACTAGGAAGTTCTACTATATCTTACTTATTTCTTAATATAAATAAATAAACTCTTTCCTGCAACCCTGCTCTTTTAAGCTTTCCTTTTGTCTTTCACTACCAAACTTCAGTTAAACACAGTAAGTGTTTATAAAATGCCAGTTATGTGCAAATGACCAAGCTACATGTATTTTTCCCAAGGGAAGACAAAGATGAACAACATAATTCTCTGCCAGAAACTTCCAACCTAATAAAAGTATCAGATATGTAAATAACAATAAAATGAGGCAGAAAGAAGTGCTAAAAAACGCTATCAGAATCTTCTGAGAACACAGATAAAGAACAATTAATGCTTAGGAAGAATCAGAGTAGAGGACTTCACAAAATGATAGTTTCTGAGTCTTCCTTGAAGCTTTCAAACCCCTTCGAATTGCCCTACAATTCTCCCTTGGGACCATGTCTTCTCCCATCTCTTCCTTTCTGTTCTCTCAATCCCAACCAACACAACCACAGAAGCCTCAGAGTTGGTCTTCCCAGCTCTAGACTTTCCCACTACAATCCAACCCACGAAAGATCCTTTCTTCTGGTCTGCCCTTTATTAGGCCCAACTGAGATCCATCACTACCTGAAGAAATACCTTCTATGGCTCTCTGCCACTCGATGAGCAGGAATAAACTACACACAGGGTTGTTATAAGGGTCAAGTGTGATAACACATAGGAGAAGGATGTGAAAAACATACTCTCTAAAGACACACTGCTGTTAACATTATGATATACTTTACACCTGGGCCAGTGTCTGTCCCCTGAATTCACCCCTTGGCTCACGTCACCCTTGTTCCTATAATGCCTTTCTTCCTTGTTTCTAACTCTAAAACTCTATACTATGCATCTTAAGGCCTAAACATAAGAGCTACAGTTTTAAGAAAACATTTTCTGGCTTCTCAATGAAAATTTCCTCTGGCTTCTCTGAACATCCAGAGAGCTTTACTTCTAAATTTTCAACACATGTGTGACAGCCAGCCAAGTATCACAGACAGTTGAATATATGTCATAGTTTCCCTGTTTAATTGCAAGGTGAAGACCACTTTATTCATCTTGTAAAGTCTGTGCTAGGAGCACAGTGTTTAATTAAAGTAGGTACTCAAATATCTATTGAACTGCTGTTACTGCTACTGCTAAGTCGCTTCAGTTGTGTCCAACTCTGTGCGACCCCACAGACGGCAGCCCACCAGGCTCCGCCGTCCCTGGGATTCTGCAGGCAAGAACACTGGAGTGGGTTGCCATTTTCTTCTCCAGTTCATGAAAGGGAAAAGTGAAAGTGAAGCCGCTCAGTCGTGCCCGACTCTCCGGGACTTCAGGGACTGTAGCCTACCAGGCTCCTCTGTCCATGGGATTTTCCAGGCAAGAGTACTGGAGTGGGGTGCCATTGCCTTCTCCATCTATTGAACAGAAGAATATAAAATGGGACGTTATGTCACTATGTACTGAAATAAATTTAACGGAAGCAAAAGGAGGAATATTTTATATATCCGTTGTTGGGGTTTAGGGTTTAAGGCAGGGCATTAGGATACAGAAGATATGTACTTTTACAAAATATCACTACTGTGGAGACCATTATGGAAAGAATAAAATCCAAACCTGATCCTGCCCCCAGACCTGCATCTGCCCTTTTGTTTCTTATTTCCAGTACCAGTGATCCACTGGAAAATGTAAAGGCAAACATTAGATATGCCATCTTTCTCTCAGAAACTCAGGAACGGGGACTATTTTGAAAATCAAAGTGAGTAGCTTAAAGTCTCAGCTAAAAGCACACATTTTCTATTACTCTCCCTCAGTCTTCTCTCTCTCCCTCTGTGCCGTTTATGTCAAGTAACCAGGGGAGCTAGTTTAAGTGACATCTTGTTATAAACAGTTAAGCTGAGTGATGCTGCTGGAAGAAGGATGGGCTCGAGGAGATCTGGGACCATCATTAAAACCAAGGGCCTCCTTTGGTAGTGCAGTCCAGAGAGCTCGATTTCGCTGGACTCTCTAAAAGCAGACAGGAAGCCAAAAGATCTCTAAACTCCGACTCACGGAAGCAGGGGACAGTGCCGACAGCCTCCAGCCAGCCCCAGGTATGCGGACTGCAGATCTGCATTCAGTGCTCACTGACCCCCAGCTGCCATCCCTACCACATGACCGCATGGTGTCTGCACAGCAGGTGAGTCCTCTCCCTGCTGCCTCCTGGAGTTCACACGAGGACCGAAGAGAGTGGCTGACCAGGCTAGGCAGAGGGATTCTCAATTCTGCCCAGACTTTCTAGACTGAGCTCAGCTTTTATTTATCATTTTCTCTCAGGAAATCCAAAATGTTTCTCATATGCCTCTATCCACTTACTTCTCTTCCTGGGTAATCTCCAGCAAATCATTCATATCTACAAAATGCTCCCTTTTTCTTCTTCAGAAACTAGTAAGAGAGTCAGGGATGGTGTGCAGTTCTTTTTTTCTTTTTCCCGTTCATATTGTTTAAAGTAAAATTAGATGTAGTGCTAAGTCGCTTCAGTCATGTCCAACTCTCCAACCCTGTGGATTGTAGCCTGCCAGGGTGCTCTGTCCATGGGATTCTCTAGGCAAGAATTCTGGAGTGGGTTGCCATGCCCTCCTCCAGGAGGTCTTCCTGACAGATGAATTGGACCCACATCTCTATGTTTCTTGCACTGGCAGGTGGGTTGTTTACCACTGATGGATAAAACTTCATACAAGGGAACACAGTCAATGTAAGGAAATAAAATGTTTGTCTAGGCTCCTTTTTGTTTACTCCCATTTTCCATACTGGAAAAAAAAATTCCCAACCAGCTTCTTGCCAGAACCCTAGTACAGGGCAAGGATTAGGACATGAGCAGGGCCCAGACAACTTTCTGGGCCCACGTTTGCAATTTGACAAAATTATTTCTCCAACAGGCCAGTAGTATTGCAAAAGGATTAAATGTTTCTGGCATGGGAGGCAAGAGATGGAATATTCCATTGAATCCAAGGTCAGTGGTCCTAAAACTGACAAACCTGCCAACTACCTGAGATGCCTGCCCTCTAAAATGTCCCTAGCTTGCTGGTCCCTGGGTCACACACATGTCTTGGGCCTCTGACACTCCTGGAACTCTGGCAATTGTTTCACTCAAACCATGAGGAAGAGTCTCTGGAAACAATTGTGACCATCCAGCTCTCTCTTCCATCATCCACCCTACCAATGACTCTCCCAACAGAGGGGTTGTTCCAACCTAATGCAGGTATCTGAGTGTCTGGCTCTGCTTCCTTTCTCCTGCCTGAGAACTTCCTTCCATATAGAACTCCGAGACATAAACAACGGAGACCATGCAATTCTAAGCTATCTGTGGTCTCTTCATTTGAGGGGTTTATGGAGATGGAATTCATTCCAAATATCCTGTTATATTCCTTAAGAATTTGGGTATCCAACATGGGGAGGGAGAAAGACTAGAACTCACTTACTTGGGCCACAGCATCTTTCCCTCTTGGACACCTGAGTAGCAAAGCCTGTCACAATGACTGAAGCCCTATGTCACCAGGGAAAAGGTTTATGGATGCCATGTAGCCTGGCAGCACTGACTTAAGATGCTCTGTCTCACTGTATGAGGAATAATCCAGCACTCCTTGGGAGCCACAGAATGCTCTTCCCCATTATATATTTGCTTATTTATTTTATTGCTCCTTATTTTGAAAAGAACATGAGACAAACTCAAAAAGACACACAGTAAATCATGTTAAAACATTAAGAGGCTAGTAAAAAAAAAAAAAAAAAAAGTAGAAAAAATAAAGCCAGGAGAAAGATTAGCACAAATAAATGTAGGCCATAAAATTTGCACAGTTCCTAGAAGTAGGCTACAAATTGGGCTGTGAACTTGTGAGCCAACCAACAAAGAAAAATATTCTATGATTGGTAGTATCTATCATATAAAAATAACACAGTTGCTATAAAGAAGCCAAACTTCTCTTGGTACTGAGACCAGAGAGGACCGTCTCTCTTGGGTCTTCATAAAGAAAACACTACATAATGTCATGGACTTTGTCATAACTCCTCTGTGACAAACAGAACAAGTTTCATTATGACCTTGTCCCAACTTCCTTCTATCTAGAGACGGACAAAAGAGCAAAGCACAGCTCAATAAAAGCAGCTGTCCAAAATCATTTTTGAATAAGAAAAATAAACTAGTAAACAAAATGCTGAAAAAATAATCTCCCAAGAGTGAAATAAAATGCTTAAACTACCCAGCTCTCTTGAGGTTTAAACTGATTTTTAAAGTAAAGATTTAAATATTCAGAGACATGAGGTATATGGAAATTCTTCAGGCCATTCTGTGTGACTACTATTTCTTTCAGCTGAGAATTTGCTAAGAATTGGTAAACAAAAGGCTAGAGATTACACTTTCAGCAAGAACCTGAAAAGCCAATAGCTGCTAACTAATAGCAAAGCCATTAACTCTACGGCTGTCAACTAAGGAGGGGGAAGGATCAGGTCATTTTATTAGAGAAGGAGGAGAAAGTAAAGGAAAAGGAAAAGAAAGGGAAAGGGAGAGGAAAGGAACTCTTTTCTAGGATATTTGGTAGACTAGATGGCCATAAGGAGCTGAGCCAAGCCAGAGTAGAAATGGAACAAAATAATTGTGAGTTATCTCTATTTCTTTAAACAAGCTCCTTAAATCCAAAACCCTTGATTAATTCCAACTCCAACCAAGGAGATGATACTTTTCATTTTCTATGCTATGTTTTAAGAATGACTGTATTTTAATTATAGGCAAAATGCTATTTCAGGACACTTAAGGAAAGATATCTGTAGCTTTTCCATCTATTCAAGGGAATTTCAAAGTATTTTAGGTTCCTTTAGTATGAGAGTATTGAAGGTGCTATGTAAATGTAGGTTATTATTACAATTTGATGTCACCCTCCTTCAAGCAAAAACTGCTAAAATCCACAAAGTACAGAATGAGGCACACACATTTCTTATTATTGAGGGGTAATTAATTAGTAAGTACATAAATAATTTACTCAGTCATAGGAAGATAGAGTAATATTATTAAACATGTGGACCTACAAATCCAATTCTGGTAGCTATCTTATCTGCTTCAGTGCAGAGGAAAAGATACAGAACTGACCCCATTTCCCCCCACCTCCCCTCCAGGGATCCTTCTTCCCTCCACACCCACAATATAGACCACACACAGACACAAATTCACCTCTAAGACTAGGGTGTTGACTCTTTGGGGACAATTTTCCTCTTTTACTCATAGAACAACTATGAATAAGGTATACATTAAACTATGAATTCAATCCTTCCAGAAACACACTTTGTCTATGAAAGTACTGAAAGAAAATTGTATGTGCTACACACTGACCACTATCTACCATCCCTACCATCCCTAATGGTGCAAGAGGAGTGCAGATCATAAATATAAAATTTTAAAAAAGTTTTTTAATGTATCAACTTGTATTAGACTTTAGAATGCAGGAGCTTTAGTTTATTAATAGAATTGTTTCATTCTAGATATATAGTATGAAACTGGGAAAGACAGTAAACTGAATGAAATAACTAGCCCTAGATGAACATTTGCCACAATCAGTCTACACAGTAAATAACGAGCCTCCGTAGAAAATGGAGAGACACTTCTGTTTAAGAAGCCATGCAAAGTTACACAAAGACCTGCAATCATGTAGGTATAAACGGAAGTCACTTACATACATAGAGATCCATTAGAGTTTGTCTCTAAAATTGTAATGTCTTTCTCCAAATCTACTTTTCCACATGTGCTCATCACTGGTAACTTTTTCTCCCTCTATTTTGAATGTGTCTATAGTAACTGGAACTGGTTTAATGGTCACCACATTAATCTAAGAATAAGAAACAAAGAGAATGATTCATTTCCTATTCTACAGTTTTAACTACAAATTAACAACAACAACAAAAAAGCTCTTCTAAATCTCTCTTATGGATTTTTATGGTTGAGAAATATGCAGAGCACTTGAAAGCAATAAAAGAAATAACCTAAGAAAATTAAGCAAAATGAATTTGCAATTAGTTTGTGAAATTGCGATAAATGCATTTTGAAAGCAAAGAGTAAAATGTAACTTTGTTCAGTATAATTTGAAATTGCCTTTTGTGCTTAATATAGTTCACTTATAATTAGATGAAGATTTTGTTCTGGTTTGAAACATTCAAAGTTCCATCTTGAGATTGCTATGTACTATGTACACAGAACTTTTCAGCAAGAAAGTCTGATGCTGCTGCTGCGTTTGCTTTGACAGCCTTTATCCTAGTTTTATAGAAATGAAAGAGTGAAAGAACACAGCTGGTTTGAACAATAGAGCATGTTCAACATTAGGTCAAACACTTTAGATATTGCAAAATATTGCAGGCTATATTTATAGCTCTTAGCAGGTTTTTTAAATTCATGCTGATACTGCCTTACTCCTGCTTATTGGACCAAATTGCCATTTAATGGTTAAATTATCTTTTGGTTTAAAAATTTGCTTTCAAACACAATGACACTTAAGTTAACCTCTTGGCAATATCAAAACAGTGATAACTTAAAACCTTTTCCAAAGTATTTCAAGATGTCTTAAAAATTCAAGATCATTCTAGCTATGGAGAGTTTAAAAGATTTTTGTTGATCTCTGCCTTATGTTTTCCCTAAAGAAAAGGAATATCCTGCCTCCAATAACCTCTCTTCCAGTCATGAAATTGTGCACTGACTCATATGCCAGCACCTTCCAGAAAACTGCCCAAGGGAAATCAGGAACAGGCCTCAGGTAAGTGCCTATATTCTATTTAAACTTTCTTTTCCTCTGGTGGTTGTTTTTAATAGAATTCTCTTGTTTTTTAAATAGAATCTTATGACTTTGAGGAGTACAGCAGGGGCTCATATTCTTTCACTTTAACAACATGAGAAGTGGTAAAAAAGAAGTGGTTGGTGGTTATAAGCTTAGTGACCGTAGGCTGAGGCAGGAGATGTTTCACAGGGCATTGTGATTTCTATAGGTTTATCAACTGTCTTCAAGCTTTAAGGACTGAGGCCAATGCTACCTTACCCTTCCAACCCAAAGTGAATATTCCCTAAATTCCCTCAGCATCTCTTAGTTGAATTCATTGTCATTTGTCATCACTGCTATTAGTGAGATCTTGGAGGGTATGTGATTTTCCTTTTGATCTAATAATGATAATAAGAATGACCATTTAATGAACACCTACTATGTGCCAAGCAGTACACTATGAATTCCATATATTTTCTAAAAGTGATTGTTGTTCTTCAGTCACTAAGTCATGTCTGACTCTTTGAGACCCCACAAACTGCAGCATGTCAGGCTTCCCTGTCCTTCACTGTCTCCCAGAGTTTGCTCAAACTTATATCCATTGAGTCATTGATGCTATCTAACCATCTCATCCTGTTGCCCTCTTCTCTCTTTGCCTTCTATCTTTCCCTGATCTTTCCCAGAATCAGGGTCTTTTCCAATAAGTTGGCTCTTCACATCAGGTGGCCAAAGTATTGAAGCTTCAGCTTCAGTATCAGTCCTTCCAATTAATATTCAGGGTTGATTACTTTTAGGATTGACTGATTTGATCTCCTCGCAGTCCAAGGAACTCTCAAGAGTCTTCTCCAACACTACTGTTCAGTAGCACTGAATTCTTCGGCACTCAGCCTTCTTTACGGTCCAACTCTCACATCCATACATGACTACTGGAAAAACCATAGTTTTGACTATATGGACCTTTGTTGGCAAAGTGATGTCTTTGCTTTTTAATATGCTGCCTAGTTTTGCCATAGCTTTCCTTCCAAGGAGCAAGTGTCCTTAAATTTCATGGCTGCAGTCACCACCCACAGTGATTTTGGAGCCCAAGAAAATAAAATCTGTCACTGCTTCCACTTTTTCCCCATCTATTTGCCATAAAGTGATGGAACTGGATGCCATGATCTTAGTTTTTGTTTTTCGGATTTTTTTTTTTCATGTTGGGTTTTAAGCCAGCTTTTCAGCTTTTTCACTGTCCCCTTCCACCCTCATCAAGAGGCTCATTAGTTCCTCTCCACTTTCTGCCATTAGAGTGATATCATCTTCATATCCGCGGTTGTTATTTCTCCCAGCAATCTTGACTCCAGCCTGTGATTCATCCAGCCCAGCATTTTGCATGATGTACTCTGCATATAGGTTAAATAAACAGGGTGACAATATACAACCTTGTCATACTCCTTTCCCAATTTTGAACTGTCAGTTGTTCCATATAAGGTATTTAGAAAGATAGTTTAAAAAAATAAAAAGCTTTGGTTTCTGTTTCAGTCATGTATTAATATTATGTATTAATTGCATTAATGTATTCATGCATAACAAACCATCCCAAAACTCAGTGGCTTGTTATTTCTCATAATTCTGAGGGCAGAGTGGATCTCTTCTCCTGGTCTCACTAAGGATCACTCAGGTAACTGGAGTCATCTGACAGCTTGACTGGGGCTGATGGTCCAAAACAGTCACTTGTACTGAAACTGGTACTGGCTGTCAGTTGAAGAATGTCAGTTCCCCTCCACATGGCTTCTCATTCTCCAGTGGGCCAGGCTGGATTTCTTCAAAGCATGATATTCTCAAGGCTCCAAGACTGAAAGCATGTAAGCTGAACATTCTGCTAAGACCTAGGCTCCAAAACTCACAGAATATCACACCCATCACATGGTCAACTTGGATCCAAGAGGATAGAAAGAAAAACTGCATCTCTTGGGAGGAGCACTAACTTCACATTGCAAAGGTGTATGTACACAGGGAGGTGTGCTTCATTTGAGGGGCATTATTTTAACGATCTACTATATTATCATACAAATTCTCCCTCTGCAACTTTCCACATGTGTGACAGTGAACCATTGTTTAACCTCAAGTTTCAGTTTCCTCATCTATAAATGAATTATCTTGGGATTTAGTAAAAAGAGCACATACAATATTTTGCTTAGTATCAACTATAGAGTAAGCATATGATTGTTAAGTGGGTAATTACATATGTGTGAGTGTGTGTCTGACTTTTAGACCTAATACAGAGCACCATAAAATACATATTAATATCTGAATTTTATAGATGTGATATCTGAGGCTGAGGAGGGGTCTATCCTGCTGAAGTTAATTTTTGAAAAGTCACACAACAAGGTAAGTAGTGAAGTCAACACTCAAAGGGCTTACTGATTCTGAAGCCAATGCTTTTTTGTTTGTTTGTTTTTCACACCATTCCATGGAGCTTCTTGTTAGCAGAAGAGTTTATTTCATGGTTATATCTCATTGGATCTTGGACAGCAGCAATCATAATAGCTACCCAAGAAATACTGGTCATTTGAAGGATTAAGGGAAGCTGACAAATTGCTACTGACTAATAAAATATTTACACAAAATTTTTATATTGATCCCAAATATTCTGACTCCCTAGAACTGCAGGGCTTGGTAAAGTCATGCTTTGTACCCTAGAAGAGTAGTTAAGATCTTTCAGAACCAGGGAAGAAGGGCTCCCAGAACAGAGGCTTCTACAGAGAGCTATCTGTGGTTCTTAAACTTGCCTACATGTAGGAATCACCTGGGAACACGTATCGAAAAATATCACATCAGAAATTAACACAGCATTGTAAATCAATCATACTTCAACTGAAAAAAAAAAAAAAAAAAAAAACAACCTCTTGCTCGGGCCAATTGAGTAAGACTCTCCCTGAAAGTGAGGCCAAGATTCCTAGACCTGTAAACTTCCTTCAGGAGCCCCTGAAGCTGACCGGTAATGTCAAGTTGGATCCCTAGAAATTCCAAAACAGCAGGAGGCCAGCCCTATAAGGAGACAGAGATTCAAACAGGCAGCTTAATTATCTACCTGAAGCATGTGAATTGTGGTCTCACTATGTGAACCACACGGAGCTGATCCCTCACATTTATTCCCAGGAGTCGTAACAGGGAGCCAAATGGGAATTGGGCACCATCCATACACTTGGTGGTAGGTGGCAGGTGCTACAAATGACTGGCTGCAGTGTACTAATCACAGTTGTCACTGGTCCTGAAAGAGGAGAGGACCATCGAGCTATTTTCTCCCAGAGAAATACTTGAGTCTCAGACGAGAGGAATAATTGCCCCAAGTCCTGGGCTCAGGCAGTGGGGTAGGAAAGGCTTATCAAACATGACACTCCACTGGGTCTTTCAAGGAATAAGATGATTCTTTATAACAAGTGAACTGGTGATTTCCGTGATCCACTCAAATAAATATTTAGGAATATCAATTTTATTCCTTAATTTTATGAAGGCTTTGAGATCTCTGCTTCTTTATTTGCCATATGTCCTCTACATTTTTAGTTCCCATAGTAACTGATACCGGAGAAGGCAATGGCACCCCACTCCAGTACTCTGGCCTGGAAAATCCCATGGAAGGAGGAGCCTGGTAGGCTACAGTCCATGGGGTCGCTAAGAGTCGGACACGACTGAAGCGACTTAGCAGCAGCAGCAGCAGTAACTGATACATCAAAGGTTCTCACTACAATTGTTCTGATGTTTTGAAAGATTATTGCTTTCACCCATAGCACTTTTATTTCCTTCCTCTGTGATTTTTAATGTACTCTGCCTAGAGCAGTCATATGAATACTTACCTAAATTCACAACCTACTCCTACTCTTCTCGTTCCCAAATAAAGCACCTAGAGGCCAGGGGCTATGTCTTTTTCATCTTGGAATGCTCCAACAAACTGGCAAGGTGACAAATCCACAAGAAGTACTTGATAAATGTATGGTTTTTGTTGCCTTCTGAAAGTTTTCATAAAAGCAACTGCTGGGAAAAAATATATATATCAGAATGTATGTCATGAGGCAGGATCATAAAGTGAATAAAATATAAACTTCTCAGATATACATACTAGGCTCTTGGGTATAATCAGGTGTTTATTACTAAGATGACCTGTCCATCTTGGGTGGCCCTGCTTACTTCTTGGAAGGAAAGATATGACCAACCTAGACAGCATATTAAAAAGCAGAGACATTACTTTGCCAACAAAGGTCCGTCTAGTCAAGGCTATGGTTTTTCCAGTAGTCATGTATGGATGTGAGAGTTGGACTATAAAGAAAGCTGAGTGCCAAAGAATTGATGCTTTTGAACTGTGGTGTTGGAGAAGACTCTTAAGAGTCTCTTGGACTGCAAGGAGATCCAACCAATCAATCCTACAGGAGATCAGTCCTAGGTGTTCATTGGAAGGACTGATGAAGCTGAAACTCCAATACTTTGGCCACCTGATGTGAAGAGCTGACTCATTGGAAAAGACCCTAATGCTGGGAAAGATTGAGGGCAGGAGAAGAAGGGGACGACAGAGGATGAGAGTGTTGGATGGTATCACCGACTCAATGGACATGGGTTTGGGTGGACTCTGGGAGTTGGTGATGGACAGGGAGGCCTGGCGTGTTGCGGTTCATGGGGTCGCAAAGAGTCGGACACAACTGAGCGACTGAACTGAACTGAACTGAACTTACACAGCATGGCTCATAATTTCATTGAGTTAGACAAGGCTGTGGTCCATGTGATCAGATTGATTATTTTTCTGTGACTGTGGTTTTCAGTCTGTCTGCCCTCTGATGGATAAGGATGAAAGGCTTATTGGAAGCTTCCTGATGGGAGAGATTGAGGGGGAAACTGGGTCTTGTTCGGATGAGCGGGAACATGTTCAGTAAATCTTTAACCCAATTTTCTGTAGATGGATGGGGCTATGTTCCCTCCCTGTTGTTTGACCTGAGGCCAAACTATGGTGGAGGTAATGAAGATAATGGCGACCTCCTTCAAGAGGTCTCATGCATGCACTGCTACATTCAGTGCCCCTGACCCTGCAGCTGGCCATTGCCGACCCACGCCTCCACCAGAGACTCCTGGACACTCACAGGCAAGTCTGGGTCAGTCTCTTGTGGGGTCACTGCTCCTTTCTCCTGGGTCCTGTTGCACACATCTTTTGTTTGTGCCCTCCAAGAGTCTGTTTCTCCAGTCCTGTGTAAGTTCTGTTGGCTCTACAGTAGGCTTAATGGTGAACTCCTCCAAGAGGGCTTATGCCATACCCAGGTCTACTGCACCCAGAGCCCCTGCCTCTGCAGAAGTCCACTGCTAACCCGTACCTCTGAAGGAGACACACAAACACAGTTCTGGTTCAGTCTCTGTGGGATCTCTGGGTCCTGGTGTGCACAAGGTTTGTTTAAGCCCTCTGAGTGTCTCTGGTGGGTATGGGGCTTGATTCTAAACGCAATTTTGCACCTACTAACGTCTTGCTGGAGCTTCTCCTTTGCCCTTGGATGTGGGTTATCTATTTTTGGTGGGATTCAACATTCTCCTGTTGATGGTTGTTCAGCAGTGAGCTGTAATTTTGGAGTTCTCACACAAGATGAGCACACGTCCTTCTACTCCACCATCTTAAGATCTCTTCAAGAAAAGTAGAGATACCAAGGGAATATTTCATGCAATGATGGGCACAATAAAGGACAGAAATGGTATGGACCTAACAGAAGCAAAAGATATTAAGAAGAGGTGGCAAGAATACATGGAAGAACTATACAAAAAAGATCTTCATGACCCAGATAATCACGATGGTGTGATCACTCACCTAGAGCCAGACATCCTGGAATGTGAAGTCAAGTGGGCCTTAGGAAGCATCACTAGAAACAAAGCTAGTGGAGGTGAGGGAATTCCAGTTGAGCTATTTCAAATCCTAAAAGATAATGCTGTTAAGTGCTGCACTCAATATGCCAGCAAATTTGGAGAACTCAGCAGTAGCCACAGGACTGGAAAAGGTCAGTTTTCATTCCAATCCCAAAGAAAGGGACTGCCAAAGAATGCTCAAACTACTGCACAATTGCACTCATCTCACATGCTAGCAAAGTAATGCTGAAAATTCTCCAAGCCAGGTTTCGACAGTACGTGAACTGTGAGCTTCCAGATGTTCAAGCTGGATTTAGAAAAGGTAGAGGAACCAGAGATCAAATTGCCAACATCTGTTGGATCATCATAAAAGCAAGAGACTTTCAGAAAAACATCTACTCTGGCTTTATTGACTACACCAAAGCCTTTGACTGTGTGGATCACAACAAACTGTGGAAAATTCTGAAGGAGATGGGAATACCAGACCACCTGGCCTACCTCCTCAGAAATCTGTATGCAAGTCAAGAAGCAACAGTTAGAACTATACATGGAACAACGGACTGGTTCCAAATCAGGAAAGGAGTATGTCAAGGCTGTATATTGTCACTCTGCTTATTTAACTTATATGCAGAGTACATCATGAGAAATGCTGGGCTGGAGGAAGCACAAGCTGGAATCAAAATTGCCGGGAGAAATATCAATAACCTCAGATATGCAGATGACACCACCCTTATGGCAGAAAGTGAAGAAGAACTAAAGAGCCTCTTGATGAAAGTTAAAAGAGGAGAGTTAAAAGTTGGCTTAAAACTCAACATTCAGAAAACTAAGATCATGGCATCCAGTCTCATCACTGCATGGCACATAGATGGACAAACAATGGAAATAGTGGCTGACTTTATTTTGGGGGGCTCCAAAATCACTGCAGATGGTGACTGCAGCTATGAAATTAAAAGACACTTGCCCCTTGGAAGAAAAGCTATGACCAACCTAGACAGCATATTAAAAAGCAGAGACATTACTTTGCCAACAAAGGTCCATCTACTCAAAGCTACGGTTTTTCCAATAGTCATGTATGGATGTGAGAGTTGGACTATAAAGCTGAGCACCGAAGGATTGATGCTTTTGAATTGTGGTGTTGGAGAAGACTCTTGAGAGTCCCTTGGACTTCAAGGAGATCCAGCCAGTCCATCCTAAAGGAAATCAGTCCTGGATATTCTTTGGAAGGACTGATGCTGAAGCTGAAGCTCCAATACTCTGGCCACCTGATGCGAAGAACTGACTCATTGGTAAAGACCGTGATGCTGGGAAACATTTAAGGCAGGAGGAGAAGGGGATGACAGAGCATGGTTGGATGTCATCACCAACTCGATGGACATGGGTTTGAGCAATCTCTGGTAGTTGGTGATGGACAGGGAGGCCTGGCGTGCTATGATTCATGGTGTTGCAAAGAGTCAGACACAACTGAGCCACTGAACTGAACTGAACTGAAATTAAGAGTGCCACATATGTTCCCTTCTTTAACTAATCAAATAGTATTTAATATGTTCTATGGGTAAAATATGATACTATGTATTGTGAGGAATATTCTGGCTCCCCAGGAACTTGCAGATTCGAAAGAGAGAATTTACTCAAGTAAAAAAACAAAAAGCAACCAGCAATCAAAATTTGTGATTCTGATTATTAAAGTTCAATAGAATTCCCAAAGAAATAAGCTTTCTTTTGAGCTACTTGCTATGTTGCATGTTAGTAATCAGTTCAGTTCAGTTGAGTCACTCAGTCGTGTCCGACTCTTTGCAACCCCATGGACTGCAGCACTCCAGGTTTCCCTGTCCATCACCAACTCCCGGAACTTACTCAAACTCATGTCCATCAAGCTGGTGATGCCATCCAACCATCTCATCCTCTGTTATCCCCTTCTCCTCCTGCCTTCAATCTTTCCCAGCATCATGGTCTTTTCCAATGAGTCAGTTCTTCGAATCAGGTGGCCAAATTATTGCAGTTTTAGCTTCAGCATCAGTCTTTCCAATGAATATTCAGGACGGATTTCCTTTAGGATGGACTGGTTTGATCTCCTTGCAGTCCAAGGGACTCTCAAGAGTTTTCTCCAACACCACAAGGTTTACCCGTCAGCACTGATGCCATTGTTCACATAAGTGTCATTACATCTGGTTTCTCTTGTTTTGTTAAGAGAAATAAATAAGTGAATTAGTACAAGATATCAGAATGTCGATACCTTAGGACAGGTTTCTAGACTACAGGAAGGCTGGAAGAAGGAAGGCTGAAAATATGCATATTTACAGCTCTTCAACTCTATAGTTTATTGAAAAAAATTAACAATAGTTTTTAAAATTTAATTTAGTCCACACTTATTTGATTATATTCTTCAGATATTATCAAGGTTTACTTATCAGTATTGATGCCGTTGTTCACATAAGAGTGTCATTACATCATTCACTCACTGATTGAAGGAATTATTCTCCTGTCTCATTTAAGTGGGGAAAATTATGCACACCATTTCTATTTACTTTATGCTAAAATCATAACAACATAGCAATCCTACAAACCATAAAATAGAAGCATAGTTTCAAGAGTGCACGTTTTTTAAGAAAAAAAAATTCCCATGTGATAATCCATACTAAAATAGAGCCCAACACCACTATATTAAAAACACATCCTTGCTTCAAGAGCTCAAAACAACAAAAAAAATCATTTTAATACCAACATGGCTTTACAAATATGTTCCCATTACTTCAATTTTTCCCGGCCACTTTCTGCCTTCAAGACGCAGATTAAATGTCACATTCTCTGTTGTCGTTGTTCAGTCGGTAAGTCGTGTGCAACTCTTTGTGAGTTGAGAACTCATGGACTGCAGCATGCCAGGTTTCCCTGTCCTTCACCATCTCCTGGAGTTTGCTCAAACTCATGTCCATTGAGTCAATGGCTGCTATCTAACCATCTTATCCTCTGTTGCTCCCTTCTCTCCCTGCCCTCATTCTCTGTTAAACATTATCTAACTTTTACTTTCCTCTTAAAAATATTTCATTGTTTTCTCAATCTCCTATATCAAGTTTTATATGCTTTTATGATAGAACTTCACTGATTAATTTATCCATTTATTCAACAAGCATAATGGGCTTCCCTGGTGGTTCAGACAGTCTAGAATCCGCCTGCGATGTGGGAGACCTGGATTCGATCCCTGGATGGGAAAATCCCCTGGAGAAGGGCATGGCAACCCACTCCAGTATTCTTGCCTGGAGAATCTCTGTGGACAGAGGACCCTGGCGGGCTGTGGACTGTAGTCCATGAGGTCACAAAGAGTTGAACACAACTGAGCAACTAAGCAAAGCACAACTAGCATAAGTGGCTTACCATTTGTTAGGCATCATGCTTAGCATTAGGAACATGGAGAGAAGCATGGTGCTACCTCATCCAGTGGTCTCTCCTATACTGTAAGCTCCCTGAGGTATGATGTCATTGTTGAATCAGCTCAGCAAGCTAAAGGCAGCAGATGACAAGAGCCCCTAGAAGTATTGTGAAGCCTGTGACCCTGCCAATAAAGCCTCCACCTTCTCTTATTTGGTTCCTTTTTTCTCCTTCTGCTCTAATGTCAACATTTCCTCTCCTCTCTCTACTCCTCTCCTTCAACTGTTACTGCTGTACTTTCATCCGCCATGCATAAAACTAAGCCCATTATTTTCTTTACTCAAATACTGACCATCTCCCTAGTTTCCCAAGACAGAAACCCGAGAGTCATCTTCAACATCTTTCTCTGACCTTCCTTGTGCATGAAACAACTAGAAACTGGTGGTCCTATGCCCTAAATTATTACTGCAGTCATCGCCTTCTCTCAATCTTCACTGGTCCCACTTTAATCTCCTTTTCATCTTCTGCCTAGACCTGTTCCATAGCATCTTCTTTTTCTTTTTTTTTTATATTGGAATATGGTTTATTAGGGCTTCCCTCAGTGGGTAAAAAATCCACTTGCAATCCCAGAGACCTGGGTTCAATCCCTGGGTTGGGAAGATTCCCTGGAGGAGGGCACAGCAACCCACTTCAGTATTCTTGCCTGGAGCATCCCCATGGACAGAGGAGCCTGGCAGGCTTCAGTCCATGGGGTTGCGAAGAGACAGACATGACTCAGTGACTAAGCACACAGCACACGGTTGATTAACAACGTTGAGTTAGTTTCAGGTGTACAGTAAAGTGATTCAGTTATACATATATGTGTATCTATTCTTTTTCAAATTATTTTCCCATTTAGATTGTTACATAATATTGAGCAGAGTTCCCTGTGCTATATCTCTAATTGTTAGAGAAATGCCATGCCATAGCATTTTAACTGGTTGCTGGTTATTGTGGGTTATCTATACCAACTTGTTCTCTACTTTATGCCAGGGTTTCCTCTCCAAAACACAAATCAGATCATTTCTTTCTCACCATCTCTCCTCTCACTACAAGTTATTGATGGCTTTTCATCACCTTCTTAATAAGGTGCTGAGAGGTCCAAGTCTGTCTCTTACAGCACACAGACTCTTTGTGAACCGCCTTGCTCTAGGCTGAGCTCTCTGAACTCTCTGGGCCTCACTCTCTCTGCTCAGGAACACACACTAAGGTGACCAGGTTTGCCTGTAGAAAAACATGAACATGTCATGTAAAAAGCTAAAATCTCTCACTCGTCATATGCTGCACTGCTTAAGGAACTAATAAAGAGAATAAGAACCTTCTCAAGCTCTGTCAAAGGAGAGTGATTCTGTTCCTCATAGATGTGAATAATCCAATCACTATACCAGAACGAGATTAATAATGAACATCACAAAGGAAGTTGGGGCACCTTCTGAAAACTTTGCTCCCTTCTAGAACACTCAACTCTTAAATAGAATGTTTCTATCATTTCTATGACCGAATTGTGGAATTTTAAAACCAAAGGAGGAATTGAAATAATTTTATCCCATCTTATTTCACAGATAAGAAAACATAAGTCAAGAACATTGAGATGTTTGTCCAAGCTCACGCAACTAATAAATATCCATCCCCTTACCTCCTCCCAACAATAAAAAAATAAGATTTTCTAATTTTAAACAGTATGTTCATTTATGAAATTTTCTGAGGAGCAAACTCATTCATATGCCAGAGTCTTCATTCCACTGTGGTTTCATCTTTAAAACTCACTTCTTATTTTGCATTTTCAATTAGACACAAGGTGAAATGTCTCTTTATGGAAATCTTGACTCAATTTTACCTGTCGCTGTGGGTGTATTAAAGTATATGAAGTTATAAAAAGATATGAAATATGAATATAATCTAGTTTAATTATTTCCATCCTCCAAAGACCATGATTGCACTTAGCTGTCAGTGAAATCTCCAGTGGCTGAACTTCATGCTTAGAAAAATAGTGAGTAGAATAAAAGGCTAGGAGCTGAGTGAAGAGTACCAAAAATGAGCATTTATCTTCACCAAAAGAACATGATGGAAAAACTGCAGCTTCGTATAGCATCAGTGAGTTAAAGATGATGACAATATTTGGCAAAGTTAAACCAAGCCGAGTTCAGTCAATTTATAGATCACTGAGCTACTTTCTAAGTGAAAAACACTTGAAACATTTTTATTTGGTAACTTACTTGTACTTCCTGTCTGTTCCTTTCCATTATCCAAGGGCTAAATCTCTTGGCAAATGAATCACAATTGTACTTGAGACAAACTGGCCACTGAGGTATAATTCTGTGAACATACTGGTGTCAGCAGCCCTTTCTCACTTTCGGGATGGTAACCTGCCTCAGTACAGTAATCAGCACCTGAATTTGCAACATCTGTGTTTTCATGCATCATATTTTTATCATGCTGATCTATTTTGATCCTTGCTTTTCCATACTAGGCAACTGGAAGCCAAGATGTTCCAAAACTCTGAATGAGCCCATACTGTGGGCAGTACCTTATGCATCTCTCAGATTGCTAGGGAGTTGCATTTGATCTGAAAAGGAAAATGGAAAGGAAAAAATATATATTTTTCCATTTCCCCTAGCCAAACATTGTTTCCCCTGGCCACATAATTCTCTTGACCAAATATTTCTTAGGAAGACCGTCATTTCTTTCAAGACCGTCATAACGGTCTTGTTCACATGCTAACACAAGTCTCAACTCACAGCACTGTCCCCCTGTCCTGACTAAGAAAGAGACTTAGCATGTAGATCTATGTTTAAGGAATATAACTGGGAAGAGAGAGGTGCTCAACTCTTATCTGAGCTCCAAACTTTGGAGGGCCCCTCAACTATCAGAACTTATTACTGACTCAAGGAGGCAACAGGTTGGGGTAAGTGAGGAAATTTCTCTACAGATATTAAAATGATTTGAGACTCAAATGCACAACCACCATTGACCTCCTCTATCACCATTAAGGCAAAATGATAGTACTTTCATATCTCCTTTCCATGTTTCTCCTCTTAAATTACTTATTGACTGACTACTTTTGACTTGTTCCCATGCAGGTTTCCCTCCTTGTTTACCTTAGTCATTTCATGTGTAATAAAAAAGTGTTTAAGGGTAGGCAACGAGTATAACTTTCCTGGATCATGGACGTTTTTATGGATGATCTTGACAAGATTGTTCCTTTCTGTACTCTTCTGTGGCACCAATCTGACACAGCTCTTCTAAGTAGGAGCTGGATGAAGGCAAACAGGGTCTAAATCTATCACTGTGGCTTCAAACCATATGGGGTGACAGTAAACAAAAGATTTAAGATTAGGAGTCCTAATCCCATCAAGGTCTCAATTCTCCTGAATGACCTCAGCATTCCAATCTCCAAGCTGTTTTTCTAAATCCACTCTTTACTGTGAAGAATTTTAGAAACCAAAGCAATGCAGTGTGTATTAAGGTCCTATTATTTGATCAATTTTCTAATAGAAACTTCTTCAGTCAGTTCAATTCAGTCAGTCATGTCCAACTCTTCCCAACCCCATGGATTGCAACACGCCAAGCTTCCCTGTCCATCAACAACTCCCGGAGCTTGTTCAAACTCATGTCCATCGAGTTGGTGATGCCATACAACCATCTGTTCCTTTGTCGTCCCCTTCTCCTCCCGCCTTCCATCTTTCCCAGCATCACAGTCTTTTCCAATGCGTCAGTCCTTTGCAACAGGCAGCCAAATATTGGAGTCTCAGCTTCAGCATCAGTCCTTCCAATGAATATTCAGAACTGATTTCCTTTAGGATGGATCGGTTGGATCTCCTTGCAGTTCAAGGGACTCTCAAGACTCGTCTCCAACACCACAGTTCACAATCATCAATTCTTCAGCACTCAGCTTTCTTTATAGTCCAACTCTCACATCCATACATGACTACTGGAAAAACCATAGCTTTGACTAGACGGACCTTTGTTGGCAGAGAAATGTTTCTGCTTTTCAATATGCTGTCTAGGTTGGTCATAGCTTTTCCTCCAGGGAACAAATGTCTTTTAATTTCATGGCTGCAGTCACCATCTGCAGTGATTTTGGAACCCCCCAAAATGAAGTCTCTCACTGTTTCCATTGTTTCCTCATCTATTTGCCATGCAGTGATGGGACTGGATGCCATCTTAGTTTTTTGAATGTTGAGTTTTAAACCAGCTTTTTCACTCTCCTCTTTCACTGTCTTCAAGAGGCTCTTTAGTTCTTCTTCGCTTTCTGCCATAAGGATGGTGGCATTTGCATATCTGAGGTTATTGATATTTCTCCCAGCAATCTTGATTCTGGCTTGTGCTTCATCCAGCCCAGCATTTCTCATGATGTACTCTGCATATAAGTTAAATAAGCAGGGTGACAATATACAGCCTTGACATATTCCTTTTCCGATTTGGAACCAATCTGTTGTTCCATGTCCAGTTCTAACTGTTGCTTCTTGACCTGCACACAAATTTCTCAGGAAGCAGGTCAGATGGTCTGGTATTCCCATCTCTTGAAGAATTTTCCAGTTTGTTGTGATCTACACAGTCAAAGACTTTGGCATAGTCAATAAAGTAGAAGTAGATGTTTTTCTGGAACTCGCTTGCTTTTTCTATGATCCAATGGATGAAAACTCCTTAGGCTTACAATTCATCACAGTACAGAATAATATATTTATTAAATATATAATCCATGTTTTAAATGAAAATGATAAATGTGCTTCTGATTCCTCATTTCTGAAACAAGAAAATGGTATTTGCTTCATAGTGCTGTGAAAGTTAAATAAGATAATATATCTAAAGTGCTAGTGCTTAGCATTGAGCCCAGTATTTAAAAGGTACTCATTAAATGTCAGGTATTATTATTGGATCAGAGATCTTGATGATATTTGTTTTCTATACGTAACACAAATCATGGCTGTCCATGGTTTATGCTTAACACTCACAATGGACACACTGATGGACACACTTTTCATGGGAATCAAAATAACTAGGTGATTGACCTAATTTTTCATTTTTCAATGAGTTGATGTGGCATAATGCAGCTAAAGTGGACCATTAATTCCAAAATAACTGAAGGATGAGTGCACACACTTTACCTGTTTTCAGACACTCTGTTGAAAGAGACAGCCGAAAGTTTGGAGTTGAGTCCATTAGGCATTCAGGCACTCACAAATGTTAAAGAACTACAACCTAATCACACCATCACTTCTCAGCTTGTAAGTGAGACTGTGGGATCATTAGCTCTGCTCTCAGGGACACAGAGACTGTTAAGAAACTAAACAGCTGCATTCTGATGGGGTTCAGATCCTTTATAGTGTAAATGACACAACTTATCTCACAGGATTGTTTCTAAGGAGACTTTATTCTACAATACAAGCTCTGTGGAGCAAAAAAACTATTAACATTAAATAATGAAAATGATAAAGGCTGGCATAACACAAACTGTACTCTCAGTGATACCAAAAAACTTACATGACCTTGGCAAGGCACTTTTCTTTCCTTCCTCCCTCCCTCCCTTCCTTTCTCTCTTGCTCTCTCTCATATAGAAAGGAGATTAGCCTGAATCTGGATGACAAATAGGCTTCATCTTGTTTACCAACTCTGATCAGTTGGGAGTGTCTTTCTGGACTGTTACATTAGGAAGGATTTCAAGGTTGACCAGAGGTTTATCAGGAAAGAGTTCTATGATTGATTAGTGATGTTTGACACGGGAGAGGAAATTAGCATCACTCTGCAGTCTACTTGTTAGCCCTAGAATGAAAAATCTTCAAATCTTTTCCAACTGAAAAAACAGTATCAACCATTCTTATAAAGAGCCACTAAAATTGAGAAGCTCTGGTTGGTTCATGGGCACTTCAAATTGGACATCTACTCAAGTGCCACCAGAGGGATTTCAAGGTCATACTGAAAAAATTACCCACGGAGATACCTAAAGTAGAAGGATTATTGTTGTTGTTCAGTTGCTTCGTCGTGTCTGACTTTTTGCAACCCCATGGACTGTAGCCCGCCTGGCTCCTCTGTCCATGGGGTTTTCCAGGCAAAAATGCCGGAGTGGGTTGTCATTTCCTTCTCCAGGGGATCGTCCCGGACCAGGGATCAAACCCATGCCTCCTGCAAGTGGATTCTTTACTGCTGAAGCCATCAGGGAAGCCCAAAGTAGAAGGATAAGGATTGTCTGCTGAAATTTGTTTTTTCCTAAGCTGTAGTAAGAAGAGATGCTGAATAGTCTCTTTGATGACCCTTATTAGGACAATTCACTTCTGAGCCACAAAACTCAACTCCATCTCCCCACACACACCTTCAGAAATGAAAGTGGGCAGAACAGGAATCCCTTCTGGGAAACCAGATGGTTACTTTATTTTGAAAGAAAGGCAGCTAAGGGCCAAACACTGAGGACAGATTCTCATAATGGACAGACAAGTATAGCAGGCCCTTGGCAGGGGGTGCTGACTAGACTCTCTCTAGTACAGTGTGCCTGGGGTTATGGGTGCCTTGGGAGACACCTGTGTACGTGACTGAAAGAGCTGAGCTCTAAGAGCAATGACTGAGATAATCCAAGATGATCCTGGGCATCTAACCTTGGCCATTCTCCCTCCATCTTCCCTGCGTCCTCTTTTCAAGATGACCATCCTCCCCTTAAAGACCATAGGGGCTGTTCAAAGGACTTGGCCAATAGGTATCAGCACTACTGCAGTCTGTTTGGGACTTGATAATAACCACACTGTGCATGTAGCAGCATAGGAACCAAACCCCATATTTACCCCCATTGGATAAGGAATTCAGACGTACAATTTGACTCAGTTCAGTTCAGTCACTCAGTGGTGTCTGACTGTTTGCGACCCTATGGACTGCAGCACACCAGGTTTCCCTATCCATCACCAACTCCCGGAGCTTACTCAAACTCATGTCCTTCGAGTTGGTGATGTCATCCAACCATCTCATCCTCTGTCGTCCCCTTCTCCTCCTGCCTTCTATCTTTCCCAGCATCACAGTCTTTTCCAATGAGTCAGTTCTTCACATCAGGTGGCCAAATTATTGCAGTTTCAGCTTCAGCATCAGTCCTTCGAATGAATATTCAGGACTGATTTCCTTTAGGATGTGCCAGTTGGATCTTCTTGCAGCCCAAGGGACTCTCAAGAGTCTTCTCCAACACCACAGTTCAAAAGCATCGATTCTTTGGCCCTCAGCTTTCTTTATAGTCCAACTCTCACATCCATACATGGCTACTGGAGAAACCATAGCCTTGACTAGACAGACCTTTGTTGGCAAAGTAATGACAACTTGACTAGGCTATGTAAATTTCCCAGAGTGGAAACGAAAGAGAAATTAAGCGCTTACTGAAGAAAAATAAGATCTATGGCCATTTTTGTTCCCAGAGTTTTTGAAACAGTTCTCATGGGTGACATTAGAGCCACATCTTAGAGATAGCTCTTGGTATATCTAGCAGTACTGTTTCAATATTTACTATGGAAAAGCAAACCTGAAGGTCAAAAGGTACATGACTTCACATGACACAGGTTTCACGTGACACAGCAGGATATGTAGAGGTTCCATTTCAAGCCCTCAGTTACCCCACATCTATGGATAAATTCATTCCTTCCCTTTCTTTCCTTCCTCTCCTCCCCTTCCCTCTTCACTGGTGCTTGTTCTCTTTCTCTCTCACTCTCCTCTCTTTCTCCTAAAATCCTCAAATTCTCCTAGCCTTTACTAAGTGCTTTCAGCAAATCCAGCCTTCTTTCCTTCTTCTTTCTCTTCTGTCTTTGGGATCTCCACCTGCCCTTACTCCATCCCTTCCTCTCAGCTTTTTCACCAGCTTCTATCAAAGCCTGAACTTAGAATGAATCTGGTCAGCTCTCTCATTCAAAGGTTTACTCTATTCATAAGGATTGATGTGCTTACTCTCCCAAGGGTATTTACATTTTTACAGGTGGTAAAAGTAAAAAAGGAATAAAGCTGTAAAAGAAAACTTTCAATCACTGGAAAACTAATGGAGGGAGCCATTGAGATATCAGTGGAGTTTTCCCCAAGCCCCTTAAGAAAGCTATAAATTCAATTCCATAATAAGGAGCACTTCTCAGTTTCCTAAGAGGTACCTGCTGGAATTTTGGCCCTGATTTGGATCCTAGCCTCATGTTTTTCTGGTGTGGTGTTTTCTCATCAGAACCAGAACTTCTGGACTCAGTAGCAATAATTCTCCTGGAACATTCAAAAACTTTAGAGCCTGGAAATGCTTGGGAGGGAAAGAGTTAATGCTCCGAAGTACCCATCAAGGCTGAGTCAAAGGGTCTCAACAGAAACCTGAGCAGGAGATCAATCACCTGCATTCAGACTAACCACTTTCCTATGGAGAGCTGGGTGGTCTGCCAAAGCAGGTTTCCCCATGCCCTGGGGGGACGGGGCTCTGAGAAGAAACCAGTTCAACAATGAGCAAACTAATGATTAATGGTGCTTCCTGCTCTCAGTTAGAGGTGGGTGGGCAGCAGGGTGCTGGAAGAAAAGCAAACAGCTGAATATTAGATTGCAGTGTGGACAGAAACCACTTACACTTTTAGATTCTGTATCATTCTTGGGATTGAGGAATACAATTGAAGCCCGCTCTTCTTATGGAAAAGAGTAAACTGCTGTTCCATTATAAGTTAATTTTTATTAATTTGCTCATTTATCATTAAAGATGTTTTTAAAAACTCAGTAGCATTATCTTCTTTATTATCTCAAAAGGTATAGTAACTCTTTAGTACCACACTTATATAATACTTTTAAGGAAAGAGGAGACTGCATGTGTGGGCCTTCTTACTGTATGTATGCATCATATATGCACATACAGAATACATGTACACAGGCACATATATATTTACAATACATAGATTCTAAAACACTAATGAATTCATACTGTCAGGTAAATCTGCACAGTCCTGTTTCTCAACAGAGGGACTGGAATGGTACAGAGTGTAACAACAGTGTGAGTTCTGTGGGAGGGATTAAGAGAGTGGGGAGAGACAGGCTTGATGAGTGAGACTCAGAGTCATTTCTCTATTCCGCCTCCAGTGCCCTCCCATGAATCAAGGTTGCTTGTGACATTACACTTGGCAGCTTAAATAAAACAGATGAAAAAACAAGGTTGTTATTCCAGAAGTAAAATTTAAGCACACTGAGAAGTCTCAGTATATACAGAGAGCTCACATCCTATGTGAGCATTTGTGCTGGCTATCTGCATATTTGTGCATACACATGCGTGGGAGACAGAATTCCTACATTCAGACCTGGCTCTCCTGCTAACTAGCTAGTGAGGTAATCAGGCAATTCATCTTGCCTCAAAAATTCCTATTTGCTCATCAATAAAATGAAGGAGAGTTAGCTATCCTTAAGGTCCTTTACCACTTAAAGATGGGCTTCCCTTGTGGCTCAGACAGTAAAGAACCTGCCTGCAATGTGGAAGACCTGGGTTTGATCCCAGGGTTGGGAAGATCCCCTGAGAACGGAATGGCACCCATTCCAGAATTCCATGGACAGAGGAGCCTGGCGAGCTACAGTCCACAGGCTCACAAAGAGTCAGAAATGACTGAGTGACTAACACACAAACATTTGTGTATAGAAGGTCATTATCAAGCAACCAGGAAAAACTCTTGTTCTTTGATCTGACCCCTAACTCACTGTGGTGTGGTGTGTAGAAGGAAGCCATCCACAGGAAGGCAGAAGCAGCTCTAGGACCACTATGACAAACTGCAGGCCATCTCCCTCAGTCTCTCTCTATGACTCAAAAATGATAGTTACATCACAGACTTCTAAGTCTGACAAGCTCATGTTCAAGTCCAGCAATACCAGTCACTAGTTATGTATCATTCGACTTATCACTACGTGGTCAATCCTCCATATCCAAAGATTCCATAGCTGCCTCAGTTGGTTGAAGCTGAGAGTCCTTCACGTTTTATACAAGAGGCTTGAGCATCTGTGGATTTTGGTATCTGAGGGGAGTCCTGGAACCCAAGGGACGACAGTACTATCCTAATTCTCAGTTTTTCTCCCCTGGAAATATCCACCTCAACAAGCTCTTTTAAGGCTTAAGTATGAGAATGTGGATGATATTTTTGAATACTAAGTATTCAAAACAAATGTGGGTATTAATATATATGCATATCAATATATATTTAACGTATTACATATTTATTATTAAATCTCTGGTAAGCTTGATTTATAAACATTTATGAAAAAAGATTACATATCTTCTACTTGGCAGTAGGAAAATAGAAACTAATTATTCATGAAGGAAAAGGTTTTCATTTTCTATGGAGAAGAATGTTTGGAAATCAGAAAAAGTAAGTTTAATGAGATGAAACAAACAGACAACTGAACATTATATTTTAGATACCTAGTCAACCACTGAGAATTATTCCATACAACTTTCTGATGTATATCCTGTTAACCATCTATAATATGGATGACTGGAGTGGCCACCACGATGATGATCCCCATGTTAAAGCAACCAAGATTAAGCACCCTATCTATGCATTCATGGATACTAAATACTTCCTTCGGATTCCTCCAGAATGAAAGCTCATGGAGAGCACGGGCTGTGCTTATCTTCCCCAGTGCTAGATCTCAAAGGCCTAGAACAGTGCCTGGTACCTGACAGGTGCTCAAAAATACCATATTACAGACATCTGATTAATTCGTTCTACTATTTCTTATCTGTCTGTTCCTGCCAAAATGTAAGCTCCATGAGGCAATGAATATTACTTTGTTCAGTGATGTGTCTCACATGCCTACAATGGTGCCTAGCACACTTTAGGGGGTTTCATAAATGTTTTGAGACTGAGGACTAACGAGAGTAGGAAGAGTAATTTAGAAATAGTAAAGTCTCAGTAATCTAGGCTGCTCAAGGAGCTTCTTAACCTTTAGTTTCCAATGGCGGTTTCAAGGAAAATGGCTTCTACTGCCCCTTAAATGCAGAGTATTCAGCTAAATAACCAGACCTTTCAGGAGTTTCTGAGAAGATGAAGACAGGGGAAAAAAGTCAGTTCCATATCCAAGGTTGCAAAGGCTGCTCCACATTCATCCAAACTCACGCTCTCCTACACTGGTTTGTCAAATCCTTTATTTAAATATCTCATTATCTAAGACAATTTTATACTTACTGTCATGAAGGCTTATGAAACCTGCAAACCTGTCTTGCTGGAACAGGTACAATTTAAGCCAGTGATTGTTCAAAAGAGAAAGGAAAGGTGAAGAATGGCACCATTGTGAAGATTTAGAGCAGGAAGGTAGACAGCCTTCGGAGCTAACCTCTGTTCTCCAGGGTGTTTGTTTAGGCTCCTTAGACAATACATGTAGCCTAAAGATAGAGGGGGAAAAATTGTAAGTCTTCATGTATAATTTTTGTTGTTATATCTAAACTGATAGTTGAGGGCTAGGAGCTGAAACAATATTTTATAGAAGTATCATGTTGAAGTTTTTGCAGGTTTCAAAATATTTAAATATGTAAATTTCAATGAAGAGATGTTCAGATTTTTTTGATAGTCTAATGATTTTAAGCATCTCATTTCTAGTCACACACTGACAAAAGATGTTCAGATTGCAGTGTGAGATGGTTTCTATGGTTACAGTTGTTTCCTAGCATTTTAGTGACATCTTTTGTGAGCATTGGCTGCTTCACTTATTTGTCACTAATGTATGTGTAGAACTATAGTTAATAGCCTTGGGCGGACAAATTTTTTTTTTTTTCTGAATGGCTGTATTGTTTTTTAGCAGCATTTTTCAATAAGGTGACAATGCATTAGAATACTAATGGTATGTATGGTATTTTAAGATGTCAAGTTTTCAATAAAATGATAATGAAAATTTTGCATTTCATTTAATAGTTAAATATTCATGAATTTTCACAGCATGATGAACTGAGTGAAAAATAAAGAAACTGTATAATGTATAATACTAAACATCATAAATTAAGTTTCTTTTCATAGAAGCTATTCAAGAGTGTTTAATATATGGTTCTTCATGGATTTAGACCAATCTGAGCTAAATTAAAGGAATCCAAAAAGGAAACTTGTTTAAACCAATTTAACATATTTTAACACAGCATGTTTACAATGTAACAATTTAAAGGAAAATGACACATTACAAACAATATATACATTATATTAAAATTATGATCACTAAGTGGGGAATATAATCATCGGGCAACAATATTTTAAAGAAAGAAATTGTGAAGTAGCAGATGGAGGCATGCATGGGAGTAAAGCCTTGTGACATAACAATGAGTAATAAGATGAAAGTAAGCATAGAAATTGAGACTCTAAAAGTTCTGTCCAATGATGAGCTATTTCAGGCATTAGACTAATTTCTGGAGAACCTAGGCATGAATATCATGTCTCCCCTTTGGCCCTGGACTGATCCAGTTCTAATTCAAATGTTAGAGTAAGGAAAAAATACTGCCCAACATCAGAGATTAAAAGACTGTTCATCCAAATTCACATATCATTGTTGTCTGCAGCAGGATCCACTCCAACTGCCTGTTACAAAGGGTGCATCTATAATGAGTATTTGGAGATGCTGTATATGGAGCTGAGCTATCAGAGAAGTGACTAGCGGAATTCTAATTACTGATCACTTTGATATGGAAGATTTGACTCCCTTTTAAGAAAGATATTGACAATCACTAAATAACCCACAACCTCCTCTGCCAACCTCACGGCTGAGAATTGTTCAGTTACACTCTCCTGACTGGCCAGGCATTCCGCTGACCTATCCTATTATCACTGTAGGATGGGAATGAGAGAACCATAAGACTGAGACACAGAAGGAAGACTTGGCTTCTACTGAGAGTGAATCAACAGCAGAACCAAAATAAAGTAGATAGAAAATCATGGAGGTTCCTTAGGAAAAGAAAAAAACAGAACTACCATATGATCCAGCAATCCCACTCCCGGGCATATATCCAGAGAAAACCATTATTCAAAAAGATGCATGCGCCACAATGTTCACAGCAGCACTATTTACAATAGCAGAGCATAGAAGCAACCTAAATGCCCATTGATAGAGAAATGGATACAGAAGATCTGGTACATATATACAATGGAATATTGCTCAGCCATAAAAGAATGAAATAATACTATTTGCAGCGACATGGATAGACTTAGAGATTATCATACTAAGTAAATCAGATAGAGAAGGACAAACAAGGTATCACTTACATGTGGAACCTAAAAAAGTGATACTAATAACTTATTTACAAATAGGAACAGACTCACAGTCTTCAGAAACAAATTTATGGTTACCAAAGGGGAAAGGTGGGAGGGGAGTTGTAAATTAGAGGTTTGGAATTAATATATACACACTAATGTATATATAATAGATAATCAACAAGGCCCTACTGTATAGCACAGGGAATTCTACTCAATCTTCTGTAATAACCTATATGGGAAAAGAATGTGAAAAAGAATGGATATATTTATATGTATAACTGAATCACTTTGCTGTATACCTGAAACTAACACAACATTGTAAATCAGATTTGTCTGCGGATGTGCACTTGGAATGTAAAATTCTAAATCTTTTAGGTTAAAAGCATCATCAGAGTATTATTGCTTTACCCAGATTGGTGGTTAACTTGGTGCTATTCATCTCTCACAGGTATCATTGTCACTAATTTCCTTAATGCCTAACATATACCTGTGTAATAATACTGACAGATAAATAAATGCAGATGGGAATCAAATATAGTTCTTTTTAAAAGTATTTTATACATGAGAATGTTACTGTAAACTCTATTATTTAACCAATTTAGTATTATCCTTGATCATGTTAAATGGGTAATCATTTTACATATTAAGGAACCGAATTACCAATGAAAACAAAATAATTGATAAAAGTAAAAAACAAATTTCATGTAAGGCTTCTTTAATTATTTCCCTGAATTTTAATAGACTATGCAAATCTAGTTCATTCTAACAAATGATTCTTATTTATTAAATACCAAGTGGATAAATTTTGTTACTCAGTGTCCTGGCTCTACCACTTACTAGTTATTAAACCTAATGGGGGCAACCTCACCTTTCATGCCTCAGTTTTTTCACCTGTAAATGTGGGCAACTGGAGCACCTACTTTATAAAATACTACATACACTAAATGAGATCAATACATATATAACACTTAGCATTATGCTAGTCAAATTATTGCAAGAACACATAAATATTAGTTATCTTCAACATCATTATGCATGCATGTGTGTGGGCTCAGTTGCTTCAGTTGTGTCCAATTCTTTGCGACCCTATGGATTGTAGCCGACCAGGCTCCTCTGTCTATGGGATTGTCCAGGCAAGAATACTGAAGTGGGTTGCCATGCCCTCCTCCAGGGTATCTTCCCTACCCAGGGATCAAACCTGTGACTCATGTCTCCTACACTGGCAGAAGGGTTCTTTACCACTAGTGCCACCTGGGAAGCCCCTCAACATCATTATAGTCAATGTTAATTTACTCAGAGAAAGTGTAAGAACCAGTAGGGAAATGGTGGGCAAAAGACATTAAAGATTTTCCTAGCACAAATGTCATGAAAGTGAATATAGGTACAAACAGTATTTTAATGGAATATCTTAAGCCAGATAAAATATTGTGGGCAAGAAGTCAACAGAGCAAATTGGCTCACTTTCTAGTCATCAGCTCCCTTATCCATGCAAGTAGGTTGGCATAACTGATCTCTTCTTGGTCTAAATGGTGATTATGGTACAACTTTTTGAAACCTGATGCCTAGAAAGAATTTATAATAAAAAGGGACAAGTACTGTATGATCCCATTTATCTGGGGTACCTTAAATAGTATTCATAGAGGCAGAAATTAGAATAGTGGTAGAATAGTGGTTCCCAGGGTTGAGGGGAGAGAGGATGGGAAGTTCTTATCTGATGGGCACAGAGATGCAGTTTGGGATGATAAAAGTGTTCTGAGATGTACGGTGGGGATGGTTGCACAGTAATGTGAGGTACTTAACACCACAGAACTGAACATTTAAAATGGTTAAAGTGGGGAATTCCCTGGCATCCAGTGTTTAGGACTCTGGGCTCTAAATGCCAAGGGCCTGGGTTAAATTCCCAGGCAGGAAACTAAAATCCCACAAGCCATGCAGTGTGGCCAAAAAATAATAAATAAAATAAAATTTTAAAAAGAAAATGGTTAAAGTAGTAAATTTTATGTGAAGTATGCTGCTGCTGCTAAGTCGCTTCAGTCGTGTCCGACTCTGTGCGACCCCATAGACGGCAGCCCACCAGGCTCCGCCGTCCCTGGGATTCTCCAGGCAAGAATACTGGAGTGGGTTGCCGTTTCCTTCTCCAGTGCATGAAAGGGAAAAGTGAAAGTGAAGTCGCTCAGTCGTCCGACTCTTAGCGACCCCATGGACTGTAGCCTACCAGGCTCCTCCGTCCATGGGATTTTCCAGGCAAGAGTACTGGAGTGGGGTGCCGTATATTTAGCCACAATAAAAAAGAAAAATATAAATGACCAATAAATGTTCAGTGGAAAAAAAAAAAAGGAATATAGTTAATCCAATTTACTGAGGTAAAAACAATGACCCTTGTCCATAATTTCAGGCACTTGGTCAAATAACATATTATGATTTTTGTCTGTTTGTATGATGCCCAAGACTCTAGGACTTTGATTTTAGTATTATCTTATCAAAAGTCTCTCATTAATTTTAGGTAACTCTTTTGGCTTCAGACTTGAGAATAAAACAGTTACATCACATCACTATCAAAAAAGTCCACTTCAGTGCCTCAGGAAGTCTAATGAGACCATTGTGATCAGCACTCCTAGCTAGGAGATCTTCTTCTTTACAATACATCAGTCTCTTGTACAGAACGACTAAAGAGAGCATTATCGAGACAATTTGTGGCTAATGCATTCTCCTTTATGCATTTCTAGGCTGATGACCAGCCCCATTAAATATCACCCCAAATGGACCGGGACTGCTACAGAACAGGAGAAAGTAGACATTTTCTTCCTGCATAAGTACAGCCAACACAAACATCACCCAACACAAGTGCTGCCCTGGCATTTCTTTTCCATTTTGAGGTGTTTCTTGTATGTCTCAGGAGATAGAAAACTAATATCCTGTCTGCAGAGATTCCAATCAAGCAAGCACTTCATTTAGCTAGGATCAGACTAACAGCAAATTTGATCTTTAGTTTCAAGGCCTTATCCTTTCACCCAAAAGTTACCCTGATTTCAAATAGCCCCATTTCTCTGTTTTATCAAGAAGTAGCAACAATCTACTACCACCACTGTTATTATGGCATTTCAATCAACTCGTTTCATTGTGGTTTGAGAAAACACTTTGTTGAAAACCAAAGGAAAATCTGCCACGTTTCCATTCAGACATATGGCAGGGAAAAAAAGCTTAATAACCAGTAATCAGAGTCTGCCTTCCCTGGGTGGAATCCACTGTGGACAAAAACAATTTCTGCTGCATTGGACAAAAATAGTTCATCGATGTTATTCTTCAAGAGATAGTAAAATAACTCCTTCTCATCTGATATCCCAAAACTAGGGGGGAAAGAGTTTAGATAATGTTGGGATCGATAAAGTCACAAAAGCAGAGTCAAGGAGGAAATACATCTTGAAATTACTGTCTTGCTCTTTTTTATCACAGAACTAGCCAAAGAATAGTCAGGGCCATTATGAAGGCTGGTATTACAACAAGTTTTAGTTCAGGGAATCATCGAAGTTAAAGACAACAAAGATACAATATGTATCTACTTAGAGTAGTGATTGCCCTGATCAACAATCTGCAGTGATTTTCCCTTTCAGAAAATAGACCTCTGATTACTCCCCAAGGTTTAAATAATTCAGAATAGTGAATATGAAAACTTATTTTTTGATATATTTCAAACTGACATTTGAATATGGATATATATTCTATAGAAGATTAATACAAACAAATTAACAAGGCTTCATGAAAGTCCAAGCTCAGGGGAAAGGAAGAAATATCCCTTTTCTTCATTATGTATCAAGACCCTTTAACTCTTTCCCATAACCTTCCATGCTCAGAGTATTTTACTTTTGTCCCTGCTTTATCACTCTCTCAGGCAAAAGTGCCCCTCTCTACAAATTGCTCTTTCTTCAAAGGGCATGTGTTTCATTTCCAAAAGGATTCTCAGTCTACACAGTGAATAGCAGAAGTTGTTATGTCAACAAAACAAAAAAGTAGGCAGAACATGTTTTCATGATAATACAGTGATTCCTAAACGTTGCTGCACATTAGAATGGTCTACAAAGTTTTTGAAAAACCTGCTGCTCAGGTCATAATCCAAGCCAATGAAATCAGAATGTCTAGGGGTGCGAGCCAAACACAGTATCTTTTTAAAGATTCCCAGGTAATTCCACTGTGCAGCAAAGCTTGGGGAACATTTCAATATATGTGGTGGTTTAGTCACTCAGTCGTGTCTGACTCTGCGACCCCTGGACTGTAGCCCGCCAGGCTCCTCTGTCCATAGGATTCTCCAGGCAAGAATACTGGAGTGGGTTGCCATTTCCTTCTCCAACTTCAAGATATAATGGAAGTCAAAATTTGTTATTAATTACATGCCAATAAAACATCTCTTTACACAAATAGTCAAGAACTGGCACTGTATTTTTTAATATTTATGTATCTGGCTACACCAGATCTTAGTTGCAGCACTCAGGATCTTTAGCCGTGGCATACAAACTCTTAGTTGCAGCATGTGGGATCTAGTTCCCTGATCCAGGATTCAACCTAGACCACCTGCCTTGGAAGCTCAAGAGTCTCAGCCACTGGATCACCAGGGAAGACCCAAGAATTGGCAATGTTTTGATTTCTTAGTGTTATTTAATCTTTAATAATCCTAGAAAAGTCAATTCAAAGTGAAGTTGTCAGGATAAATAATAAACAGCATTGCTTCTTTTTTTATCATTATTACATCAATACCACATTAGCCTCACTAGATATTTTCTTATTCTCAATTTTCTTTTTACAATTTTGTTTCTACTATCATTTTTCTGATAGGGCTGGCAAACACTGTACTCACAGAGGAAGGTGTGTTCACTCCCTGCAAGAGATGGATCTTTCTAGGAAGGCTGTTTTTCCAGTATGGTATAGGTTCTGTGATATGAGGGGAAGCGTCAAGCCACATCCATTGTAATCTCTTAATTTTTGTCCTCAGACTCCAAAACCTTATTCCCACCTAGAAACAGTGTGTTAAATCCTTATTTTGTACCTTCCATTTGTAGATAATGCAAATATCTTTCCACTCAAAACTTATTCTCTATGTCAACAAACAATTTAAAAATCTATTTCTATCACCCAATTCCTTTTCTAAGGAAAATAATTTCTATATTCTGATTGAAAAGCTGAAGAAATTACTAGATAATCCAAGCTTATTTTGACCAGCTTCCTTAAAATGCTACTTAACCAGCCTGTTGCCTTTGTCCAAATGCCATTATGACTTTTAATATCTGTATTCTCAGACATCTGGTTCCTTTTCTTTCAGGTTCTTTTCTTTCTTTTTGATTAAGACAACCTTGGAAACAATCAACTTCACTTTTATTTTGTAGAGTATAGATGATTTTATTATCTGAATGCTTCCTTGTCTCTTCACTTTTTCTTGTCCAGTAATTGATATATTCATATATAAGAATACAAACAGAAGGAAAATTAAATAAACCCTTTCAAAAATTCCCTTGGTATCATGAGAGCTAATCAAAATAAAAAAAATTAATATAAATCCAACCGAGTTAATTCTTGCTTACACCTTGATTTCCATAAACATTTATTAGTTTCCTTAACAGATTTTGGAAGTCTCCTTTAAGTTCAGAGTACCATAGTTTCTAAGTCCTTATACTATGCCTTATTTATGAACCTACCTACCATGATTCTAACTTGAGTTAACAATAAGTTAACAAGCATTTACTAAAGGTCTACTCCATGCCTGGCACTGTGCAAGGCATTATAAAGAAGGCAGAAGGAAAGGAGCCAGAGAATCACCCCTGGAATTAGTAACCTGGATGAGCAGGTGAAATGCTATTGGTTATAAAACACGGCCATTTTCTGAACTGCTAAGAAAGGAAAAACAGGCACCTTATTAAATTTTGACATGTTATCATGTATGTCAAGATGCATTGACATTTTAAGAGGTATTCTAATTTTAGAAATGCAAAAATGTAAAGTGCATCTTAGTTTTAAACACAATAGGTTATATACTGTAACAACCAGAAAATAATACACAACAATGCTAGATACAGGAGAGGTTGTAAACACAGTGATGGGTAAAGGGTTGCTGCAATAGATATCACTGCAACCACTTGGATGGTTTGCACAACAACAAAATCTAAATGGGACAGAAAGTCAAAAGCACCAGTGAAGTCCCCTGAGTTCTGTATCACGCAGGGTGGCAAATCCCTATGTACTCACTTTAATGAGAAAAGCACACTGAACACCACACTCACATCTGATCCACTGTCACGTCCTACTTATCTTACACCCACAATCTTTCACATCCATCCCCTTTTTTCCTTTCACACTTCCCACTGTACCATTTCCTCTCACAATTTTCTCTACCAAATCTCTCTAGGCAGTATCTAAATTAATCTTCCCTGTTCATAGCTCTGAGCACAGCAATCCCAACATCGTGGAGATGGTAACAATGGCTAATCAATGATGACTAAACTACTTATCTGGCATTCAAAGCCCTAGAAGACCTACCCTGGTAGATGTTATCTCCTAGTTTTCTATTGCAACAGTAGTTCTCTTAAAACATTTCCATTTAATTGACTCATCATATCAATATTCTCCATTCCCTGTAATCTGGCCTCTGTGAAACATTGATGATTAAACACTCCGGGCTAGCAAGTAATACAGTACATCTGTGCCCTTTTCCCACCAATTAGCTATATGCTTGTCCAAACTTATTTATGCCAGTATTACTTGCTCTTGCAATTATGGGATTTAATTAAACACAAATAATGATAAAATATGAGTACAGGAATTAAATTGTTTCTATGAAAAATGAGCTATGTGCTTGATTAAAAAACACCAAGCCAACAAAAGAATGATGTCAAATTAAAAATGGGTGATACAACTATCCATGGGGTTGCAAAGAGTCAAACACGACTGAGCGACTGAACTGACTGATACAGCCGTAACAGATTGAGAAAATAAATAATAAAAGTATAGAAAGATACCACACTCAGATTGCTGTCAAGTGTCTCCCAGTTTTGCTCCATGTTAAATAAACCAAACTGGTTTATATCAATTCAAGCATAAAATGGTGTGTTTTGGGCAAGATCTACAATCAGCAGACTCCTACTCCAAGAAAATGATCTGTTCTTCAGGAAAAGATTGGCAAATAAATGTATGCCTGTACATTTTATGTTAAAAAGGCTACATGTGTTGTTTTTTTAATGATTCCCCACTTTTACCAAACTTTCAACTCACAAACTAGCTATTGATATCAACTCACTTGATACAGAAATTCTTGTCCTACCCTGGGCGCTAACCAAACTTTTATCTCCTAGACCCATACCATTTCTTCTTCAAGAAATAAGGATTTCTCACATCTCCTACTATTCAAATCAACATAAACCTCAAGAATCCGTGCAGATGTCCCTATCCCTGTGAAGTATTTCCTGAAGCCTTCCAGCCAGAAATCAGAGTCAGAGGTACCTGAAGGTTCTAATATCAGTCCTATCGTCTACTGTGGGGACCTAATCAAATCCATTTAACCTGTAAGTCTCAATTTCTTCATCTACGAAGTGGGGAAATACCTATCCACATAGGGTTATTAAAGGGTTTAATGTGTAAAACACTAAGAATAATGACTGTAAGGTAGGTGGGTTCAAAAATGAGATCCCAACCTCCATCCATGTATCCTTCTTTTGGACGCTTACAGACCCTTGCTCTTCTTTCATGATTCTTTTTTCCTGTTGTTTAGTCGCTCAGTTGTGTCCGACTCTTGTGACCCCATGGACTGTAGCCTAGCAGGCTCCTCTGTCCATGAGATTTTCCAGGCAAGAATACTGGAGTGGGTTGCCATTTCCTTCTCCAGGGGATCTTCCTGACCCAGGGATCAAACCTGCATCTCTCATGTCTCCTGCATTGGCAGAAGAGTTCTTTATTGCTGAGCCACAGGGGAAGCCCTGTATTGTAACGGTTTCAGTATTGTCTCTTCCGCTCTACAGAGGATATACTCCTTGACTGCTAAGCTGTGCAGCTAATATGTTTTGTGATCAGTTGTCTTGCTCTTAAATAAATAGACCATTAAGTGAAAGACTGAATGACTGATGAACTTTTATTCTGGTTAGATAAATAGAGGCCTGGCAAAAGAATAACAAAAATAAAAAAAAAAACAGTTTACAGTATTTTACACATTTTGTATTCGACTTTCTATTAGACTTTCTTCAATAGGATAGTTAAATGCTTAATTGCAACAAATTATAGCAGCTTGGGCTTTCCTGGTGGCTCAGACAGTAAAAGAATCTGCCTGGAATGCAGGAGACCCAGGTTCGATCCCTGGGTTGGGAAGATCCCCTGGAGAAGCAAATGGCAACCCACTCTAGTATTCTTGCCTGGAGAATGCTATGCACAGAGGAGCCTGGTGGACTACAGTCTATGGGGTTGCAAAGAGTTGGACAGGACTGAGCAACTAACACACATTTAGTTTTTCAGTTGGTAGGACCTTAAAGATGCATGCTTCTGTATTTCTTTTTTGAAAGGCTTCATTTTTTGTTTCTTTGTTGATTCTGCCTTTCTCCTAAAAACTGCTGAAGGACTAGATTACACCTGACAGCAGTCTTGGCAGCCTCTGGAGAATTCCAGTCTTTGCAATGCAATGTTCTTTGGGAGAAAAGAAACCTTTTTCCTGCTTTCCTCCTCCCTCTCAGCCCCCTCAAATCCCCCCAAAGAATTAAAACTCTGCATTCTTTTTAGTTGACAATTGACTGGAACATTTTGCAAATAAGTGCTAGGCCTCGATGAGGTGCAAAATACTGACTGTATTAGCTAGTTATTTAGAGAGATGTTAAGATGCTCTTGCCAACATACATTCAATTTAGGCTTTGGATGTTTTGTGTGATCTCCCAGGCAGCATTTGCTTGAAGATGTTGGAATTTAATTTTAAAGTTTTCACATTTGTGGGGGTTTTTTGTTCTTAATTTTAAAAGCAGCAATAATTTTAGTTCTTTAGAACAGACTCTAGGGTTAATCTTTGTATATGTATATATGATTATACACATATATGTAAAGTCTAAAAAAAAATATTATGCTTTCTTCTTCTTTTGCTCTCTTCTAATTTTTGTCATTGAACTTAAACTTTCTCAGTGTCAAAAAACTTTAAATGGAATGGCAGTGCTGTTTTTGTAGAGATGGCTTTTTTAGGTCCACATCCTTCTTGGGTTAAACATGTAGATTCACATGTAATTCTACAATCATAGACTACAAGGTTATTAAGGGGCAATGAAAGATCTCTTAGCTACCTACCATGTAAGGCATGTGACAGAACCCACTTAAGTCACATATAATGAAGGATTTCTCAACCAGGAGGAACTATGTTCCTTGATAAAGGTCATTTCAAACTATCACTAATTAATATTTATAATAGTTACAACAATGTATGTTTGTACATGTAGAAGACATTCATTATTTCGGCTGTCCGACTGAAGATGCAGACATATCTGGACATGTTTAGCAAAATATTAGGTTAAGCTTAACTAGGGCTTTGTCACACATGCATGCATGATGTTATGCACTTCACAGCTCTAGGGGAACCATTCATGTCATGGTCCTGGTGCGGGCTGGAAAAGAACTTCCAGAGATGAGACAGAATGAGAGGGAAATAAAGCTTATTAGAGTGGGAGACACTGTTAGAACAGGGGCCAGCTCAAGGGAGAACAAACATTGAATTGAACGGGGGTCTTTAGTCCACTTTTATACCCAGGGTACATGGAGTGGGATAGGGGTCTTGTGGATCATTTGCTGATTGGATGAGGCATGTATACTGGGTGGGGGAAGAAAGAGTAGGGCAAATACCTTCTCCCTATGGGGTAGGAGGGGAAACAGGTTATATTGTTCCCTTAACAGTTACAACATGGGGGAGGGAAGGATGATAAGGGTCTGGCTTCTCCGTTCCTGCATTCCAAGACCCTCCTTGGTTTTACCTGCTCTTTCGTCTTTGGGTCACCACAATTCACACAGACTATTACATTATGACAAGCATGGAACCTTGACCTAGGGTGAAACAGGGGCTCTGGGTGGACAAAAATATTAGCAACAGGGACAGAAGCTTTGAGAAGGCCAACAGTAGCATCAGACATCCAGCTTTAGTGTTCACCAAAAGAGCATACAAAGTAAACTGTGTTGCAGACTGATTCACAAGCAAATAAGATTCCCCCTGGGGACCCCCAGAAATGCTTGGAAGAGAGGAAATTTTTGAATGACTCTAGTTCCTTCATGAGATGGAAATAAGGTTCAAAAATATAAATGACTTTCCCAAGGACATTCAGGTAGACAAACCAGGAATAGAAGTCACTGTTTTTTTCACAGTCATGTACAACAACCAGTAGTCTATAAATGATAACTCTGTGAATGACATATTTTTACATTAAATAAAAGATTGAAATAGAGGGCCACCTCTGAGAGTGTGCCCTAACGTTATCAACATTATCCTTATAAAACTGGACTGAGAATTATTTAATAGCCAAGTACTTTGTGATATCAATAAACAAGAAAAAAATACAAACTTGCATCCAGTCCTGATACAATTATTTCATTGAAAGATTCTTTTTGCTATGACAATGACTAAACACTGTCAGATATAGTCTACCACCCATCCACCTTACACTGAAGTTGCAGGTCATTTTAGAGAACAGCATTGAAAGAGAAGCTTCAAAACTAGTTTTGATATTCTCAAGTGTAACCTGTTGAAATGACTAATAGCTGTACCTATGCCCCATGTTTGAAAGTTTTAAATCAAATTTTGCTGTATATGCCTTCCACTGTTTACTTACAATTGCATGGACTTTGATACCAGCATACTTCCATGGGAATTCCAGCTTGATACTTATAAACTGTGTAGCCTTGGATCAGTCACTGAGCCTTTCTGAAGCCATTTCCTCATTGTGTATAATTTTACACAATTATAACACATAATGTTATAATTGTGTAAAATACAATTATAACATTCACCTTGTAAAACTATAGGCATAGAGATGTTACCTGATATAGAATTTCACAAATGGTATTGGTAACCATTACTATTTTTGTTACATAATTGTTGATATAGAAATCCAGTATTTTAGTCCTTAAGAACTAAAGATTAAGTACATGCAACAGAATGTGTACAGAATCTTAAGTGATGAATATAAGATCTTCACAAAGAAGATAAGATCAGAAGAAGAAAAGATGATCTAAATCTGTTCAAATACTGACATATGTACAAATTTACTAGTATATCACATGATATGGAACCAACCTAGCCTTCTTCTTACTATTTATAATTTTATTAAAATTTTACCAATGTGATACTTATATAATTCAACCAATGTTCCCGATGACTCAGCTGGTAAAGAATCCGCCTGCAATGCAGGAGATCCTGGTTCAATTCCTGGGTCGGGAAGATCCCCTGAAGCAGGGATAGGTGACCCACTCCAGTATTCTTGGGCTTCCCTGGTGGCTCAGACAGTAAAGAATCTGCCTGCAATGTGGGAGAGCTGGGTTCAATCCCTGGGTTGAGAAGACCCCCCTGGAGGAGGGTATGGCAACTCACTCTAGTATTCTTGTCTAGAGAATCCCCATGGACAGAGGAGCCTGGTGGGCTACAGTCCACGGGGTCACACAGAGTCAGATACGACTGAGTGACTCAGCACAACATGGCACAGAAGTATATAAACAAATAAAAAATCATAGCCTTCCCTTTTCCTCCATTCACTTCCATTCCCCTAAGAAAATCAACATTCCCTGTTGGATAAATGTCCTTCCCTATATTATCCTATGATTACACCACCATATTCCAATATCTAAACTTGTTAATCTTACCACCATCACTCCAGCAACAAAGCACCTTGGAAATGTCAGCTTATGTTGTTCTCTTGTATGTCTCTCTCCATCCACATCTAAACTATGATATGCCACAGTTGGGGTAGAGGACCTTCTACTAAGAAGGTCCTCTTAAATGTTCACAGGAGACTGTTGGAATCTTTGTGAATTGGGACTCTACTCACCAAAGAGATAGCTGATATAGGCCACTGATTACGGCGATCTTTATGATCCAAGTCACCATACCTGTGAGAGTAAAGGGGAACACCATTAATAACTGCAGTGGATAACCAGGACTGTCTGACACTAACTGGTATATATTGTCTCCCTACATTTAATTCATACTGACACTTCTGCCTTCTTCTCAATCTCCTTCAAAACATGAGTTTAATTATATTATATCCAGTTCACAATTCTTCAATGACTCTGCACTCTTTAGAACAGTATTTCTAAAAATCTTTGTCTTGGGATATTAATGCCCTAGTGGCACTTTTTTTTTTTTTTAACTTAAAAGTACAAACTGGAGGCATGTAGATGCCACCTCACCCTATTGTCTTCAAACTACACTACATTCATATGACCAGCATGGCTTCTGAAAGTATTCAAGTTTAGGATCCCCATTACCAACTCCAAACTCATTTAATAACAAAGTCCTTCTCTCCTATACCCAGACCCTATCCCAGTGTGTATGTCTTCCAACTCGGTTGTTAGCTGCCTATCATTTTTATACTTGGCTATACTCCAAAATCACTGCAGATGGTGATTGCAGCCATGAAATTAAAAGACGCTTACTCCTTGGAAGGAAGGTTATGACAAACCTAGATAGCATATTTAAAAGCAGAGACATTACTTTGCCAACAAAGGTCCGTCTAGTCAAGGCTATGGTTTTTCCAGTAGTCATGTATGGATGTGAGAGTTGGACGGTGAAGAAAGCTGAGCACCGAAGAATTGATGCTTTTGAACTGTGGTGTTGGAGAAGACTCTTGAGAGTCCCTTGGACTGCAAGGAGATCCAACCAGTCCATCCTAAAGGAGATCAGTCCTGGGTGTTCATTGGAAGGACTAATGTTGAAGCTGAAACTCCAATACTTTGGCCACCTCATGCGAAGAGTTGACTCATTGGAAAAGACCCTAATGCTGGGAAGGATTGGGGGCAGGAGGAAAAGGGGACGACAGAGGATGAGATGGTTGGATGGCATCACCGACTCGATGGACATGGGTTTGGGTAAACTCCGGGAGTTGGTGATGGACAGGGAGGCCTGGCATGCTGCAATTCATGGGGTCGTGAAGAGTCAGACACGACTGAGCAACTAAACTGAACTGAACTGATACTCAGAACAAATGCTCAGTAAATATGTACTGAGAGGAGGTAGGGAAGGAAAACAGGACTAAAGGAAGAGAGGGAGAGTTATTTGATTAATTCAGTGGATACTCTCCATGTATTTCTGCCTAATTTATTTTTTTTCCAGTGTTACTAAGTGTTATACATAATTCATATACAACATTGTACAACAATGTGCAATTGGAGGTATACAACATATTGATTTGATATATGTATATATTGTGAAAGGATTACTACAATAAGTTTAGTAAATATCCATCACTTCACATAGTTAAAAATGTTTTTCCCTTGAGAACTTTACTTTTTCTCCTGAACTTTTTATTTTGTATTGGGGTATAGCCAATTAACAATGTTTTAACACTTTCAGGTGAACAGAAAAGGGATTCAGCACATACAAATGTATTCATTCTCTCCCAAACCCCCCTCCCATTCAGGCTGCCACATAACATGTGCTATACAATGGGTCTTTGTTGGTTATCCATTTTAAATACAGCAGTATGTACATTTAAGATCTACTCTCTTAGCACCTTTCAAACATGCCATATATCCCTAGAACGTATTTATTGTATAACTGGAAGTTTGTGTCTTTTGGCCATCTTTACCCAATCCCCTCCTCCCCACTTTAACCTACTGTATGGATTCAGGCAATCTTTCAGCAGATCAATGAATAATGCTGGTATTAAGGATACACAAGCTTCTTTCTACCCCTGTACATTTCCCTGTCACTGGAGTCACTAATGGGGGAAATTTGTCCTTTAAAAGTAATCCTGACTTGAGGAGGAAAGTACAGGCCCTGATTTGGGTGGGAAAACCTTTTATCCTAGCCCCTTTCCATGAGTACTAATTGCATGCGTGCATGCTAAGTCACTTCAGTCATGTCCGACTCGGTGCGACCCTATGGACTGTAGCCCACCATGCTCCTCTGTCCATGGGGATTCTCCAGGCAAGAATACTGGAATGGGTTGCCATGCCCTCCTCAAGGGGATCTTCCCAACCCAGGGATCAAACCCGCGATTCTTGTGTAAGTCTCCTGAATTGGCAGGTGGGTTTTTACCACTAGCACCACCTGGGAAGCCCTAATTAGTTAGTTGTAAAATGATAGGCAGAGAGCCCAAAGGTATGCCATAGAAACTAGGCAAGCTTAGTGGTCAGGAAGCTGCACAGAAGTGTAGAGGGACTATGAGATATAAGACCAAGGAGTGAGCAGTGAGTGAGTGGTGGAACTCCTTGAAGAAACACCAAAGGCAGGACTATAGTTGCTTAAGATCAATTATTTGGAGTTGCTAATTTTACTATTGAAATTTTCACTGTTGTACTTGGGATCAAAAAATGTCAGTCATTTCTTCAGATGTTTTAGGAAGTATGTTTTGGGGACACATTAAATGTGAACCCTACTGTTGACTGCTGTCGAGCAGTTAATGGTAGGATGGGGTCCCTAAAATATAGTTAGGTGTGGTCATCTTTCCCGCTGCCTTCTAGCTAAATTTGCTACGCAACCAAGAAGAATGTTTGAGGCAATTGTACTGTGAGAGAGCTGTTAATATATATCAAGATCTGCTGGTCTTGGAAAAGTTACTGTAGTCAGAAAAACATACATGATGATAATGATGATGATGGTTGTTGGTGTTGGTGGAGGCAATGATGGCTGTTGTAAACATGACAACGATTTGATAGGGTGAAAGAAGTACACAACCAAGAGTGAGAAAGCATTGGTACTAGCTCAGGTCTGCCATAGACCAGCTCCATGACTGTGAACAAATCATCTAATTATTCTAAGATGTTGATTTCTCATCTCTATGATGGGAAGATTAATACTTTCCTGTGTGCCTCTTAAGGCTGTTACATGGGAAAAGCAAGAAATAGATGGAATCACTCTGTAATCAGCAACATGCTTAAGTACTTAATGATACAGATTTGCTCGACTGCCTCTGCCAACCAAGTTATCACAATGAGTTGCTAGCCAGGTTGCTAGTTTTCAGATGGGATCATGTGAGGTGGAAAAAAAAAACACACATGCAGAGGCTATTGGACTTTGGGAGCTTGTGTGAAAAATGTAACCAAATATGTGAGGTTGTAGTAAGCGTAAGGTTTATAATCCTAATTCAATGTAAGTTATATAATTTTTTTTAAATAACACATTTTTATGGCATTTATATTTTCAAAGTGTTTTCTAAAATAGCTGACCCATAATAGAAAATAGGGCTTCCCTTGTGGGTCAGTGATAGAGAATCTGCCTGCCAATGCAGGAGATGCAGATTCGATACCCGGGTCAGGAAGATCCTCTGGAGAAGGATATGGCAACCCACTGCAGTATTCTTGCCTGGAGAATTCCATGGACAGAGAAGCCTGGTGGGCTATAGTCCATGCAGATGCAAAGCAGTCAGACATGACTTAGCAACTAAACAACAACAACAAATAGAAAATAAGTATTCATAAGGATGAAAGGGGCTTCCCTTGTGGCTCAGCTGGTAAAGAATCTGCCTGCAATGTGGGAGACCTGGGTTCAATCCCTGGGTTGGGAAAATCCCCTGGAGAAGGGAAAGGCTACCCACTCCAGTATTCTGGCCCAGAGAGTTCCATGGACTGTATAGTCCATGGGGTCGCAAAGAATCGGACATGACTGAGCGACTTTCACTGAGCGACTTTCCCTTTCACTGAGCGAAGGATGAAAGGGAAAATGCTATGGCTGAGAACGAAGTGTTGCCCTGGCCCTCAGAAAAATTTAAACTCTAGTCTATTATTACTATAGGGCTCTGAACAAAGATCTCAGTTTCCCCACTTGCCAATTGAGGATGAGGAACTGGATGATTTTCAATGTCTTACTAACTCTTAACATTTGATAATTATGTGAAATTACCTATGTTCTCCCATGTTTCCAGATGGAGATGACACTGAATGACATTCTCATCTGAGCCAGCCCTGCTGTCATCTCTGGTTCTCCTAATATCAATGGTATGTGCAAGCAAAGAAGGAATGGAGAAATGGGATTTGAAAACCAAATATGATATACTTTTATATCTCAAACTATCTGTTTATACTTTTCATGCAATTTGTAGGATGCAAATATCAAAGCAAAAACTTGATAAAGTTTGCATCACAAGTATCAATAGTTGGGTTAAATGGAGAACTAGACATGAACATGGCCACCACTAATGAATGGGCTACGATACACAGGCTGGATCAGAGTTCTCCAGATCACAAATGGCAGAAGACAAACTAGAACACAGGGAAAGTACTGGAAGTCAGGACCTATTACTGAAGACCAACTAAATGTCTATAATGATCTGGGCTTTCTTCAGTAAATTTTCCTGAGCCAAGTACATCCCTGTTTCTACAAATTGCAAGGATAGCATGTTAGAATTTACTGTAAATAGTTCACATGCTTTAGGGTTGTTAAACAATTTTAGCCCATTATGCCACAATCATCATCTGACATTGAAATCCTCCTGTAGGAGATCTCATAATGTTTGCCTGCCCCTAAAGGTTTGCACTATTTTTCAGTTGCATTCTATGCAGTGTCCTTCTCCTACATTAATCTTTTCCAACTCCTTTCAGTCAATTTTGGAAACAAAGAGAAATCCCAGAATTGAAAGAACGCTTCATTAGTTTCCTTACTTTCTACACCATACCTTTCAGAGAAGGATATCTCTTAATCTTCTTCTGCAACTTCCTCTAAGGTCTCACCAGTTTTGTATGAGGAAACGCTTTTATATATAATCTGATTCTGTCCTGACATGAAAGAAAAACTTTACCTCTTAGTTCTGTATATTCTATTATCAATAAAAAGATCCTCAAAGGGTGCTACTGAATAAGGCATTTGGCAGTTCTTGATTTCCATGTCTCCACTATATCTCCCAGCACAACTTACGCCATATATTCCGTAAGTGTCCCTTCTATCAATCTGAACTTTTGAATATATCCTTACCTCTAACAGGAATATTCACCTATCCACCCAATCATCCATTCCTCTGACTCATCCCTACTTACCATATAATATTAATTCAAATATCCCCTTCTCCTGGAAACTTTGACCAACATCACACTTCATATATGCATATACACACATACATACAGAGTTAGATGCTCTTTAACTCAGCTCCCATAGCAACCTTTACTTAATCCCTACTTACTACCAGGGCACACTGTAATTGTTGGCTTATTTCCCTCTCCAAATGTATGCAATAACCTTCTTGTGGTCAGGGACTGTCTTATTCACATCATTATCTCTGTCACCTAGCACAGTACTTGGACTACAGAAAGTAGTCAAGAAGTATTCAGTAAGTGAATAAATGCATCATCTCAAGCACAAGGGCCTCCCACTACTTCTCTAAAGAAATCTTGTTTGCTTTCACATTAAAATTATGAAAATTTAACAAGCTCTCGATGACAATTTGGAAACCTCACTAGGACCTCTCAGACAGTATTTCTCTTGTGTTTCAAAATGTATCTGCTTTGCATGACAGTCCAGATATCAGCCTTTCTACATTTTCCCAGAATTACCTTGAGTTGAATATGCGCCTCCCGTGTAGTTCCAAACCTTCTATCTGGGCAGGCAGCTCTGTTGTTAGCTAACTGTCGGCATTACACTGCTGCATTCATAAAGGACTGTCAGCACGGTGCAGTATTACTATGTGAGATCATTTGCTCATGTAAAGACACATTAAATCTAGCAGTTGCTTTGTCTCTTGTCAAGGGAATTGTGCACTGTTACATTAGAGATGAGAGTTTGCAGTGTCAACCTGCTACTGCTGTTTTTGCTACCCACTGTAGAAGAATCAACAATTCCTGCTTGTTTCCTTGTTTTTCTACTCTGGTAACAATTTAGCCATTATCCAAACAGGAATCCTATCACTGCCAGGAAAATAAAATCCCTTGGGGAAAGGGTCAGTTCATGCAAGTTTCTCTACTGTGGGCTTGAGTCCTGTTCTTTATCCTCAGGCCAGTGTCTGGGCACTGCCACTCCTTGCTAAGAGGCTTCCCTCCATTTGCCATATGAGCTTCCAAATCGGTATTCAAGATTTCCCATTGTCACATTTCACCAAGTTTCCACCAGGCTTCAGACACCAACTTCCTACTGCTACCTATTTGCTGCCCAAACTTTTGGAAATGTGCTCTGTTGGCCAGGCTAACATGTTACCCACACACGCAGAAGAGTTCCCCTACAGGACAGCACATCGCCAACGGGCAGCCTAATTCCAAAGTCCTTTTCCTCTTAGTGTGCCCCATTCTGTAGACATCAATTGTGCCATGTCTGTCCTACACTGAAACAGGACACGTGACAGGATTTGATATAGAGGATATTCCCAGTTTAGAACAGAAGAAACAATTGATGAAAGAAAAACAATTCAACTGCCTCTCTTTTTTTCCCAAGATTTTCTTCTCTCCTTTATTCCTTGTTCCCAAAATCCCTAGCAGAAAATGAAATATCCAAACCAGGCAAAAACAACAAGAAAAAGTTTAAAGAACCAGAGGTTCTTGGGGAAAGTTGGAATCTTTGCAAGTAGGAGAAGGTACTAATGTTAGTTCATTGGCCAGGCCTACTTTTTTTAAAGGTTCACTTTGGTAACCTCTATTATTACTAAGAAACAACACATTTTCAGCACTAAATTTTGCCTCAGCAGGCCCCTTTCAACAATATATTATGGCTCTGTTATAGACAAATTGAATTAATCACTTTCTCCAAGATGCAGGTTGTAACAGATAAAACATTTTTAAGTTTGCTTTGCTGCAAGAGTTTTCTGGCAATGGGGTAGCCTGCAAAAAGCCATCCCTTTCCATCATGAGCCCAACCATGCAGTATATTCTCTCCTTCCCATTAACTGTTTCCTGCTCTCTGTTGTAAACCTCCCCAGTGCTTTCAGGTCACGTTCTTAGTCTCAGATTCCTTAAGGATTCAGCCAGTATAATAATCTGTCTGGCTTGACACCTTTCTGTGCAACTACATTGTTAATGCAGCAAACAAACACTGTGATATAATTATTTTATTCCTTTTTTGATAAATCTATGGAAAGCTAGAATTTTACAAATAAGAGACTCTTGAGGGGCTTTCCTGGTGGTTCAGTGGTAGAGAATCCACCTGCCAATGCAGGAGACAAGGGTTTGATCCCTGATCTGGGAAGATCCCACATGCCTCAGAGCACACTAAGGCCCTGTGCCACATTATTAAGCCTGTGCTCTTGAGCCCAGGACACATCCTAGAGCCCATGCTCCACAACAAGAGAAGCCACCACAATCAGAAGCCCGCGCACCACAAACAGCGAGTAGTCCCCACTTTTCAAAACTAGAAAAAAGCCCACATGACAATGAAGACCCAGCAAAGCCCAAAATAAGCAAATAAAATCATCAAAAAAAAAAAAAAAGAAAGAAACTCTTGCCTACACAAGGATATGTCAGACTTTTAAAGAGAAAACATATGAATTAGGAGCCTGTTTTTCTTAATGAAGTAAAATTGTCCCTTCCTTTGTCATTCCTCAAGAGTATGGTCCAATTAGAAAAATCACATGTAAGTAAAATCATATAGTATTTGTTTTTCTCTGTTATATGGGGAATCTAACAAAAAATAAACAAAACAAAACAGAAACTCATAGATACAGAGAAAGACTGGCAGTTTCCAGGGATCAGGGGATGCTGTTGGGTGAAATAGATGAAGGTAATTAAGAGGCACAAACTTCCAGTTATAAAATAAATAAGTCATGGGGATGTAACACACAGGTTAGAGAATATGGTCAATAATACTGTAATAAATTTAAATTATGACTGATGGTAATGCCTCACAGGTCCATTCAAGTTGTCACAAATGGCAAGATTTCATTCTTTTTTATGGCTGAGTAGTACTTCATTACACACACACACACATATGCATATATACAGGCTTCCCTTGCGGCTTAGCTGGTAAAGAATCCACATGCAATGTGGGGGACCTGGGTTCAATCCCTGGGTTGGGAAGATCTCCTGGAGAAGAGAAAGGCTACCCACTCCAATATTCTGGCCTGGAAAATTTCATGGACTGTACAGGCCATGGGATTGCAAAGAGTCAGACACAACTGAGTGACTTTCACTTTATATATCATATATATATATATATATATATATATATATGCATATAAGTAATATATATATATATTTCTTGAGGTAGGTCTTTGTCATGATAAACTTCCCTCTTAGAACTATTTTTGCTACATCCTATGTATTTTGGAAGGTTTTGTTTCTTTTTCCATTTTTCTCAAAGTATTTTTTGATTTCTTCTCTTATTTCTTCATTGACCCATTGGTTATTCAGTAGCATACTGTTTAGCCGCCATATGTTTGTGTCTTTTCAATTTCTTTTCACAGTTGATTTCTAGTTTCATATTGTCATGGCTGATAAAGATGCTTCATATGATTTCAGTATTCTTAAATTTATTGACACTTGTTTTGTGGTGAGCTATTCTGGAGAATGCTCTATATGTACTTGAAAAGATTGTGTATTCTGCTGATTTTTGGATGGAATGTTCTTTATTAAGCCCATTTGCCTGTGTTGTTTTGGGCCAGTGCTTCCTTGTTGATCCACAGCAATTTTATCTTTATAAACGTATATGCACATATACTAACACAAATATACAAAAATATATGCACAAAAACATTCTCTGAATGAATGTTGAACACTAGTCCTGGAATAAGACAGACCTGAGTTGGAATTGAAGGTCCATTATTTCCTAGATATGTGACCTTGGACAAATTACATAGCACATCCAGATTTTAATGTCCTCATTTGCAAGATTATTTTGAGAATTAAATGAAATGAGGCCTATTAAGTATGTAACAACTGCCTGGCACCTCATAAGTACTTAAGTGTTTATTGCTCTTCATAGTGATGATAATATTATTACAAATACTATTCAGCATCATTTATAATAACAAAACACTCAAGTATCTATCAACTGGGACTCATACAAACATAGGTCCATTCAATAGAATAAAACATGGTTCTTTAAAAATGAGATCATTATATATGGAAATAGAGTTAAACTATGAAAAAATTAAGTTTCAGTATTAAAAGTATTATTCTATATGTGTGAAAACACATAAAAAAAATATTTTTACTAGGACAGAGAGAGAGAGTGTTGAAGAGAGAGAGAGTACATGTGAGCACTAGAAACAAGAATATGCACCAAAATATGAGTAGTGATAATCTCTGGGAAATGGACGAATGGGGCATTTTAATTTTCTTCTCTGTCTTAAATTTCTATAATACTTTGTTTTTTAAAAAATAAGAATGTATTATTACTTTCATGATTAACAAAAATAATATTTTGAAGATAAAAATGAATTTGATACGTGATGTAATTCTTCATATTGAATCTTCAAATCAAGTAAGAGAAAATACACATGTATTGTTAACAACTCTTAGCAAAGAGAGCTGTTTCAAGATAAAGTGCTCAAGTATAAAAGGAGCTTTATTTTCTTTCCCCTGCCTTAGTTTAAACCTGCTTGTTTGTTTCAGTGTACTTATTGAACATGTAAGGCATTGATAGGAAAACCCAAATACGATAGATACATAAAATACATATTTTCTATTTTAAAATAATTTTAAATAATTCAATCTGAATAGAAAGATATAATTTATTAAACTAGCTGTTTTCTATTTTTCAATTACATATTGAAGGGTCATGGGGATCATTTTCATCCTCAGATTCCCAGAACCTAGTTGATAGAAAATGAAATAAATATTTGTTTAATGAATGACAGAGGGGAGAGTCATTGACTCTCACTTAAACACACCTCTCTTTGACTTCTTAATACTTGGACTTACACATCCTCTATTACTAAAGTCAGTCAGCAAAGATTTGAGGTGGTAAGGAGGGTTATGACCAACCTAGATAGCATATTTAAAAGCAGAGACATTACTTTGCCAACAAAGGTCCGTCTAGTCAAGGCTATGGTTTTTCCAGTGGTCATGTATGGATGTGAGAGCTGGACTCTAAAGAAAGCTGAGCACCGAAGAATTGATGCTTTTGAACTGTGGTGTTGGAGAAGACTCTTGAGAGTCCCTTGGACTGCAAGGAGATCCAACCAGTCCATCCTAAAGGAGATCAGTCCTGGGTGTTCATTGGAAGGACTGATGTTGAAGCTGAAACTCCAATACATTGGCCACCTCATGCAAAGAGATGATTCACTGGAAAAGACCCTAATGCTGGGAAGGATTGGGGGCGGGAGGAGAAGGGGATGACAGAGGATGAGATGGCTGGATGGCATCACCGACTCTATGGACATGGGTTTGGGTAGACTCTGGGAGTTGGTGATGGACAGAGAGGCCTGGCATGCTGCGATTCTTGGGGTCGCAAAGAGTTGGACACGACTGAGCAACTGAACTGAACTCAACTGAAGGCAAATAAAAAAAGGAAGAAACCAGAGGCTTTCATGGAAGAGCATAACAGATATCATAGAACCAGAGAATTTTAGAAGATGAGATAACAATGAAGCTACCTAACGTAACTCCTTTTTCTATGAGGAAACTGAGTCCCAGAGAAAGTGAATTACCCCAGGTGGTAAGATGCTGGTTAGTGGCAAAGTCAGGTCTTAACCCACGTGTTCCACTTCCGATTCAACTTACCTTCCTATTCAAGCTGCTACTCCCCACAACAGTGCTATTACTTAGAGAAACTGGTGTATATTCTTCCCTCCTCAAGGGCAGTGGTGGTGAATGGGACAAGTTTACTCTAATAAAGCTACATACCTTTATAATTTTATTTCATTTTAAATTGTCTTCCCAGTGAGTATTTTAAAGGTAAACAGTAGGCAACTGAAGTGTCTACTATTATTTTGTACCTTTAAAGATGTTTCTACCTTTCTAACTTTCTTCTGGTCACTTGATAAGTCAAGCATGTCTGATATCTTTGAGTTAACTTTACCTAGGAAAAACTGAAACAGTATGGAAGAACACTTCTCAAAATATAAACCAGATCAGGATACCATTATTAATTTGGAAGTGTGATCCCTGTCTTTGAAAGGCTTTTTCAATTTCTTCTGCCCATTCAAACACATTTCTCCTTCAGTTCAGTTCAGTTCAGTCGCTCAGTCGTGTCCGACTCTCTGCGACCCCATGAATTGCAGCACGCCAGGCCTCTCTGTCCATCACCAATTCCCGGAGTCTACCCAAACCCATGTCCATCGAGTCGGTGATGCCATCCAACCATCTCATCCTCTGTCGTCCCCTTCTCCTCCCACCCCCAATCCTACCCAGCATTTAGGGTCTTTTCCAATGAGTCAACCCTTCGCATGAGGTGGCCAAAGTATTGGAGTTTCAGCTTCAACATCAGACCTTCCAACGAACACCTAGGATTGATCTCTTTTAGGATGGAATGATTGGATCTCCTTGCAGTCCAAGGGACTCTCAAGAGTCTTCTCCAACACCACAGTTCAAAAGCATCAATTCTTCGGTGCTCAGCCTTCTTCACCGTCCAACTCTCACATCCATACATGACCACTGGAAAAACCATAGCCTTGACTAGACGGACCTTTGTTGGCAAAGTAATGTCTCTGCTTTTAAATATGCTATCTAGGTTGGCCATAACCTTCCTTCCAAGGAGTAAGCGTCTTTTAATTTCATGGCTGCAGTCACCATCAGCAGTGATTCTGGAGCCCAAAAAAATAAAGTCTGACACTGTTTCCACTGTTTCCCCATCTATTTCCCATGAAGTGATGAGACCAGATGCCATGATCTTAGTTTTCTGAACGTTGAGCTTTAAGCCAACTTTTTCACTCTCCTCTTTTACCTTCATCAAGAGGCTCTTTAGTTCTTCTTCACTTTCTGCCGTAATGGTGGTGTCATTCGCATATCTGAGGTTATTGATATTTCTCCCAGCAATCTTGATTCCAGCTTGTGTTTCTTCCAGCCCAGTGTTTCTCATGATGTACTCTGCATAGAAGTTAAATAAGCAGAGTGACAATATACAGCCTTGACGTACTCCTTTTCCTATTTGGAACCAGTCTGTTGTTCCATGTCCAGTTCTAACTGTTGCTTCCTGACCTGCACACAGGTTTCTCAAGAGACAGGTCAGATGGTCTGGTATTCCCATCTCTTTCAGAATTTTCCACAGTTTATTGTGATCCACATAGTCAAAGGCTTTGGCAAAGTCTATAAAGCAGAAATAGATGTTTTTCTGGAACTCTCTTGCTTTTTCGATGATCCAGCAGATATTGGCAATTTGATCTCTGGTTCCTCGGCCTTTTCTAAAACCAGCTTGAACATCTGGAAGTTCACAGTTCATGTATTGCTGAAGCCTGGCTTGGAGAATTTTGAGCATTACTTTACTAGCATGTGAGATGAGTGCAATTGTGCAGTAGTTTGAGCATTCTTTGGCATTGCCTTTCTTTGGGATTGGAATGAAAACTGACCTCTTCCAGTCCTGTGGCCATTGCTGAGTTTTCCAAATTTGCTGGCATATCGAGTGCAGCACTTTCACAGCATCACCTTTGAGGATTTGAAATAGCTCAACTGGAATTCCATCACCTCCACTAGCTTTGTTCGTAGTGATGCTTTCTAAGGCCCACTTGACTTCACATTCCAGGATGTCTGGCTCTAGGTGAGTGATCACACCATTGTGATTATCTGGGTCGTGAAGATCTTTTTTGTACAGTTCTTCTGTGTATTCTTGCCACCTCTTCTTAATATCTTCTGCTTCTGTTAGGTCCATACCATTTCTGTCCTTTATCGAGCCTATCTTTGCATGAAATGTTCCTTTGGTATCTCTAATTTTCTTGAAGAGATCTCTAGTCTTTCCCAATCTGTTGTTTTCCTCTATTTCTTTGCACTGATCGCTGAGGAAGGCCTTCTTATCTCTCCTTGCTATTCTTTGGAACTCTGCATTCAGATGGGAATATCTTTCCTTTTCTCCTTTGCTTTTCGCTTCTCTTCTCTTCCCAGCTATCTGTAAGGCTTCCTCAGACAGCCATTTTGCTTTTTTGCATTTCTTTTCCATGGGGATTTTCTTGATCCCTGTCTCCTGTACAATGTCACAAACCTCTGTCCATAGTTTATCAGGCACTCTCCTTAGTCGTTATTTAATAGCACTTCTTCCGCCTTAGCTATGGCAGCATTTCTCACAAAGGAGATAAAATGATAAAGCTAAAGAAAGGTAAATGAAAGGGAATGAAACATATGAGCAAAGGGGATAAACAGGCAATGCCAACCAAGGAGAAAGTGAACTCGGAACAGTGGTAGGAATTTTATTTAGCTGAATTTACTTAACATGGTGGCAAATGTGAACCTGACATAACACATGAGACTCTTAAGAGACCTGGTATTTTCCCCTAGATTCTAGTCCATCCAAAGTTAAGCAGGCATAAGGATGATTGATTCAACAGCTTATCTTTTACTTACTCCAGCCCCAGTTAAGTTTTTCCCCCTATTACCATGTTACACAGGGGCAACCCCACACTGGCAGTTGGTTGTTAATTACATTTGATGTGCAGTAACACAAGAGAGCTAATTAACTTGCATCAAAAAAGCTTTATTTACTGTGACAAATTAAACAAACTCATAAAGTGTTCAGCCACAATGACTCTCAATTATCATGCAGTCCAAGTAATGTAGTGCAAACATATTCCCAGGCCTCTCCCAGGTATCACTTCAGTCTCGCAGCCCTTCTGCACATGTATGATTATAAAGGGTCTTTTTAATGAAAAGAACTGGAAGTCAACTGCTCTTTGTTTTGCTTTATGTATGTGTGTGCATGCATGTGTTGAGTGTATATATGTTCTCATAGGTACTGCTGGACATGTTGGTCATATTCAGTTTCTTAATTCTTGCTTACTTCACCATTCAACAGATTTTTTCCTAGATTTTAATCAGAGAACTAAAAACAAAAAGGGAAAAAAAAAAAATTACTGTTCCAAAGCTCATGCTCTGTGTTAAGCATGATTGTTTAAACTGATCATCTTCAGATTCTTCTCCTAGATAGTGTGACTCTTTAATAGAAACATCACTACTCCATGATGACTCAGAACGTATATTATAAAATAGAGCCTTTATCTTTTCGTAGAGTAAAAGGATAACATTAGATGCCTCAGCCAACAGAAAACAGAACTGAGTATCTTTTGAGGAAGCTTTCTTGCTTTGGAAAAAAACTAGTTATAATTTCCACCATTCTTTGAAAAATAGGGTTAAAAATTTATTCCTGTGGTGCATATTTAAGAAAATACATTCTATTTCTATTTAGTTAATTTGTAAGGTAATTATTTGAGACCAGTAGCACAGTAAACTGGAAAAAACACTGAACTTGAAACCAGATGATACTGGCAACTAGTTCATGCAGCTAAGTAAGTGGCAGAACCAGGACTGTCTAACTCAGAAGCTTGTTCTCAACTATTGTCAACAAAGTGGCTTTGGCAAGTTATTAAACTTATATTAATGTAGATAACTTTTGAGACTGTTTATAAATGGGAATCACAATAAGGGAAACTGTAAATTGCTGATGCCATTATGAATATTTGCTGATTGGCTTCACCAAAAAAATTCATGATAAAAGTCTCTTAATTGCCATTTTCCAATAGTAGAGTTTAAATCTATAGGCTAAGAAATGACTAGGGAAATGAACTTTCTTGAAGGACAAAATGTTTCCTCATCTACATGACAACTCGGAATACTAGTATCTCTTGAAGAGACTGCTATTCTGTGTGCTTTGAGTAAAGCAGAGAAGTACTGAGAAACAGAAACAAAGTCTAGGGAAACTGCTGGCTCTTTAATAACCTCCCCAAGCACTTCTGAGAGTGAGTCATCTTTGAGTCCCCTGTAGAACCCTTCAAGAGACATAAAGGCAAGGGACTGCCTTGGAATTGATCCTCCCTTAAAACTGAACCAGAGTGGCCTCTATAAATCTATCCCAGGAGTCATGTTTGGTCATTTCCCATTAAACCTCAATCCAAAAGGAAGTCATGCTTCCCAGCAACAGGTGGGAAGACACCCTCAGGACAGGATGTCTTTTTGAATAAGCTGCAGTTTATAGCTGAGGTCCAGAGTCACTCTGTTCCTGAAGGACTTTAATCCTCCTTCTACCTAATCAGTGTTTTTGTCTTTTGGACAGACATCAAGTTCAGGTAAAAAAGGCTCACCGATAATATACTTTATTTGGCAACAGGTCACAGCAGGGTCTGGTAAAGAAATCACGGTAGGAAACGCAGCTGAGTGTGGGCATAACAAAATGTCCTTTATTTACAGGAGCATAACCTGTAACATGCAACTTTGACACTGACGTATACCATAGTGAGTCTAAAGAACTGCTGACTCGCTAAAGAAAACTTTGAGTGATTCCAAAGGTCTAGGGTCTTGTACACTGGGTGATTATTATGGACTAACTAGGCAATGTGATTATTCCACCCTAGAATATTCATAAAAACAATGGCACACTTCTACCTCTGCCAACTTTTCCTATCCAGACCACTATAGTTTACAACTGTCACATAGGTTTCCTAATTGAAAAAAGGACAAAGGACTGAACAATTTTGTTTTTCACTTACTGGCTTCTTCATAAAGTTCATCTCACTTAAATGGCTCCCAAGGACCTATACTTCACAAGCAGAACTATTTGCCTCCCTCTCCCTCAGGATAATTATGAGATAAAATGAAAACAAAGACTCAAAACAGAAATAAAGCCTGAAATAAATCATCTGTTCAAATGGAGAGATAAAACTAGTAATATTGAATATCTTACAGCCTAGTCTACAAGGAACAATCTTATAGTTCTCTATCCCATCAGGAAAGATAGGCACATAAGAGGCTGACCAATTTATTATAAACAGGCCTTTTTATGCTAGACTGATTGCAGAGATGTTACTATAATGGAAAATTCTGAAGAGGACATTAAAATACAGCTACAATGCCAAATGGAGTAGTTGATTTTTAGAGCTTTATTCAAGACTGAACGTGACACTCCCTTCTGCGTATGGAAGTGTCCATGGGTGGCCATTAAATCAAACTGAGCATCTTACAAGCCTATTCATATTGACCAGAGTATGGTGGCTCATTTAACCAATTCTGCAAGTGCATATTGCAGGGACCTAGAGGGGCTGTAAAGACCCTTCTAACACTGTTCAGACCTCTCTTTGATTACAGTGCTCCCTGTGGGACTACAGGAGTTACTCACCACTCCCCACTGCATCCCACCCCGTTTTGAATATTAAGAAATTCTGAACCAGGCAAGTGATGGTGCATTCCTTTCTGCTCAGATTATTTCAGTGAGATTCAGAGAAGTCAGTCAAATCAATACCAGTTTGCAATCCCCATCCTCCATCCCTGTATTTTAAATTGCAAGGAGACCCACGAATCTCTCTAATTCTGTCCTACTCTTTGGCACAAAGCTTGCTGACACTCTATGTGAAGATGTGCCTTGAGCTGCAGTGGACATCCCAATTTCTCAGGGTCAAGGACTTGAAAAGAACTACATGACTTTGGCTTTTTAGAACATAAGAGTCTATAAGGCTTTACACTATTGATGAAGCAGGAAATGTCAATGTCCTTTTCCTTTCAAAATTCCAAATTAGGGTGATTCTCCTAGTTTGAAACATCCTTGAGAATAAGAATAGGGCTCTTAACTCTCTCATTTTCTCATCTTAATGGGCCATGTTGTCTTAGTCTACAATTAAAATTGTAAGTGTATTTCAGGGGAAGTCTATGGAGCAGATGAGGAAAAGGAATAGCTTGTTGACTTTTAGGACATCCTAGAACTCAGAGGTTTAATGGAGTATTAGAATACGGTCTCCATTAAAGGACCACAGTGAGAGAATACAAGCTCATTCCATGCCTGCTGTAACTACTGAATTCATTTTGAGAAATGCCTTTGAATATGTTCAGTGATAGCTAAGTTTCTGTACTTAGAGGATGAGCTTTAAAAACAATTTTAATACACAAATTATCTATTTTAATGAATAAGGTAATGAATTGATTGTCCTAAAGAATATTATTTTTATTTGGACAGAAAGGAGATGGTACTATAATATTCTGATAATAATCTTCTTATGAGGGTCTAGAATTGATTCTGAACACAGTATAAAAACATGCTTGAGACAAAAACGTTATGCTCCATGCAAAACATTTACTTCTTTGAAAAACACTCATTTAAAGTTCTAATTACTTATTGAAAATTAGTCGGTGACCAGACTGCAGAATAATTTATAGAAAACAGCCACTTGTTCATGTAAGAGATACTGACTGAGTACCTACTACATGGCAGCCAGACATCGTCTTAGGCTAAGAATCCAAAGATGATCAGTAAATATCTTCAAGAAGATTATAATACAGTGAAGAAAAAGCCATGAAAACAAACAATATTATATTAATAATGTGGTTGTTGTGTGAGAGAGTTGTACAAATTGTAGAGGCAGCATAGGAAAGGGAGTGCTTAATAAACATAGCTAACACATAGTGCCTTCTATGTGCCAGGCTCATCTAAATAAATTAACTCATTTACTCCTCATAGCAACCTTATAAGGTCAACACTATGTACCTGAAAGAGACAAAGCTTGTCTGAGGAATAACATTCAAGCTGAGGCATGGTGACTTGAGTTAGTGGGTCATAACTAAGATTACCTGGAGGAGGGCATGGCAACCCACTCAGTATTCTTGCCTGGAGAACCCCTGTGGACAGAGAAGCCTGGTGGGCTACAGCCCATGGGGTCGCAAAGAGTCAGGCATGACTGAGCAACTAAGCACGGCACCGCACAGCACAACTGAGATTACACACAGTATATTATATCATTAACAGTGAGTGAAGTATTGAGATAGAATGGGAGCCAAAATGACGCTGTACATAAATATAAATATGAAGGGCCCAATGCTTTGAGGACCTTAGGTGACATCCAAAAGAGGTTAGAATTATCTGGTAGATAATGGGGAACTCTTAGAGAATTCTGAACAGTTATTTGCACTAAATCCCATCCAGTATAGCCAATCAACTCAAGGGGAATCTTATAAAGACAAAGGTAAGAACTAAGTACTAAAAACATCCTTCAAGGCATCAGCAAAACAGAGTAGCTGCAACATCTCTAAGGGTTTGCATAACAAGGCATGATGAAGATCCAAAGTCTTGGCTCTCCTGGTAACCTGAGATAGTCCATTTATTAATAATTCTCCTAAGAGGGCCAGGTAAAGTGGCCTTTGACTCAGCCTCAGCATTCCACCAAGGCCCCTTGACTTAACCATGGGAACTAATTCCAGTCAGAACCAAAGCTTGTTTGTACAGCTAAATGAATAAATGTGTATAAACCCAGGTTCTGACTTCTTATCAGTCTGTGTTGCTAAAATACCAAAGAGTAATTATAATAGGATTTCCAGTTAACGATTTTTTGTCTGCTATAACATTAAAATTAGACTAAATTCAGCTGTTTGAGTGCCCTCTGACAATATTTTTTCTCTCAGCTCCATGACTGTTTTATCACTCCATACACACTTGACCTAATCGGCACCCTTCTGCACTCTAAAATGTTTATACTGTTAAATGAATTTTTAATCTAACTTTTACAGCATTCAATTTCAGTTTCATCAGCCATCCACAGTGTAATATCTAATGTTTTAAAATAATCTCGACAGCTTAAAAAAAAAAAAAAAGCTGGGGGAGGGGGAAGAATTGCCGTGTTATGAAGCAAATGATTAATTAAAGCAAATTAGATTCTGGCAGCTCTTGCTATCATTATCATGTGTTCCCCAACTAGACTAATAAATCTTTGTTGAGAATGTATGCTTTCACAAGGTTCAGGAGTCACCTGGGAAAGGACATTATTGACTAATATTTTTGTATTGCTGTTAGTTTTATATTCTATTACCCTGTGGAATAACAACTCATATTTTTCAAACATTTAGAGTGTCTTCAGGAGTCTGCTCACTGTTTAGAGGCAGGTTTGAAAGGGGTGGGGGAAACCCAGTAATTTCTCCATATGCTTGAATAAATGACAATTAACCGATACCGCTAATATGTCGACAAAATGCAAGAAAATATGAAGCATGAGACACTGTGACTGCCACCGCATAATCACGTCCTCGCTGAGGCACAGTCCCGGCTTCTCCGCAGCTGCAGGCGGTCTCCCTGGACCACATCGCGCAGCACAGCTCTCCCTCCACCAGAGGTTTGCCTTCTCCCCTTTCCCAGTATCTGGCACTTCCACACTGAGGAAAGGAGCAATGCCGGCAAAGAGGTCCCTGAATCCAACCACACACCGTTGCTGCTGTGTAAACTAAACAGTCTGCGTTGTGACTGAGGGCACGGAAGGGAGATATTAGCAACTATTTCAAAAAGGGGGACGACATACTTGCCTTTATTTAAGCAAGTCCAGGGGTTGTCACCTTGATCAACTTTTACTCATTTTTTTTTCTAAAAATATGCTGTTTCATTTTTCAAACTCAAACTGTTTATTACCTAATTCTAAGGTTTAAAAGTGTATTTCCTACAACTCCCCCATTTGCTTTACTCTAAGCTTAGTCAGCTGTGTCCTTTTTTGCCCAAATCCAGGCAAATACCAGTTTAAACTGTAAGCTCAATTGTCTGTAGTCTCTAGTCATTGTATGTCACATTGTTTAAAACTTATCAGGCAAACGTATACATTTATTTGAAGTCTGTGACATTGTGACAGGAGAAAAAAAAACACAACAATTTTGTAACGATAAGTACCAGGCATAAATTTATCTTGATGTTTGTTAAACAAAGGAGAAGGAAAGAACATAATCCCTAAAATGAAATTTTGATTACAATAAGTAATACATGCTATTAAATATTTATACTGGTTTTGAGATAGTATGGCTCATAAAACACTGAGATATGATCGGATGAATTAATGTTACTCTTCACAATTCTTCACGTGTTTAACCTCTACCCCTGCCAGAACTCTTAATTTTCATTCCTCAGTGAGCTGGGTAGGAGTACCAAAAACTAACCATATATTTAAATATGTACATTATGAGTATTTCCTTTTTGTTCCTCGTTGCTGAAGACTCTGAAGTGAGCTGTGATTACCCATCAAAGTAATTTCCTCCACTCCCTCCACTGCCCCATCCTCCACATTCAAACACATTCCTCTTTTCCTTGGGGCTCTTTTCCATCCTTCGGCAGCTTCCTGGGGCCTCAGCAGACAGAAGACAGCCAACAGTGCTGCTCAGTATGGCAGCACAGCCCCACGGCCTGGGTGTTTTTTCAGAGCGTTTTAAAATGATCTGGTATTGAATGAGTTAAAAAAAAAATTCCCCCTGGAAAAGCTAATTATTGCATGCAGATACTTCTTTGTGTGATCAAGGAGGGGACAATTTAATAGGCTCTGTAATACAACCAAGAACAAAATTGCTTTAAAGGAAGTCTCTTGTTGAGTGACAACTCTGTTGCCTGAGCCAATTAGGTCCCAATAAAGAGTGTTGAATTGGCTCCTGCTTTCTCATTAATTATGTTCTGTCACAGACATGGGGCTTGATTTAGCAATTTTGTATTACATTAAGATACTGAAAGGCCGGGAACAAATGGCTCACTCTGATAATAGGCATTCTCTACACGGTGTGACATTTACTATCCAGCTGTCCGTAAGGCGGCCTAGCACTTCAGTTCAGGGGTTTATTTGTCATTGCTTCAAAGGGACACTCAGCTTTTCACAAAAAAAGAAACAGAGAGGCTAATAGATAGGACAAAATGTACTGCTGATATGCTTTATTAGAGATAGGATGCTAGGGTTTTGCTAACAAGCTCATCCGTTGGGACGCAGCCGAGTTTGCTGCCAATCATCCTACACACAAAGGCACACTAGTTAACAAGGAGAAATGAATTACAGACACTTATTCTGCCGGTGGGATCACAAATACACCAATCTGTGAAAGAGGCACAAACTCCAGAGACAAACTACGTATTTGTCAATAACCTCCTAGAAAGAACCCTAGTAATTCTTTGAAGACCTTTGATTTCGCTTCCCTCTAAAATACATGTATAGGAAATGTTTTTGTTACCATGACATTCTTTCTTTGTTATTTGTACAAATTTTCATCACATTAAAAACAGAAAACTGAGGAGGTCTGCAAATGTTTTAGTAGGTATCTATACACTACTTTTCATATCCCACCACAGGGAGCTGCTGCTTTGGTTATTTCATTAAGAACAACAGAAAATTAAATCTTTAAACTTTAGGTTTGAGCTGTAATCTACCAATGCGATAGGAAATAGTCTATAACTCAGAATCTAATGTATATACCAATTAAAAGAATAGGTTAGGGGCCAAATCAAAACCAAATCCCTCTGGTTAAAGAATTAGATGACCTTTTATCATAAATATGTATATATGTTACACTATATATATACATATATATATATATACAGACATAAATAAAATCTTTCTATACATATTTACATATACATATGTGATTTCATAATATATAAACTGAACCCAAATCAATGTCTCTCTATATTAAACAGAAACAGTTCACATGTTCTATGTATGAAACTGAGACAAATCTCTGACCATGGCAATGATCAACACTTTTGACATTTCTATTATTTAAACATTCTCCTTCAAACACATCATAGAGAAGGGACTATTGTTGATTATAAAAAAATGATAACCTTCAACTCAAGCTTACCTACTGACCACATGAGATTAATCAAATCTGAATATGTCATTTGCAGGTTAATTATAAAACAGCTCTTCAAAATAACTGTCCTAGAGACAGTACACTGTTCCTCTGATTGCAGTTTGCATCAACTCGTTTAATTATCCTTCCCGCCATCTTGGATTATGGGATAAAAAGGATAAAAGGAGATTTACCGGACTCCCTTTCCTCAGGCAGAAGCTCAAAGAATATGAAGATATTCTGGGTTCAGCTTCAACTTCAGGGACAATGGCCCATCCCTCCATCTCTGCTGCTTTTATCCTTTCATGAGACTCAAAGCACTCTCTACCAATTGGTAAAGGTATCAAGGGAGCGGCTGTTTAGGAGTAGCTTCTTTCACCTTTTACTAAACAATTCCCAACATAGAAACTTGGTCTCCTCTACTCACCTCTATTTTCTTTAAATTCTCTGAATGTGAGATTCTAAATGATTCTTTATTTTTGTTGATCTACTAATAATTCTAGCGAAAGGAGGCCATGAAACAGAGATGTAGGATGGCTGTAAGCTCCAGTTATATGTGTGATACATCCCTTTCTTCTTTCGGCCCTCAGCAGCAGCCAGGAATGGGTAAAAATAATTTGCTGAGAGAAACAGGTCTTACAGAATATAATCCCTAACTTTTTTTCCCCAATTTCTAAGTATTAAAATATCATTTTTGAGAAGGCATGCTCCAAATGATCTCTTTCATTGTTAAAAAATGCCTTAAAAATTGAAGACGGGGGCAAAAAAAGAAAATTATGTTAAAATACAGTGTCAATTTTCTTACATCTCTCCACTTCCCCAAGAAAACATCATATGCAAGAAAGCACTTGCATGTTATTTCTCAACACCAATACTACCCATAAATTATCTATATATTTTTAAAAGCACGTATCGAACACAGACCTGGTTGAAAAAGCTTACAATCTAAAGGGAACCACGAAATACTTTTTTTTCCTCTCTAAAATTTGTCATGCTTCTATTTTAGAAATGCCTTTGCAATAAATAATATACATAACAGAAGCAAGAATCACTTTATCCTCACTTAGCAGGAGCTTTATCTTTGCTATTCAATTACGTCCTAAGGCGGAAATCTTTCAAAAAGCCTGAGCTCCCCTCAGGCTATAGCAAAGGTATTTATATAGACATTAAGTATTTATGCAGCAATTTATATTTCCAAAGCCCTTTGTAACCATTCATTTGTTCATCCAAACAACTTCCTTCTGAAGTGTGTGAGTGCTTTGTTTCCCAAGCACAGAGTCAGGTTCAGGGAGGTGACTGACACTTGGCAGAAAGGACTTAGGTTACACAGAAAGAACAACTGTATCTCAGAATGGCTTCCCTAAGGGTTTCATGGAAGCTTCTCTTCTTTAAGTCTTTAAAAATAGGCTGGGCCCCCTACTGAAATGCATTATTTATGACTTTGTTATGGTTTATCTGTAGGCAGAGGAACTGAGTAAGTGATTCTGGCTCTAGCAGTCCTAGCTTTATATACTTAGGATATTTACGCCCACAGGACAGCTAAGGAGCAGGCTGCAAATGAGGGTATGAAACTACTATCTCCACCTAAAGGATTGTGTCCTGCCAAAATATGAAATATTATGAAGGGACAGTTGGGAGGCATTGGGTCTTTAAAAAGTTTCTCTTGAAAATTTACTCCCATGGCCACACCAAGGCAGATACGGGGAACACACTCCATTTATAAGACTATGTTCATCTCAAAAGGCCCTACTTTGTCACATCCATTAGTTTCCTACTAATAAGCTGATTCTACCTCTCTTTCTCCCTTAACACTGTGGTATCTTTGGAATCACAAAATAATCCTTTCTTTTACCCACACTCATGTGGCCTCTAGAATTGGGGTTACTACTACTGCTCTGACCACTAGCTAAGGAATAAGTGACACTGTGCCAGTTCTAGACCTAGCCTTTAGAAGAACCAGCGACTTCCTCTCCTCTCTCTTGGAATGTTCACTCTTGGGGTACTCCCTCATGGAGCCCTGAGCCTCTATGTAAGAAGTCCAGGCTCCTCTGCTAGAAAGAGACACCACAGGGCAAAGCACTGAGGTACCAGACACATGAGTGAAGAAAGGACTTTGGACATTCAGCACTGTCAAGGCTTCAAATGACTCCCATCTCTAGCCACCATCTTGTGGCAATCACATTTCAGTGACACCCAAGTTAGAACCCTGCTTTGCCTCATCAACTCCCAGAATGATGAGACCATAATAAATTATAATCGTAAGCTACTAAGTTTTGGAGTGGACTTCCCTGGTGGCTCAGACAGTACAGAATTTCCCTGTAATGCAGGAGACCCAGGTTTGATCCCTGGGTTGGGAAGATCTCCTGGAAAAGGGAATGGCTACCCACTCCAGTATTCTTGCCTGGAGAATTCCATGGAAAGAGAAGCCTGGCAGGCGACAGTCCATGGGATGGCAAAGAGTTGGACATGACTGAGTGACTAACACACACAAGTTTTGGAGTGGTTGGAAATAGATAAGCAGAATAACCACTGCAAATCCTGTCTTCTCCATTTACCTGTGTCCTCAAAGAGCTATGAGAGAAAGCCAGAGACAGGGCTGAGCTAAGCTAACTAGAAGTATAGGGCTCTTGAGAAGTGGCCACATGGTATAAAGGACAATTTTATTGAAATTGAAATTTTGGACAATTATTTAACCTCTCCCAGTATCAATCTCGGAAACTATAAAATGGGACTAATGATGTGACCTCAAGGGATTACAATGAGTTAATAAACTAAAGGATGGTAAGCACCTAACAGAGTACAGAGACAGACAGGTCCTCAATAACTTGAACTAATTATCATTATTATCTTTATAATATTGTCTAAGCATGCTAGTCTTCCTTTCTGGTATCTGCTAAACCCACAAGCCATTGCCTTTTCCCAAACTGTCCTGAGCCTCATTAAAGTGGGCATCCAGAAGACATTTATGTAAGATCCCACCCCAAGACCACTGCTAACTGGACTTAAAGAAAATAGCTGACCTGAGATAGACCAATCAGATTCCTGATCCTTTCAAATTGGAAATGAGACTGAGAGAAGCCAGTTCATGTCTGTATATAGCTGCAATGAGAATGGGTAAGAAGGGAGCTTCAAGATGTCCAAATTCCACCCTGTGAACTGAGATCAGAGAATATCATGCCAGAGAGAATAAGTAATAGAGAGAGTGAGTGAAAGAAAAGAGAGCATTTCCTGGAGCCCTGCTGGCTTTCCAAGTTTTCTTTCTAGGCTTTTTCTGAGACTCAAATGTAATCCTTCTCAGGATATTATAAAAGGCACCTATACCCTTGTAATACTGTCCTCTTTTCTCTAACTTAAGCTGGTATCTGTCATGCAGTCAAAGAATTAAAAAGAATCCAAACAAAAGAAGAGGAACTGAAAGAAGACACTTCAGATGGGATACTGCCAGCAGCTTCCCCGATGCCAAAAAAGCACTCAGGATCTAAACTGAATCCACTAACACAGTGCTTAAGTCTTATATGTCTTCTCTGTATCATAAGGGTCTGTTTATCATTACTAGAATGGTTCAATGTCCTCTTTTTATTTAGTAACAGCTTTATTAATATATAATATATATAATATATATTATATATAATTAATGGTGGCATTAATTATTATTAATAATTAATTGTATTATTTATGATTATAATATTTATAATTAATATTTATATTAATAATTATTAATATAATATAATTAATATATAATATATATTTTATATATATAATTAATATATAATATATAACTTACAAAATATACAATTTAAAGTGTACAGTACAACACTTTTAAGACATTACCCTAGAAAAGAACCCATAACCATTAGTAGTCATTTTCCATTTTTCTCCCACCGCTGATATCAGTCTTAGGTAACCACTAAGTTACTTTCTATAGATTTACCTATCCTGGATATTTCTTATAAATGGAATTATAAAATATGTGTTTTTTTGTGACTGGTTTCTTTCACTTAGCATACTGTTTTCAAGGTTCATCCATTTAGTTATATGTATCAGTACTTCATTCATTTTTATGGATAAATAATATTCCATCACATAGATACACCTCATTTTATTTATCCATTCATCAGCTGATGAAATTTGGTTTTGTTGTTGCCGTTGTTCAGTCGCACAGTTGTGTCTGACTCTTTACGACCCCATGGACTGCAGCATCCCAGGTTTCCCTGTCCTTCGCCATCTCCCGGAGCTTGCTCAAACTCATGTCCGTTGAGTTGCTGATGCCATCCAGCCATCTCACTCTCTGTCATCCATTTTTCCTCCTGCCTTCAATCTTTCCCGGCATCAGGGTCTTTTTCAATGAGCTGGCTCTTCACATCAGGTGGCCAAAGTACTGAAGCTTCAGAATCAGTCCTTCCAATGAATATTCAGGGTCAATGTCCTTTAGGATTGATTGGTTTGATTTCCTTGCTGTCCAAGGGAATCTCAAGAGTCTTCTCCAGCACCACAGTTTGAAGGCGTTAATTCTTCAGTGCTCAGCCTATTTTATTGTCCAGTTCTCACATCCATACATGACTACAGGAAAAACCACAGCTTTGACTATACAGACCTTTGTAGGAAAAGTAATGCCTCTGCTTTTTAATACACTGTCTAGTTTGTCATTGCTTTTCTTCCAGTGAGCAAGCATATTTTAATTTAATGGCTGCAATAACTGTCCACAGTGATTTTGGAGCCCAAAAAAATAGTCTCTCACTGTTTCCATTCTTTCGCCATCTATTTGTCATGAAGTGATGGGACTGGATGCCATGATCTTCATTTTTTGAATGCTGAGTGTTAAGCCAGCTTTTTCACTCTCTTTTTTCACCTTCATCAAGAGGCTCTTTAGTTCCTCTTCGCTTTCTGCCATAAGGGTGGTGTCATCTGCATATCTGAGGTTATGCAGATTGCAATCTTGTTTCCAGCTTGTGCTTCATCCAGCCTGGCATTTCACATGATGTACCCTGTAGAGAAGTTAAACAAGCAGGGTGACAATATACAGCCTTGATGTACTCCTTGCTCAATTTGGAACCAGTCCGTTGTTCTATGTCTGGTTCTAATTGTTGCTTCTTGACCTGCATACAGATTTTTCAGGAGGCAGGTAAGGTAGTCTGGTATTCCCATCTCTTGAAGAATTTACCACAATTTGTTGTGATCCACTCTGTCAAAAGCTTTATGTAGTCAGTGAAGCAGAAGTAGACATTTTTTCTGAAATCCTCTTGCTTTTCCAATGATCCAACAGATGTTGGCAATTTGATCTCTGGTTCCTCTGACTTCTCTAAATCCAGCGTGTACATCTAGAAGTTCTCAGTTCATGTACTTTATTGCTATTTTGAATAACAATTCATGTACAAGTTTTTGTGTGGATATCTGTCTTCATTTTTCTCCAGTATACATCTAAGAATATAACTACTGGGTCATACTGTAACTATGTTTAACAGCCAGACTATTTTCCAAAGTAAAGGCACCATCTTATATTCCCTCCAGCAACATATGTAGAGGGCTCCAATTTCTCCACATCCTTATCAACATTTGCTATTCTTTGTTTGCTAAATTACAACAATCCTAGTGTGTGTGAAGTGGTATCTCACTAGGTTTTATTTGCATTTCCTTGATGACTAATAATGTTGAAAATCTTCTCATGTGCTTATTGATCATCTATGTATCTTGTTTGGAGAAATATCTATTCAGATCCTTTGCCTACTTTTTAATTGGGATGTTTGTCTTTTTGTTGTTAAGTTGTAAGAATTCTTTACATATTATAGCTACACATCAAGATGCCAGGAGAAATATCAATAACCTCAGATATGCGGATGACACCACCCTTATGGCAGAAAGTGAAGAACTAAAGAGCCTCTTGATGAAAGTGAAAGAGGAGAGTGAAAAAGTTGGCTTAAAGCTTAGCATTCAGAAAACTAAGATCATGGCATCTGGTCCCATCACTTCATGGGAAATAGATGGGGAAACAGTGGAAACAGTGTCAGACTTTATTTTTGGGGGCTCCAAAATCACTGCAGATGGTGACTGCAGCCATGAAATTAAAAGATGCTTACTCCTTGGAAGGAAAGTTATGACCAACCTAGACAGCATATTTAAAAGCAGAGACGTTACTTTGCCAACAAAGGTCCGTCTAGTCAAGGCTATGGTTTTTCCAGTAGTCATGTATGGATGTGAGAGTTGGACTATAAAGAAAGCTGAGCACCGAGAATTGATGCTTTTGAACTGTGGTGTTGGACAAGACTCTTGAGAGTCCCTTGGACTGCAAGGAGATCCAACCAGTCCATCCTACAGGAGATCAGTCCTGGGTGTTCATTGGAAGGACTGATGTTGAAGCTTAAACTCCAATATTTTGGCCATCTCATGCTTAGAATTGATTCATTGGAAAAGACCATAATGCTGGGAATGATTGGGGGCAGAAGGAGAAGGGGACGGCAGAGGATGAGATGGCTGGATGGCATCGCAGACTCTATGGACATGGGTTTAGGTAGACTCCGGGAGTTGGTGATGAACAGGGAGGCCTGGCGTGCTGTGATTCATGGGGTTGCAAAGAGTCGGACACGACTGAGCAATTGAACTGAACTGATAGCTACACATCCCTTATCAGATATATGATTTGTAAATATTTTCTCCCAGTAACTGGGCTGTCTTTTTAATTTCTTGATAATGACCTTTGAAGCAAAAAAGTTTTTAACTTTGATGAAGTCCAACTTCTGTTTTTGTTTGTTTATTTGTTTTGGTTGCTAGTGGGTTTTATATGTGTTATATCTAATAAACAATTGCCAAAGCCAAGCCACAAAGATTTACCCCTGCTTTCTTTTGACATTTTTATATTTTTAGATATAAAATTTTAGATCTTTGGACCACTTTGAGTTAACATTTTTATATGGAGGTCAAGCGTTCCAGTGCAGTTGAACAAAAGAAAGAATAGTCTTCCCAACAAATGGTGTTGGGACAATTGAATGTCCACATGTAAAAGAATGAAGTTGGGTCCCGGCTGCTGCTGCTGCTAAGTTGCTTCAGTCGTGTCCGACTTTGTGCAACCCCAGAGACGGCAGCCCACCACACGACTGAAGCGACTGTTTGCTATGACCAATGTGTTCTCTTGACAATACTCTGTTAGCCTTTCCCCTGCTTAATTTTGTACTCCAGGACCAAATATGTCTGTTATTTCAGGTATCTCTTGACTTCCTACTTTTGCATTCCAATCCCCTAGGGTAAAAAGGACAACTTTTTTGGTGTTAGTTCTAAAAGGTGTTAGAGGTTCTTCATAGAACTAGTCAACTTCAGCTTCTTTAGCATCACTATCTGAGGCACAGACTTGGATTACTGTGCTGTTGAATGGTTTGCCTTGGAAACAAACCAAGATCATTAAACTGAAAAAGTAAGGAAAACCATTAGGCCATTCAGGTATGTCCTAAATCAAATCCCTTATGATTATACTGTGGAGGTGATGAATAGATTCAAGTGATTAGATCTAGTAGACAGAGTGCCTGAAAACTATGGACAGAAGTTCGTAACATTGTATAGGAGGCAGTGACCAAAACTATCCCCAAGAAAAAGAAATTCAAGAAGGCAAAGTGGTTGTTTGAGGAGGCTCTACAAATAGCTGAGGAAAGAAGATAAACTAAAGGAAGAGATACACTCACCTGAATTCAGAGTTCCAGAGAACAGCAAGGAGAGATAAGGAGAGATAAGAAGACTTTACTCAATGAGCAATGCAAAGAAATAGAAGAAAACAATAGAATAAGAAAGATTGGCAAGAAAATTGGAGATATCAAGGGAACACTTCATGCAAAGATGGGCACAATAAAGGACAGAAATGGCAAGCACCTAACAGAAGCAGAAAAGATTAAGAACAGATGGCAAGAATACACAGAAGAACTGTACAGAAAAGTTGTTAAAGACCTGGATAGCCACGAGGGTGTGGTCACTCACCTAGAACCAAACATTCTGGAGCGTGAAGTCAAGTAAGCCTTAGGAAGCATTTCTACAAACAAAGCTAGTGGAGGTGACAGAATTCTAGCTGAGCTATTTAAAACCTAAAAGATGATGTGGTTAGAATATTGTACTCAATATGTCAGCAAATTTGGAAAACTCAGCAGTGGCCATAAAACTGGAAAAAATTAGTTTTCGTTCCAATCCCAAAGAAGGGCAATGCTACAAAATATTCAAACTACCATACAATTGCACACATTTCCCATGCTAGCATGGTTATGCTCAAAATCCTTCAAGCTTGGCTTCAGCAGTACGTGAACTGAAAACTTCCAGATGTACAAGTTGAGTTTGTAAAAGGCAGAGGAACCAGAGCTCAAATTGCCAACATTCTTTGGATCATGGAGAAAGGAAGGGAATTCTGAAAAAGCATCTATTTTTACATGCCAAGCATTTGTGTGAAACACGACAAACTGTGGAAAGTTCTTAAAAGAGTTTGGAATACCAGGCCACCCTATCTGTCTCCTGAGAAACTTGTATACAGATCAAGAAACAACAATTAAAACTAAACATGGAACAATGGACTGGTTCAAAATTGGGAAAGGAGTATGACAAGGCTGTATACTCTTCCTCTGTTTAACATATATGCAGATATCATCATATGAAATGCCAGGCTGGATGAATCAAGCTGGAATCAAGACTGCTGGGAGAAATATCAACAATCTCAGATATGAAGATGATACCACCCTAATGGTAGAAAGTGAAGAAGAACTAAAGAGCCTCTTGATGAGGGTGAAGAGAGTGAAAAAGCTGGCTTGAAACTTCACATGAAAACAATTAAGATCATGGCATATGGTCCCATCACTTTATGGCAAATAGAAGGGGAAAAAAGTGGAAGCAGTGACAGATTTTATCTTCCTGGGCTCCAAAATCACTGCAGACAGTGACTGCAGCCATGAAATTAAAACAAGCTTGTTTCTTGGAAGGAAAGTTATGACAAACCTAGAGAGCATATCAAAAGGCAGAGACATCACTGTGCCAACAAAGTCCATCTAGTCAAAGCTACAGTTTTTCCAGTAGTCATATATGGATGTGAGAGTTGGACTATAAAGAAAACTGAGTGCCTAAGAATTGATGCTTTTGAACTGTGGTATTGGAGAAGACTCTTGAAAGCCCCTTGGACAGCAAGGAGATCATAACAGTCAATTCGGAAAGAAATCAACTCTGAATATTCACTGGAAGGACTGATGCTGAAGTTCAAGTTCCAGTATTCTGGCCACCGGCTCTGATGGGAAGAGCCGACTCACTGGAAAAGATCCTGATGCTGGGAAAGACTGAGGCCAAAAGGAGAAGGGGGCGGCAGAGAATGAGATGATTAGATAGCATCAGCGACTAAACAGACATGAATTTGAGCAAACTCCGGGGGACAGTAGAAGACAGAGGAGCCTGGCGTGGTGCAGTCCATGGGGTTGCAAAGGGTCACACACAAATTAGCGACTGATCAACAATGTATTCTTTATTCTTTTCTAATATTATTGTAAATGGAATTACTTTCTTAATTTCATTTTCAGGTTATTTATTACAAATTGAAATACAATTGATTTCCATATATTTATCTTGTATACTGCAACCTACTGAAACTGTTCGCTAGTTTTAATAGTTTTCCATGAATTCCTCAGGATTTTACATATAGATCACATCATCCATCAGTAGAGATGATTTTACTTTTTCCTTTCCAGTCTGGATGCCTCTTATATCATTTTCTTGCCTAATTACCCTGGCTAGAACCTCCAGTACAATACTGAAAAGAAGTAATAAGAGCAGTCCTCTTTGCCTTGTTCTTGATCTTGGGGGAAAGCATTCAGCCCTTCACAGCCAAGTATGATGTTAGCTGTTAGTTTCCAATATCTTCTTGGTCACTAAACATTTCGGTCACATCTTTGAGATGTTTATATCAAATCTTCATATTTACAAATATGACTAAACATTGTTCACTTCTTTTAGAGTCTTCACAAACACTGTTAACATCCCATATTCTACCACGCGTGCATGCGTGCTCAGTCACTTCAGTCGTGTCCGATTCTTTGTAACCCTATGGACTGCAGCTTACCAGGCTCCTCTGTCCACGGGATTTTCCAGGCAAGACTACTGGAGTGAGTTGCTGTGCTCTCCTCCAGGGGATCTTCCAGACCCAGGGATTGAACTGTATCTCTTGAATTGCAGGCAGATCCTTTACTGCTGAGCCACCAAGCAAGCCCACATTCTACCATACTCATACAGCTATAACAGAGGCATTTTATACTGAGTTGTGGGAACAGGAATACTGGAGTGAGTCTCATAATGATTTTGGGTGGCCTTGGCCTGCAAAGGCCTGAGTGGGGCTTGGGTTCCCAGCCAAAGACCAAGGACAGGTTGCAGTAGTGAAAGCACCAGATCCTAGCCACTAGATTAGTGGTTAATGACAAGGGCCCTGCCCCCCTAGCTTTGGAGAAAAGAATTTCCACAAAGACAGAAAGTAATGAAGCAAGCAAAGTATTTATGAAGAGGAAAAAAGGTACAGTATGTGTGGACAGACACACAGGCGAATTCAGAGAGAGAGAGTCACTGAGTCGCACCCACATGGCAGTCTTAATTACTTTTATAGAGCATTTCTTCCTGGTTTCCTTTGGCCAATCATTTTGATTTTCCTGGTTCACAGTCCATATTTGGTATATCTCAAGAACCTTCCATGTGTGCACATGCATCTCTGAGCCAAGATGGATTCTACCACACAGGCATATGGATAAAGCATCCCTTGACATTGCTCCCTTTTTGATCTGCAAGGAGCCTTTCTGCGCACATGTGATCAGGGAAGTATCCTGACCTGGGGAATGAAAAATATGTGGTCTGGGAAGGGCCCAGACTTTTCCCTTAATTGTCTTGCTGTTCTCCTCTTGGTTTTTCAGTCCATAGGGAATGAATCTCCAATTGCTTTACCCTGGGTCAGGGGCCCCATCTAACTCTTGCCTCAATAATAGAGTCCTGGATGTCTCCTTAAACTTTGGACCTTTCAGAGCCTCACTCTTCTGAAAATTGAAGAAAGCAGCCCTGGCTCTTACTACCTCTCTTTGAGAACCATGTAAGGAAATATTAATATGAGAAGTACTTTTAGAAAATGCAATACTTTATGCAAAGAGATAATTGTTTATTCTTTCTAAAATATATAAAGATTTTCCCCATGTATATCTACCCAATATTTTTGAAGACATCAACTCCTTTTCTCCCTTATTTGTATAACAAGTTCTGTTACAGCAGAGAGGTAGCTAGATATGAGCAGAGTAAGAGGGACAGGAGCCAGGTAGCAGGAAATTATGTACCTTGTAATCAGCAGGGTTCCATGGGCAGACAAATAAAAGTAGGAACCTCCAGACTGACAGGAAACCACACATTCAGGGTGATAAGTGACCTGGAGGCAGCCAAAGAAAGGTGGGGAAGGTGGAGTCTCCTGCATCAAATGTAACTTGCTGCTCATTACACCACAATTACAATAAAATTAGCCTGCAGATAAGAAATACCCATCAGGCATGGACACCAGAACACTTCCTATCAAAGATAATAAGCACAAAAATCCCTCCTCCCCACAGAAAGGTGGACCTGGGATGAAAATCAGGGAATATGACCTCTAAACTTCTTCCCCAGTGAATATTCTGCCCCTTCATTTGTATTCCCTTCATAACTGGCTTGCCAAGGAAACCCAGGGCAACTATTCACCTGTCTGCCCACTCTCCCTCTGAGAGTATATTCTTGCTTAAATAAATCCTCACTTTACTTTCCTGACTCCTCTGCCTCATCTCTGAATTCTTTCTGAGATGAGGCAAGAACCTCAAATATAATGGTAACAATTCTGTATTATGATTAATGTAGAAGTTCTTTTTCATTTTCAAACTACATTAAAAAAATGCTTTTAAAAACTTCATTTATTTGTTAGTTTATTTATTAACTTATTTATTTATTTAGGTATAGCTGATTTACAATACAATAAGTCCCCTACGTAAGAACAAGCTCTGTTCCGAGAGCATGATCCTAAATCTGATTTGTTCATAAGTCCAATGAAGTTAGCCTAGGTACCCAACTAACATACTCTACTATATGTGCTATAGAACTGTACTATAATAGGTTTATAACAATTTTCACACAAATAATATGTACATAATAAGCAAATACAAAACTAAAGAAAACATTTTTAACCTTACAGTATTACTTTGAAAAGAACAGTGGTACAGTACAACAGCTGGCATACAGAGACTGGCATGCACGTTTGCATCTTTGAAAACTTGAAACTTGAAGGTCATATGTGAGGGATTTATTTAACTGAATTATATTAGTTTCAGGTGTACAACCTAGTGATTTAAAGTTTTTATAGATTATATTTCACTTTAAAGTTTTATAAAATATTGGCTATATTCCCTGTGCTATATATCATTGTAGCTTATTTTATACATAGTAGATTATACTGCTTAATCTCCTATTCCTATGTTGTTCCTCTCCCTCCCCTCTCCCCACTGGTAACCACTATTTTGTTCTCTATATCTGAGTCTGTGTTTTGTTACAGTCATTTGTTTGTTTTATCTTTTTATATTTCACATATAAATGATAGTATACAGTATTTGTCTTTCTCTAAATTCATTTATTTATACTGCAGAAGTAGAATTCAGATTCAACGTCAAAATGTTGTTCTATATATCTTAAAAAATGAAGCTTTTATCTAAATTGGGGATACATTTTTAAAATGACTCACCAATTATTTTCTCCTGAAATATTTTTAGACCTATGTTATTGCTAGAAACATGTCAATTAAAATCTTTGCTCCTCAGTTTCATCATCTGAAAATGGAGGGGATTAAATAACATAACTATAAAACCCCTTCCGATGAAAAAAATTCACAACTTTCAGATTTCATGAAGAATCCTACATAAGGTTTTTAAGATGATGTGAAATTTTTCTGAGGACTAATTCAAGTAGCTGTCTGCTTTATATTATTGCTTTATATACACACAAACACACACACACACATATATATATATGAAAGTGAAAGTGAAAGTTTAGTCGCTCGGTCATGTCTGACTCTTTGCGAGCCCATGGACTGTAGCCTACCAGACTCCTCTGTCCATGGGATTTTCCAGGCAAGAGTCCTGGAGTGGGTTGCTATTTCCTTCTCCAGAGGATCTTCCCGATGCAGGAATTAAACCCGGGTCTCCCACACTGTAAGCAGAGGCTTTACTGTCTGAGCCACCAGGGAAGTCCTATATATATATATCTTTCTTTAACTGCTTGGGGTCTCAGTTGCAGCACGCAGGATCTTCACTGCATCATGTGCAATCTCTTGTTGCAGTGCTCAGACTCTCTAGTTGTGGTGCATGGGCTAAGTAGTTGTGGCACACAGGCTTAGCTGCTCCAGCGCATGTGGAAATCTTAGTTCCTTGACAAGGGATTGAACCCACAACCCCTGCATCACAAACTGTATTCTTAACCACTGAACCACCAAGGAAGTCCCTATATTATTGCCTTTTATTTTCAAGTATTTTTTTATTCTTTGTTAAACAGTGTTTTTCAAAAATCAGCATAGTTTTTTTCCTTTGATGTTAAACAGATTAACTGCTTTCCAACAATTAATTATTTCTGTCATAAGAAAAACTTTTCACTTAGCGGAATTATTTAAACAGTGTTACATTAATGGAAAAGATTGTTCTCAGGATTAACTCCTAAATGCCTTTGATATGTACTTACTTGCATTTACCATAATGCATACTACTATCTTACAGCACTATGATTTACAGAGCAATTATAAAAATGTGGATTTAAGTTGAACATTTGTATAAATTAAAAAATGAAATGACTTTCTCTGAGAAGCCTTCCCTGATTCATCAGTCTAGGTCGATCTCTCTGACACGTTTCAGTTCAGTTCACTCACTCAGTCGTGTCCAACTCTTTGCAACCCCATGGACTGCAGCACACCATGCCTCCCTGTCCATCACCAAATGCTGGAGTCTACACAAACCCATGTCCATTGAGTTGCTGATGCCATCCAATCATCTCATCCTGCGTGGGGACCTTGTCCTCCAACCTTCAGTCTTTCCCAGCATCAGGGTCTTTTCCAATGAGTCAGTTCTTCACATCAGGTGGCCAAAGTATTGGAGTTTCAGCTTCAGCATCAGTCCTTCCAATGAATATTCAGGACTGATTTCCTTTAGGATGGACCAGTTGGCTCTCCTTGCAGTCCAACATACTCTCAAGAGTCTTCTCCAACACCACAGTTCAAAATCATCAATTCTTCAGCGCTCAGCTTTCTTTTTTTTTTTTTTTTTAAAGTTTATATTCCATTTATATTATAAAATATAGGCTACATTTCCCATGTTGTACAATATATCCTTTTAGCTTATTTTATATCTAATAGTTTGTACCTCCTACTCCCCTCCCCCTATATTTCCCCTCCTCCCTTCCCTCTCCCCACTGGTAACCATTAATTTTTCTCTGTAGCTGTGAGTCTGCTTCTTTTTTTTTTATTTATTTTTTTTTTTTTTATTTTTTTATAAATTTATTTATTTTAGTTGGGGGCTAATTACTTTACAATATTGTAATAGTTTTTGCCATACATTGAGAAGAATCAGCCATGGGTTTACATGTGTTCCCCTTCCCGAACCCCCCACCCACCTCCCTCCCCCTCTCATCCTTCTGGATCATCCCATTGCCCCAGCCCTGAGCCCTTGTCACATGCATCGAACATGGAATGGTGCTCTGTTTCACATATGACAATACACATGTCTCAATGCCATTCTCCCAGAACGTCCCACCCTCACCTTCTCCCTCAGAGTCCATAAAATTGTTCCATGCATCTGCAAAATCATCAATTCTTCAGCGCTCAGCTTTCTTTATAGTCCAACTGTTATATCCATACATGACTCCTGGAAAAACCATAGCTTTGACTAGATGGACCTTTGTTGACAAAGTAATGTCTCTGCTTTTTAATATGCTGTCTAGGTTGGTCATCACTTTTTTTCCAAGGAGCAAGCATCTTTTAATTTCATGGCTGCAGTCACCATCTGCAGTGATTTTGGAGCCCCCAAAAATAAAGTCTGGCACAGTTTCCACTGTTTCCCCATCTACTTGCCATGTAGTGATGGGACTGGATGCCATGATCTTAGTTTACTAAATGTTGAGTTTTAAGCCAACTTTTTCACTCTCCTCTTTCACTTTCATCAAGGGGCTCTTTAGTTCTTCTTTGCTCTCTGCCATAAAGGTGGTGTCATCTGCATATCTGAGGTTACTGATATTTTTCCCAGCAATCTTGAAACTTGTGCTTCATCCAGCCCAGCATTTCACATGATGTAAAACCCAGGGTGACAATATACAGCCTTGACATACTCCTTTCCCAATTTGGAACCAGTCTCTTGTTCCCTGTCCAGTTTTAACTGTTGCTTCTTGGCCTGCATACAGATTTTTCAGGAGGCAGGTCAGGTGGTCTGGTATTCCTATCTCTTTCAGAATTTTCCACAGTTTGTTGTGATCCACACAGTCAAAGGTTTTGGCATAATCAATAAAGCAGAAATAGATGTTTTTCTGGAACTCTCTTGCTTTTTCAGTGATCCAATGGATGTTGGCAATTTGATCTCTGGTTCCTCTGCCTTTTCTAAATCCAGCTTGAACATGTGGAAGTTCACAGTACACATACTGTTGAAGCCTGGCTTGGAGAATTTTGAGCATTACTTTGCTATCGTGTGAGATGAGTGCAATTGTTCAGTAGTTTGCACATTCTTTGGCATTGCCTTTCTTTGGGATTGGAATGAAAACTGACCTTTTCCAGTCCTGTGGCTACTGCTGAGTTTTGCAAATTTGCTGGCATATTGAGTGCAGCACTTAACAGCATGATCTTTTAGGATTTGAAATAGCTCAACTTGAATTCCATCACCTCCACTAGATTTGTTTGTAGTGATGCTTCCTAAGGCCCACTTGACTTCACATTCCAGGATGTCTGGCTCTAGGTGAGTGATCATACCATTGTGATTATCTGGGTCATGAAGATCTTTTTTGTATAGTTCTTCTGTGTATACTTGCCACCTCTTCTGATTATTTTCTGCTTCTGTTAGGTCCATACCATTTCTGTCCTTTATTGTGCCATCCTTGCATGAAATGTTCCCTTGCTCTCTCTAATTTTCTTGAAGAGTTCTCTCCTCTTTCCCATTCTATTGTTTTCCTTTATCTTTGCATTGATTACTAAGGAAGGCTTTCTCATTTCTCCTTGCTAATCTTTGGAACTCTGCATTCAAATTAGTAGATCTTTCCTTTTCTCCTTTGCCTCTTCTTTTCACAGCTATATGTAAGGCCTCCTCAGACAACCATTTTGTCTTTTTGCATTTCTTTTCTTGGGGATGGTTTTGATCCCTGCCTCCTGTGCAATTTCATGAACCTCCGTCCATAGTTCTTCAGGCAGTCTGTCTATCAGATCTAATCCCTTGAATCTATTTGTCACTTCACTGTATAGTCATAAGGGATTTGACTTAGGTCATATCTGAATGGTTTAGTTGTTTTCCCTACTTTCTTCAATTTAAGTCTGAATCTGGCAATAAGGACTTCATGATCTGAGCCACAGTCAGTTCCTGGTCTTGTTTTTGCTGACTATATAGAGCTTCTCCATCTTTGGCTGCAAAGAATATAGTCAGTCTGATTTCAGTATTGACCATCTGGTGATGTCCATGTGTAGAGTCTTCTCTCGTGTTGTTGGAAGAGGATGTTTGCTATGACCAGTGCGTTCTCGTGGCAAAACTCTATTAGCCTTTGCCCTGCTTCATTCTGTACTCCAAGGCCAAATTTGCCTGTTACTCCAGGTATTTCCTGACTTCCTACTTTTTCATTCCAGTCCCCTGTAATGAAAAGGACATCTTTTTTTGGGTGTTAGTTCTAGAAGGTCTTGTAGGTCATCTTAGGACTGTTCAACTTCAGCTTCTTCAGCATTACTGGTTGGAGCATAGACCTGGATTACTATGATATTGAATGGTTTGCGTTGGAAACGAACAGAGATCATTCTGTCATTTTTGAGACTGCATCCAAGTACTGCATTTCAGACTCTTTTGTTGACTATGAGGGCTACTTCACTTTTTCTAAGGGATTCTTGCCCACAGTAGTAGATATAATGGTCATCTGAGTTAAATTCACCCATTCCAGTCCATTTTAGTTCACTGAATCCTAAAATGTTGACATTCACCTTTGCCTTCTCCTGTTTGACCGCTTCCAATTTGCCTTGATTCATGAACACAGCTGCATACTTTTCCTTCACAGTACTAAGCATCTAATGTCACATTTCTCTGGGTAGTAATTATTAATATTTGTCTACCCACCAGAGGACCACTGCTTCCCCAGTGTTTGGTGTGAATGAATCAGTGAAATAAGGCATCATTGCTAGAGTATATTTCTACTGCTTTCCACTTATTTCTTTTTTCATCAATAATAAAAATCTATAAGCTCCTCAATGATAGATCTTTTTTCTCTGTAGGACCAACACAGTGCCTGGGGTTTAATGATTAACTGAAGATAACAGAAGGAAGGGAGAAGTGAGACATGGCTTTAGCTGAAAAGTTTGTCATTGCCCACAGCCACTGGAACAAGGCAATTTAGAGTGGGCAGGGTCAGCCAGGGAGTCCTGAACCACTGCCACAAAAGTGGTCACCTGGTTTCCAGATTCAGCAACAATTTTCACTTCCATTCTGTCTTCCTTCCTTATGTCTGTCTTGACTTCTAGGACCAGGCCTACCTTTCCCCAGACTGGTTCCTCTCACCTCTCTACTTTTGGCCCTTCAGTGTCACTCATCAGCCACCTTTCCAAGGGAGGTTTCCCAAGCCTCCTGGGCTCTAACTCTCTGCTGCCCTCACCAGGCAGTCATCATTGTAGTTACCACCAGAGAAAGCTACCTGCTGGAACCTGGCGATTCTGATTTGGTTCAAGATAGAGTAAATGCCTCCAACTTGTTTGCAGGTATAAAAATCTTGCATGAATGCTAAGTTGCTTCAGTCATGTCCAACTCTGTGCAACCCTGTGGATTGTAGCCTGTCAGGCTCCTTTGTCCATGGAATTCTGCAGACAAGAATACTGGAATGGATTGCCATGCCCGCCTCCAGGAGATCTTCCCAACCCAGGGATCAAACCTGCATCTCTTACATCTCCTGCATTGTCAGGCAGGTTCTTTACCACTGACACCACCTGGGAAGTCCATAAAAATCATATTTAATTCTAATTCTACATGCTAAAGTCAGTTTAAGCAGAATAATAAGGATTAGAAAGAGGTCTATTATAACTCTGAGTGCACTAAATAGTCGAGATTTATTAGGTAACCCCTGAAGATATTACTTCCTCCTGAGACTATTCTTCCAATCCAGGCAATAGCATGCTGGCAATAGTCAATTAAGATGGATTTGCATGTCATCCTAACTATAAAAATTTAAATGCACACTTTAATTGTAAACATGCTTTATTTGTCTAGGGGAAAAGTTATTCATAAAATAACAGAATCCATATTATTTAAAACAAAACATACATGTCATAAATCAAGGAATCACAAAAAATTAATAGCAGTTAATCTAGGGAGAAATGATTATGATTGGGGAAGGCAAACTAGGAAAAGGCTGTCACTTTATTTTGTGCCCTCCTGATCATTTTGAAAATCTACAGATACACGTCTATAACTTTTATTTTCCTTAAGTATCAGCAAGTGCTATCTATATCTGCTGCTGCTGCTGCTGCTAAGTCACTTCAGTCGTGTCTGACTCTGTGCAACCCCATAGACGGCAGCCCACCAGGCTCCACCTTCCCTGGGATTCTCCAGGCAAGAACACTGGAGTGGGTTGCCATTTCCTTCTCCAATGCATGAGAGTGAAAAGTGAAAGTGAAGTCTCTCAGTCGTGTACAACTCTTAGTGACCCCATGGACTGCAGCCTACCAGACTCCTCTATCTATGGGATTTTCCAGGCAAGAGTACTGGAGTGGGGTGCCATTGCCTTCTTCGTATCTATATCTAGGTAGGTAGATTATGGAGCACATTTTCAATATCTTCTTTATATTTTTATATTAAGAAACTGTTGAAATTCCTTTTACTAAATAAAGAAGGCAGAGTTGTTGTTTTTTTAATTAAGATGACATTTAAAGGAAGAGTAAAGTAATAAAATTACCTAGGTACAGATCAGATACAACCTGATCAATCTAAAATGTGTTTATTCATTTACTAATGATCAAACACTGGAGACCTAGTTCATATGTCTCCCATCAAAATCCTTCAAAGCAGTCCCAGGCCTCAGTCAACACAGAGGTCTCACTGAGAGGGACCCAGTTTCTCTTGCTTCAGGGAAGCAGTTGTGTCCAAAGTAAGCACTGGGCCAGGGGGTTGTTATGTGCTCTTTATACAAACGTGACTCAGTGCTGGTTCTTGCCTCCAAGTTACTGATAGTCTAGAGGAGGAGAAAGATATATGTAAAACAAATAACTAAAACATTCTATGACACAATTCTATATCACTCTATACAATTATAATATTCTAGGTACAACATGCCAAGGGAACACAGAAGAAGGGAGAGGACATAAGATATTTTATTGAAAAGGTGCTCAACATCTTATGATAAGGCTGGAAATCAAACTACTTAACCAGGAAACAGTTTCAAAATGTGCTAATATAAGAGCATGGCACTCAAAACCTTCTCCACACTAGCCCCAAGCTCTGTTGCCAACTTCATCTCCTATTCCATTTATATATGTTTCTGCTATATATAAAACCAAGGGTCAAAGCTTCCCTGGTGGCTCAGTGGTAAAGAATCTGCCTGCCAATGTAGCAGACACTGGTTCAATTCCTCATCTGGGAAGATTCCACATGCCTTGGAGCAACTAAGTCTGTGTGGTACAACTACTGAGCCTGTGCTCTAGAGTCCAGAAACTGCAACTACTGAGCCCATATGCACAACTACTGAAGCCCATAGAGCCCTAGAGGCCATGCTCTGCAACAAGAGAAGCCCCTGCAGTGAAAAGCCATGTATCATAGCTAGAGAGTAGCCACTGCTCGCTGCAACTATAGAAAAGCCCACACAGTAACGAAGACCCAGCATAGCCAAAAATAAATAAATAAAATAAATAACTTGTTTTAAAGCGTCACCCAGCATGTCACACATTTTCAGGGGATTCTTCGGCTGGTGCTGTTCTACTATAGGTTGAATGTCCTTACTTTCCCAGTCTGTCAAAAACTTAATGATCCTTTAATTAATCTCATCTAAATGCCACCCTACCTGATTCTGCTAATTAGAATTTCTCCCTTCTTCCTCTAATATTTATTATATTTGCTACAACCCAGGCATTATTCTAAATCCTTGACATGTATTGATGGATTTAATTCTCAAAATGATTTTAAAGAAGTATCAATGTTGATTCCTTTTACAGATGAAGTAACTGACACAGCAAGGTTAAATAACTTGCTCAAGGTTATACAACAGTAATGGCTAGTCTGTTGAGAACCAATTGCCTTACAGAGAGGTTCATTAACACCCATAACAACTCAGTGAGTTGCTCTACCAATATCGTATCATAACCTATATGGGAAAAGAATCTGAAAAATAACAGATATATGCATATGTGTAACTGAATCACTTTGCTCTATACCTGAAATTAACACAACATTGTAAATCAACTATACTCCAATATAAAATTTTTAAAAATTTAAATTAAAAAAAAAGAGCTACTGCTTTATCCTATTAGAGGAGAGGGAATGGAGGGTTAAAGAGGTTAATAACAAGCCCCCACTGCAATAAGTATGTGGAGCCAGGATTCAAACCCAGTCAGTTTAACAATCTCAACTCCATACAACACTCTCTTTTTACCCCACTTCCTAATTAGATTCGAAGAAATCTTGAAACAATGACCCCCGCATTGTATGAATATAGAAACAGAGACCTGGAGACTTACTCAGATCTCATTCACAGACCACACTCTTGCCATCATATTGTTCTGCCTCCTCAAAAACCAGGAGGGAGCTGATAATCAGTCACTCTAACTGCTGACCTCCACTGTGACCTACATGTCCTGGGTGATTGTGCTTTGAGTTCTTCTTGGGAAGATGAAGCCACAAAAAGAACGTAGACTCCATGGGGGATGGCAAGAATCTAAGACCTGCTATTTATATGTGCTTAAAGGAGTACACATGCATGTACCAAATTAATCTGTGGGCTTCCAGGATAATTAATTTTAATGTACAAATAAAATAGCATATAGATGTATAACAGAAATGAGTAAATATGGCTATTACTAAGCAAATATAAAACTGAGAATACACCCAGCACAATGAAGGAGATAAGTTATCATCTGCATATGCCTGTTTCATGTGAGTTAAACTGCAAATCTTACTGATTCTGTCATCCTGTAACAATTTTAATTTCATTTTTTTTATCTCTCCTTTCTCTAACATAATGCCTAATTTTACAAATGGACATTCTTTAATGATTTTCAAAAAAAGTGTATAACATTATTTTATGCAGGTGAACAGCTAAAAGGAATACCAGCATTAAACTCTCAAAAGTTCTTTAAATCTCATTTCATCAGATTTGCATGGATTTACTATACCTTATTCTGCATAGGAGTGGTATTTTACTCTTTGTTGGGATTGCTGATTGACACCTTAATGTGAACTAATTTTAAAATGAACATATGATAAAGTGAGAATGGTTGAATCTTCGCTCCTAGAATACTATCTAATAACATATTCTAGTTACACAAATAGTATGAATGTGTGGTTAGGAGAATAATGTAAAATTTTTATAGTATCTTAATTTTGCAAAGCACTTTACAGTTTATGAAATACTTTCATAAATATTATTCCAATTTGATCATTGCAACCACCCTATAGAGAGAGTAGGATTCATATTCCAATATTACATTATGTGCATGTATGTGTGTGTGTGTGTTTGTATGTACAACAAATAGGGCAGCAAAGCCATCTGAAACCATTTTAAGCCAAGTTTGTTTCCAGGCTCTGTTTACCTTGAGGATTTTTAGAAATCATCTAATCTAGTTCCCACATGTCGTAGATGAAGAAACAATACCTAAGAGGTATGATGACTAATCCAGGGCTACTGCCCAGTGAATGGGAAATTTCCAGAAACCAAAGCCTCCTGCCTTGAACATTTTTTCACTAAACTGAATTAACTCGAGCTGAGGGCATCCTATTATGAGAGAAAGTGGACAGGGCTGCTGATTGGGTCAAACATTGCCTCAGCGTTCTTCCCTAAGGACAAGTCTCTGGGTATGACCATATTTCTAACATAGAGTCCTACAAAGTCTTTTTGGGTTTCTCCTAATGATGCAAAAGATACAACTATATAAGGAAAGAAATATTACTTCAACCAGTATCCCCCACCTCCTGCCACCACCCTCATAAAGTTCTAGGTGTTAGCAGCACCTCTACAGCCCCACCTTAATGCAGAGGGAGCCACCTCTAAAAGAAGTTTGGCAAGAAGAAAAGGTATGGCAAGGCTGAAAGGAGGCTAAAAAAAAGGGCAACTGTCTTGGTTGTGCAGATAGAGATCTCATGTCTCCACACAAACCTAAACACCCACGATGAGCCTGCTCTTCATCAAATGTGCCAGGGCTCACCACCCCCAGCACACTCCTCTGCTCCCCAGTTAAATTTACACTCCTGTCCAGCACGTGGGAATGAAACCGCAGCTTGTCCTGTCTGACCAGATGGGTTGAGAGTCTCTGTCAACACCAAAACTATTTTGTACCACTGACTAAAATACTTTTAACATTATTCTTAGCAATTTTTTTATTATACAAGTAAAACTCTGAAAACTTAATCAACTGTTTCTCCAAAGTTATTGGTCTTTTGAAAAGAGTCTTAAACACTATTTTGTGTACCAGTCGAGAACATGTGCTTCAGAATTTGATTAACCCTGGAGTTAAGCTTTAAACTTTCCATTTATCTGCTGTGGGATCTTAGACAAGTTACTAGACTTTGCTAAACTTTATAAATGTAAAATAACTCTGCCTTTCAAGGTTGTTGTGGAGATTAAAGAACACTACATATTTAAAGCTATTTTTAGCACAGTGCCTGACACTGGATGAACACCAAATAAATAATAACTAGTATCTTTATTTTTCCATAAAAAGAGTCAGGATTCAAAAAGATATACCTGCCATGGAATAAATGTTATATTTGCTACAATGATGACTAAAACCTCTCCACTGTCAATGGGTTCAGAGACTAATGGATATTTAATTAAATCATACACATTGATTTAATTAAATCAATTATATTCTATAAGAAATGAATTCTTTATGTATCACTATGCTTTATAAAGTTTAGCTCCCTCCCCTACTGAAAGCTGATGATGGCAGAGACTACATCTTACTTGCTCAGTATCATGATACCTACTTAATACACTATCTGGGATTCAGAACCCAATAAATATGTGCTCAAAAACAGACTGACTTGAATGAAATGAAATCACTGTTCCCAGGAAGCACTTGTTTTTATTATTTAAATATTTATTTAATATTTTGGATCCATGTAACTTCAGATTCTCCATTTTCTTATGTTATTTCATTTATTCAAACAACTATCTCTTTAGGAAAAACAGGAGTTAATATTATTATATAATATATATATATTCCTATATAAAATTAACTAATAAAGTTAAATGAGTAAAGAAACTGACACTTTTAATTTGATAATATAGAAAGATATGAAACTTCATTGTAGGGTACTAGAATGTTCCATTGTTGAAATGGTATAATGACCATCAACCAAATGACATTCTGAACTGGGTATGGAACCTGTGACCTACAGATGACCTAATTTGATTCTACTAACCTAAATGGCTAAAAAGAGCCCTTTACCCAGAATTACATGAATATCAAACTGCAGTCTACTGACTCCATTGTAAAGGATGACTTCCCCAGACAAGTGGATTATTCAACTAAGGACTATTCTAGACCATTAACTGATCACTCAATCCTATCTTCTACAGGTCTTGATCTTTAAAGGACTTTTCCTCTTCTCACTTCAATACCAGAGTTTAATGCAATTTCAGCCAAAAAATTCTGTAGCTGATAGACTATAAGATGATCTTTAGTTTTAAAGCTGTGGGTCAATAATACAGCTTCTAGGAAAGGGACTCACCCTCCACTATAAATGTTGCCTGATTCACTACAGCCAGAGTTCATATACACACTTTACTATACAAAGACATTTTTAAAAATTAGAAATTAAAATCCATTCATAAAAGAATATAATTTCACTAGACACCCAGAGCAATTGATTTCAAGTAGATGCTGCCTGATTGCTTCTCACCTTATTTATATGCAGAAATTTCAACTTCAACTTGTATTAATGGCAATCTTATTAGCACGACTGTGCATCCCACATTAGTGGCCGTCTTCTCCACTCACTGTGCATGTAAGGCTAACTTCATTATCCACAAAGTGGAGCATGGGACAGAGGAAGTAGGCCCACTGATTCTGGCAACATCCTAAACATTCGCCACTTTCATCGTAGATGTTTTGATAAACAAACATATACACATTCTCATTACCTGAGAAAACAGTTCTGGGAAGAAAATCCACAGCTGAATATTAAGTTTTTTATAAGAGAAATGGGGAGAAAGAATGAAGATCTGATTGAAGCAAATCCCACAAAATGAAAGCATACCCTTTGGGAGATTTGGCATTTTCTTCTGAAAAACTGATTCCTTGTTCTCTGCCATTTTCTATCTTTATCCCAGACTGAGGGCTTAAACTGAACCTGAAGACTAGAGGCCCAGGCTAGTAATGGCTTTGTAGGAGTTCATTACATTACTGGTGATACCTGAAGTAGAGAAATGAATTTAAAGACCTCTGTGTTTACTCTATACTACATCCAGATAAGTGTAGCTATTTGTTGCACTGAATCCCTCTTTAAAAAATTGTGTCTCAAGGGACTAGAAGATATGAACCAGACTGTGGGTAAGCATCTGTAAAGCAAAGAAATGTAGTGCCTTAAGCAAAGAACAAATCAAATGCTTAATCCATCCTATAGCTTTTCCTGGAAGGATTCCCAGGATGCTTTATTTGAAGTCTATGTGAAGGTGTGAAGTTTAGCAAGGTTTAGCAAAGACAATAAATCCCCCTTGATATTTTATTGAAGATTTTGAACTGCTAAGTAACTCTGGTATGGAAATAAAAATCAAAACATGCACTGAAGTTCAATATAAAATAATGCTAAAAGGCTGTCTTAAGTAGATGGCAACTATACTCTACTACAAATAATTATTAATTTCTTCAAAGCGCACTAAACATTTTAGTTCATCTGATTTGCTTCTGGAGCTGGCGATGAGTCTTTTATTGATTTTGATTATATTAGTTAATTCCAATAAGCATTAATTAAATACTGGACATTTCTTTGCTAGATGCTTCATGATGTAGGATGTGAAGTCCTTGAGAGCAAGAACAGGGCCTTATTTATTTAGTTGAGGAATAAAAATAGAAGAGAAACTAAATTACCATCCATCGTATATATAGTAGGAAAATGTAGAAAACAAATGGCTATGCTGTTCACGGCAGAGAAAAATCACCACTATTTGTGAAGACCAAAATAAGCATCATTGATACCTCAGTTAAAGGCACGAACAAAAAGAAAAAGCAAAACTCCATTAGCTCCCTCAATCAGCAGAAGAAGCAGCATTTATATGGGCTTTGATGGATGACAAAGATTTTGACAGGCACAGAGGCACGGTTAAGAACTTGACAAAACAAGCAAAAGAACACAGTGACGAAGAGCATGGGCTCTGCCCGATTCCAATTCAGATTCTACTATCAAACATTTGTGATTTAGGGCAAGTCATTTAAATTCTCTTACTTTGATTTCCTTATTAAAAAATGGAGCTAGTAATAATACATACCTCTTAGGATAGTTGCAATAATTAAATAATTAAAGGGATGGACTGAGAGTCCGGGGTTAGCTGATGCAAACTATTAAATTTTAAATGAACAAACAACAAGGTCCTACAGTATAGCATCGGATACCTACAGTATCAGGTTTCCTGGGATAAACCATAATGGAAAACAATATTTAAAAAGAATGTATGCAGGTATATAACTGAGTTACTTTGCTGTACAGCAGAAATTAATACATTATAAATCAACTATACATCAATTAAATAAACAAATAAACATAAAGTGCTTAGATTATAGTCTAGAACACATTAAGTTCTGTAAAAGAGTTAGCTATTAACATTCTGTGTAGAGCAAAGACACGGTTAAAAGAAAATGTCTACAGAATGATGAACAACTGGCTGGAGTGAAGAGCAAAAACAGGAGAGTAGTAAAAGACAAAACTAGAAGGATAACTTCTATTGTAGAGAGCATCAAATATCAGAATGTGCTCAGTCACTTCAGTAATGTCTGACACTTTGTGACCCCATGGACCACAGCCCGCCAGGCTCCTCTGTCGGTGGAATTTTTCTGGCAAGAATACTGGAGTGGGTTGCCATTTCCTACTCCAGAGGACTCTCCGTCCCCAGGGATTTTCCCCATGTCTCCTAAGTCTCCTGAATTGCAGGTGGATTCTTTTACCACTGAGCTGCCAGGGAAGTCCCAAATACCAGAGAGTTTATTCTAAATTATGTAGGAAGTAGGGAGCTAATAAAGAAAGCTGAGCACCAAAGAACTGATGTTTTCAAACTATGGTGTTGGAGAAGACTCTTGCGAGTCCCTTGGACAGTAAGAAGATCAAATCAGTCAATCCGAAAGGAAATCAGTCCTGAATATTCATTGGAAGGACTGATGCTGAAGCTCCAATACTTTGGCCAACTGATGCAAAGAACTGACTCATTAGAAAAGACTGTGATGCTAGGAAAGATTGAAGGCAGGAGGAGAATGGGACGACAGAGGATGAGATGGTTGGATGGCATCACTGACTTGATGGACATGAGTTTGAGTGAACTCCAGGAGTTGGTGATGGACAGGGAAGCCTGGCGTGCTACAGTCCATGGGGTCACAAAGAGTCGGACACAACTGAGTGACTGAACTGAACTGACTGAGGGAGCTAATGGAGTTTTGTTTTTGCTTTTTGTTCTTGCCTTTAACTGAGATATCAAGTTAAATTAGAGGTGCACTTTAGGAGAATTAATCTGGTCTTGGTGCAAAGCATGGATTAATGGTGGGATAGACAAGATGGGAGGAAAACCTAATGCAAAAAGCAGATCAGAAGGAATAAAAGGCTTAGGCAGAGTAGTAGCAGTAGAATGGAAAAGACAGGTTCTCTCATCTATTCATGGTGGTTTAGTTACTTAGACGTGTCTGACCCCATACACGGTAGCTCACCAGGCTCCTCTGTCCATGGAATTCTCCAGGCAAGAATATTGGAATGGGTAGCTGTTCCCTTCTCCAGGGAAACTTCCAAAACCAGGGATTGAACCCAGGTCTCTCGCATTGCAGGCAAATTCTTTACTGTCTGAGTCACCAGGGAAACCCAAGAATACTGCAGTGAGTAGCCTATTCCTTCTCCAGGGGATCTTCCTGACCTAGGAATCAAACCGGGGTCTCCTGTATTACAGGCAAATTCTTTACCAGCTGAGCTACCAGAAGATTTGGATGTCAATAAATAAAACAGGAAAGCCAGGATAAGCAATTCTCATGCAATGACAATAGGTAGCCTGCCTTTGGATATGCTGAGTTTAAGGTATCTAGAGGACATCCTACTGACACTTAAGACTACGTAACTGGAGATGACAATCTGAAATTATCTGTATAGATTTAACAGCTTAAATAAACAAGAATAGCTAAGACTTCTGGGAAATAAGGGGAGAGAAAGAGAAATGACTCCAAGAATGAAACTCAGGAAACTCCATTGTGTAAGGTGCATAAACAACTACAAAGTAGGCAGGGACCAATGGCATGAGAAGTGGCCAAGACCAGGTGGGAATCACCCAGGCCCGATAAGTCCATCAGTTCTTCACCACCATCTTATTTGCTAGGGAAACAACCCCACCAAACTGCATCTTCATAGCTTTAAGAGAAAAATTAATTCTTCCTTAAGTTGCTATAATTTTCATGATGTTTCCCTCACTGTGGAGAAATCATAAAACCCCCTTTGAATTTGAGACTTAACTTGGACTTAAGTTCACACTCTGAACCTATGAAAATTAAATTATAGTTGCATCTCTTGTGTTTATGCTTAAAGGGCATAGAGATTGCTCTCTCTGCTCTAAGTTTATTAGCAAATAAGAATGATGATGATGATACCTAGAGAGATAACTATCTATGTCTTGCATATATCTCTTTTTACAGTCACTGTATATTAACTCTTCAAGAAGGAAGTATTTGATACACCTTAATGTTCTGTCTCTTTGAAAAGAAGATCTCATATCCCCAAAATAGAGCATATAGAATTAAGGGAGCTTGAAATAGATAAAAATTATCTTCTTCAATGAAGTCAAATTGTATGTGTCAACTTCAAATTGGCACTGGTAACCCCCTGCTTTCCATCTCTCTCCTACAAATTCAACTTTCTTTTTTTTTCATTTCATAGATTTTTTTTTAATTAGTTTATTTATCTATTTTTTTTTCCTTTACAATATTGTATTTGTTTTGCCATACATTGACATGAATCCACCATGGGTGTACATGTGTTCCCCTCCCAGAACCCCCCTCCCATCCTCCCTCCCCATCTCATCCCTCCGGGTCATCCCAGTGCACCAGCCCCGAGCACTCTGTATCATGCATCGAACCTGGACTGGCGATTCGTTTCACATATGATAATTTACAAGCTTCAATGCCATTATCCCATATCATCCCGCCCTTGCCCTCTCCCATAGAGTCCATAATACTGTTCTATATATCTGTGTCTCTTTTGTTGTCTCACATACAGGGTTATCTTTACCGATTTACTAAATTCCATATGTATGTGTTAGTATACTGTATTGGAGTTTTTCTTTACGGCTTACTTCACTCTGTATAATAGGCTCCAGTTTCATCCACCTCATTAGAACTGATTCAAATGTATTCTTTTTAATGGCTGAGTAACATTCCATTATGTGTATGTACCACAGCTTCCTTATCCATTCGTATGCTGATGGGCATCTAGGCTGCTTCCATGTCCTGTCTATTATAAACAGTACTGCGATGAACATTGGGGTACATGTGTCTCTTTCAATTCTGGTTTCATCTTGACGCCAAAGTGATCCCATTGCCGAGGCTTCCTATTAACCCCCTCTCCATATCCCACTACTTGTTTTCGTTGCCTCATTACCTGTAGCATCTCTGAAGCACTCAGCCCGCAGCCCCAGAATTAATGCTGAAATAATCATAACTCATGTCTTTTTCTTTTCCCCTTTCTCTTTTTCACCATCAGAAAAATACTTTTCATTATAAATGCATCCTTTGGATCATTTTATAAACTGTGAAGTTAAAGTGAAAGTCACGTCCAACTCTTTGCAACCCCATGGACTATACAGTCTGTGGAATTCTCCAGGCCAGGATATTGGAACAGGTAGCCTTTCCCTTCTCCAGGGAATCTTCCCAACCCAGGGATCAAACCCAGGTCTCTTGCATTGCAGGCAGATTCTTTACCAGCTAAGCCACAAGGGAAGCCCAAAAATACTAGAATGGTAGCCTATCCCTTCTCCAGAGGATCTTCCTGACCCAGGAATCGAACTGGGGCCTCCTGCATCACAGGCAGATTCTTTATCAACTGAGCTATCACGGAAGCCCACTGAATCCTTGCTAAATACCCATACCCTTTGATCAAGTCCTGTTTACGTGATCTTTAAATTTTGTCTACTCTTGTCGATTAGAATTTATCAAGGATCTATCATAGTAGACATTTATTGTTTTTACATCTATTTCTTCACTTTGAAGTGAAGTGTTAGTCATTCAGTCATGTCCAACTCTTTGCAACCTCAGGAACTGTAGCCTGCCAAGCTCCTCTGTCCATGGAATTCTCCAGGCAAGAATATTGGAGTGGATTGCCATTCCCTTCTCCAGAGGATCTTCCCCACCCAGGGATCGAACCCAGGTCTCCTGCCTTGCAGGCAGATTCTTTACCATTTGACCTACAGGGAAATCCTTTTCTTCACTTTGGGGGCTCCTAATTTTGCTTTAAGAGAACTTCTTCATTCCTACTCTTAGTAAAGACCATTTGGATTGGGTCCCAAGGCTGGGATATGTGACTTGGGCATAAGAAACCCATAGCATTTCATAACCTGGGATCACAGTCATTGGTACAGGGATGAGCAAATGAACCAATTTAGGCCAGTGAGAATGGATCCAGAAACTTTAGCAGGAGCTACAAAGGAGTCTATCACTTCTTAAAGGTTGGATGCCATGATGACAGAAGCCTGAAGTTTCTAGGGGTCACATCTCCGACTTTCAAGTAAATCAATCAATATGTTCTTTTCAAAAATGAACCAAATTAACCCAGTTTGAGTTGCTTTTCTGTCACTTACAACCATTCCCACTTCTGTATCTACGAGGCATCAAGCACTATCTTGGGTGCTAGAGAAATAGAAAAGAAACAGATATATTCCTGCCCACAAAAAACTCACATCTAGTAGATTTAATAGATGTATGTAAAGATCACAAATCACCAAAAAGCAAGGACTAGAGGGTGCCTTGGACTCCAAGTTTTAAAACGTTGATTGAACTACTTTGCTTTCCAGATAAATTGGTTGGGGTATACATGCAAGAGAGTTTTTCCAATTAGTACTATTTAATCATGAATAAATAAATGAATGAATGAATATCCAAACTGGACAGGAGAATGAATAATCTATAATACAGTCATAAATGGACTATCAGCATAGGATTCATAACTACATGAATAAAACTGAATGAAAAGCAGATCACAGAAGAATGCATATGGTATGATATTTATAACAAAGTAAAAAACCCCAGAAAACTCTAAAAATAAGTAAGTTATGGATAAATACATATGTATTAAGGTTTTTTAAAGCACAGCTCAGTAGAGGGGTTACTGGGGTTAACACTATAGCAGCCAGGGGTTTGTAATGAACAAGGGATCTAAAGGAAGCCTCAATAACATTAGTAATATTCTACTGCCTAACTGTAATGATGACCTCTTGAATGTCCAGTGTACAATTATGATTCATAACTTACACATTTCATGTAGTGAGTATTTTTTAAAGTATCTCCCAAGTATGCTGCCTTTCTCATATTTACTTTCCATGTTTATAATTTAAAAACCTATCACTAGACATGTTGACCCATAAACTACTAGGGTTTCAACAAGTCTTACTATGATTAATTGTCTGAATCCCTCGTCTAGATCTATGCAACAAGATTAGAGGATGACTTTAAGTTTAAATCATTATATTTTCCTCTTGGTTCCATATTTCTACAATGTGATTTATGTTTTCAGGTACATTCAATTTTGAATACCAAAAAGGAGATTCAGAAAATGAAATTTACATCTTTAATCCAAATATACACACAAATATCCACAAAACACTTGTCTAGGAGTTGCAAAATTGCTCCAATATAAACAACAGAGGAATGATCTGATAACAGCCACAGGTGCAGTTCTGTCGAACTCCTGGGTTTGTTGCATTTGAGTTTAATTATTTCTAATGAAACTTCTCCCTCTGGCTGGCCTTAACTAAGGTGTAGGATCACTTGAGCTGTGCTGGCAGGTCGCAACTTGTAAGTACAAGTGGCCTCTTTAGCCCACAGGCATGATGCCTTATACCTGGTACAGGCAGACAGAAAGAGATTAGGGTTTGTGAGTATAACTCAGCTGTATCTGTCAACATCAGTCAATGACAAAGTGTGGGGACAATTGTCAAAAATGTAGGATCAAGTCCTGCTCATGAATTAGCTTTTCATCCCATTCAATCATGTTACCAAGTACGTACCACATACAAGGTACTCAACCAGGTGTTGAGTAATTACAAAGATGAGATCTAGTTCCCTCTTTGAGGACTTACTCCCAATGTATATGGTAGAGCAGTGACTCTCAAACTTTAGCTTGCATCAGAATCACTGAGAGGGTTTGTTAAAACAGTTTCCTGGACTCCACCATCAGAATTTCTGATTCAGTAGATCTGGGAAGGGGCTGAAGAATTTGTATTTCTCATGTGTTCCCAAGTGATGCTGATGCAGCAGGTTCAGGGACCATATCTTCTGAACCACTCTGGCAGACTGTTTCAGAGGTCCAGGATGCCTCTCAAGTTGTTGGCATACTTGATGAAAGAGTCACTGAAAAACTGACTCAAAAGGATTTTTCTTCCAAGTGTACAGCAAATACTCATTGGAAGGACTGATACTGAAGCTGAAATTCCAATACTTTGGCCACCTGACGTGAAGAGCTGACTCACTGCAAAAGATCCTGATGCTGGGGAAGATTGAGGGCAGGAGGAGAATGGGGTGACAGAGGATGAGATGGTTGGATGGCATCACCAACTCAATGGATGTGAGTTTGAGCAAGCTCCAGGAGATAGTGAAGGACAGGGAAGCCTGGCATGCTGCAGTCCATGGAGTCACAAAGAGTTGGATACAACTTAGCAACTGAACAACAACAGCAGCAAGTACATTTTTAAAATATTATTGGAACTTTTAATTTTTAAATTAGTGATTACTGCTGACATTTTAGGAGTCTTTATTATTGGGGTGGCCAAAAAGTTCATTTGGGTCTTTGTACCATCTTATGGAAAAATTCAAATAAACTTTTTTTGTCAATCCAATACGTGTATGCAGGGCTAGCTGCTTCATGTACATTGCTTCACAGAAACTCCACTGGGTTCGTGTTATCACCTCCATTTTACAGATGAGCAAACAGGGTTAGAGATGTAAGGAATTTGCCCTAAGCAAGATTTCTCAATCTAAGCACTTGACATTTGGGCCTGGATAATTCTTGAGGCAGGCAGGGGGTGGTGCAGGGAGCTGTCCTGTGCATTTCAGGATGTTTAGCACCATCCCTGGTCTCTAGCCATTAGATGCCAATAGCATTCCCCTCAGTGTGACAAACAAAAATGTCTCCAGACATTGTCAACAGTCCCTGCATCCAGTTGAGAACTACCACCCCGAGTAGTTTAGAAAGTACAGTATTAGTCGCTCAGTCGTGTCTGATTTTTTGCGACCCCATGGACTGTAGCCTGCCAGGCTCCTCTGTCCATGGGATTCTCTAGGCAAAAATACTGGAGTGGGTTGCCATTTCCTCCTCCAGGGGATCTTCCCAACTGTACATAAAGGAGACTTCATGAATGTGCATTTAGAGGATACCCCAGGTTAACCTGTTATAGTAAACTGTCTGTTGAGTCTTTAAATTCTATACGAATTCTATACCTCTGGTTTAGAAAAGACCTAACCATTTAGCACCCTCCTCTACCAGGAGGTCATGTGTATTTGTCACTGCAGAAGCACAGAAATTTTAAGCTTGAAAGAAAATTAGAGATTATATGAATGGATATGTTTACTTTCAGAGAAGGAACCCATGGTCCATAGAGGCATTACAGCACTCTGCCAGGAATCAGGGAGAACTCAGATCAATACCAACTCCTTCAACAGTGTACAAACTTTTCCTCATTTCACTGCCCCATTTATTCTCAAGAAATATTCCAAGCCCCTGTGCACACATGACAAGTATATTTTACTCTGTGCCAGCAAATGCTCGAAAAGCAAATGGTCTGACTCCTCCTCATTGCATGCCATAGAACAGATGAGAAAATGTATTGGGATCCCTGGGGAAGTTTTGTAAAAAGGCAGGTCCAAACATAATAAACTGATAGGAGCTGAAGACACTCATGTAAACCTGCCTGGTTTTGCCTTTTAAAAAGACAGCTCTGTCAGGAAAATACAGAGTTTGCCCAATATGAAGAAATCTGGTAATCATATACAATTACAAAACCTATAAATGTTAGCAAGTTGAGTCACTCATCCACGTAGTTTTCCTTGTCCAGAATGCAAATTGCAATAATTGGATGAAGACATCTGTACTATTTTAATCTGTCATGTTAAGTATCAGTATTTTGTAACTCATCTTGATAGCTAATTTTCATGGAAGTATGTGTTAATTGAGCAAAAAAGACATCTTTAAGATGGTTATCATACGATAATCACACCCTAGGGCATTGTGAGGCAAGAGGAACGACTCTGTATCTGTGATTCTCCAAGGATATGATTATCACATGATAGCTGCCACACCTCCTAAAGCGCTACCTCTCTGGGTGGCCTCCATCTGACACAGGTGGCTGGTGTATGAGTCCTTTCACTTCTCACAAAATCACATTTATCTCTTCCCTGGAGGCTGTTGTGCAGTTTCTCAAAAATAATACCTTGAGACAAGATACAGTCAAGAAAATAGTGCCCTTCAGAAGGAGATGACCACAGGGAAAGTTAAACTTGGTTTTTTGGGAAAGAGACACACATTCACTCAGATTCAAATCCTATTTCCATGACCATTCTTTCCAAATCCCAAATGGACACTCTTACTCTATCCACCTTCATTCCTTCTAGTTTTCACCAGGTCTTACTCCAGATTTTACTCCAATACCCCTCTGCTTATACAATATACTCTTTTTTTAATGAAAATATGGTTATTTATATCTAGCCATGCATTGCCCATGTCACTAGTCAAGTATCAGGATTTTATTTACCCCTAAAGACTCTTGGTTAATACAGTGCATTCTTGCTGTTCTAATCACATGATGCAAAAGACAATATAATGAATTAAATCAGATATATCAATTTGCAGCGTTGAAAATGACCCTTATTCAGCTATGACAATTAACTCTACAACTAGCCAATTCATACACAAAAGATTTCGAGGCGTTAGCAGGTTTATTGGGTTATATACTCTGACAAGCAACAACAGAAGATCTGTTCCACTGATATTTACACTAGCCTTGGGAGTACTAAAATTAACATATAAGCCATAGCAATATTTGGTAGAGGTGATGCTTACAGAAGTCAATATGGAATGAAAAAGTACATTTTCTTTATCTAATCCTTTCATTTTTTTTTAAATGAAGAGTTGCTATTATTGTAATGTTTACTTTTGGATACATAAACTGTGAAATAATGGCGAAAACATTTGTAAAGTAGCCAAAAGATAAGAGAAAAAACTCCCTATCGACTGTACCCTAGAATAAAAAAAAACAAATGTGAAGTGCTTTAAGGCTGTTCTTTAAAACTCCAGTTAGAAAAAGGATGGAGACTGTCAATCCACGGTAATGTATAAAGATTTGAGGTGCTGATGCGTTTTCCTGCTTTCAGTGCATGAAGTCGTCTTTGTTTTGGGTTTCCTTGGCAACACTTCTAGAAGTGTATACAGGAAGAGTAAGTCCTAAAGGGAGTCTGGTCTAAAGAGGGGCCGTAAAAAAGAAAGAGTCTATAAGTTCCCTATTTTTATTCCTTCAGAAGTGCATGTGTGTAATGAAGGATGGACAAGAAAGGAGAACACATCATTTTCCACAGTCATGGCTACCCATGTGAGAGGGAGATAACAATGATATTTGAAAGCCTGTGTTGTTTTCCTGGCTATGAGACATCCAAGGAGACATGGACTTCCTAGAAACTTTTTTTCAAAGACCAGTTTCATCTCAGAGTTGCCTCAATAGCCAAAGATAAGTAGCAGCTATTAGCTTTTGGTGATGCCCTAAGTCCAAGTTATTTCTCTTTCCAGAAAATTTTTGTGATGTCATCCTCAAGGACAAAAGCTTGTTGGAATTAACAACTGACTTTATCATTTATAAAACCAATACCATGCTTAATCATTGTATTTATCAGTAGCTTCTACTTCTAAAAGTGCTCATTTAGACTTTACTAGGTGTCTGCAGCTAGTGCCACAGTTTGCCTAGCACAAGATCCCATGAACTCTGCTCAGACTGTATGCTACACTACCTCTGTTGATGCCCTTCTTAAAACTCTCCTCTTACTTGGTTCTGTGACTCTGCTGTTTTCTCTTCTTCTTCCATTTCCTTTTTTGCTGGCAAGGCTGGGACCAAGGTAAGACAGGTGAGGCACTGGCTTTGGATACAAAATTTAAGGGAGCACAAAAAGACTCTAATCAAAATAAGTGATTCTTTAATGCACTAGTTTTTAAAGAAAAATCATAATTATATGAAAAAAATTAATGATGAACAAATGTCAAAAATATAAATAAAACAGGATCCATGTTGATTAGATCCAATCGGTATTCATTAGAATGTTTTTATTTCCTTCTTTCCCCACTCTACTATGCCAGGCCCCATTCCTAAAGTTTGCATCATTAATCATATTACTTCTATTTCAGGCACTTATATGTTCCCATCATGCCACAATATTACACATACACTTTTACACATATACATTCATCATCTGTTTTCATTCAATTATTCTTTGTTGGAGAATAATATTCTCCCCAGATACGGTATGTAGATAATAAATTCTCTGAATTATTATGCATCCTCAGGTTTTTTCCCCCCAAAAAAGTAAGGGATATTTTGACTAGATACAGAATTCTTGGATTGTCTTCTTTTTCTCTTGGCTATCTTTGGATTTCACTCTGTTACCTTCTATTTTCCAACGTTGTAGATAAGAGGTCTAACTGCCAGTTTAATTCCTAATTCCTTATTTTTAAAACAGTTTGTTCCTTCTCTCTGGGAGTCTACACAATTTCCCTTTTATCTTTTGAACTCAGAGAGATTCCTGGGCTAGGACTAGTTTGTTGCTTGTTTGTTTGTTTGTGTGTGTGTGTGTGTGTGTGTGTGTGTGTGTGTGTGTGTAACAATTGTGCCAGGAATTCAGTGAATCTTCTGATTCTTTGGCTCAAATCTTCCTTCAGTACAGAGAAATTGTCTTCTATTATTTGTCTTATTATTGCTCATCTCCACGGATTCCTACTTCTTCTTTTGGAATTCCTATTTGTATCTTGAGTGTCTATTCTCCAAAATCACTTATCTTTCCCCTCTTGTTTTCTCTACCTTTGCATTTCTGTTTTCAGCTGTTTTTTCTCCTCTCTCACTTAATTTTCCAGGCCACTGATTCAGGACTCAATGGTAACTATCTTCTCCTCCTTTTCATGTATTGATTTTTTTTAATTAAAAAATTATGTGTTTTTTAATTCCAAGAATGTAAGAGATTTAACACTGTATTTGTTCTCTTATTATTTTTTTGTTCAAATTGTTTTCAGTTTCCACTAACAGTTCTATTTCTTTTGGAGTTACATATTCTGGATGCTATCCGTCTCCTGTCATTGCAGAGTTTTCTTTGTTAATTTCTAACTCACTCTAAAATCTCATATCCAGAGTTTGGGGTGCCCAAAAGAGAAGCATGTTGCTTCCACAGGTCAAATCCAGCAGTCAAGTTTGCCAGTTTGTTACCTGGGCATTGGAAGGAAGCCCCTCCCCAGTCTCTGCTGCAGTCAAGGCTGGGGTTCCTCCAGCCTCCAGAGTAAGATGCCACTTCCTCATAGCTTCTGGGAACCAGTAAGGCCACTTCCTGGGGGTGCTGCTCTTTCTCAGGAGTGACCTAAGGGTGACTCAAGTTGACTCCTCTCCAGGATGCACAGTATTCTAGTCCTCACACTCTGAGTATTCTGCTGCAGCCTGTAGGGGTCTCTCCAGGCCCAAAGAGCACAAGGCTTTGTGCTGGCTCCCCCTTCACTCTGATAAAGTCTTGCTCACACCTTCCATAACTTGCATGCGGCCAAGCAACTCCTCAGTGTGGCAGAAGTGACTAGGATTTAAGAGTGGAGATGGATAAGGAACAAAGTACCTCTGATTCAAGTTCCATCTTTTGATAATTAGGTAGCTGTTCAATTTTTTCAACCCCTTAAATTTTCCTTTCCTTTTATCCTTATTTCAGTTAATGTCATTGGGATCTCATATTGCTCCAGTATAAAATAGCAGTCATTTTTGATAATTAATCTTCCTTATCACCCTCTTTCAACTGATCTACAATTTTTTTTTTCATTATAAACCCTACATTATCTCTTGAATCCACTTCCTCCTTTACATTTCTGGCTGCCATACATTTTTTCAGGCCTTTATTACCTCCAGCTTAAATTTATGCAGTAACTTCGTAACTGACTTCTCTCCCTCTATTTGGTATATTCTTGGAAGGTACACTAATACATAGTTGTGACTAAGTGATTCTTACTATTTACTAAAATCAGCTCATCCAAGGCTTTCTCCCATATAAATTCATGAATTTATCACACATACACACTCACAGAGTGTGCGCATGCACACACACACAAACACACACACCTCCTCCTCCTCTTCCACCTCTGAGGACACGTTTTGATCATGGCCTAGCACTTTCTCAAGTCCTGCCTAGACTTATCTTGTTCTTTTCTCCTTCCCAGTCCATCTCCTCTCAACTCCTATTTGTCCTCCATGGCTCAGCTTATATGTCTCTACAATGAAGACTCCCCCTGTTCTTTGTCTAATGTAATATCTACCAGTTTCACCCCCCTGCAACACTTTTTCTAATCTTTATTATCATTTGCATTTCACTCACCAGAATTTGTAAATTTCTTGAATGTAATGATTATGTGTGGCTTACCTTTGCTTCTTCCCCACCACCTGGAAAATTTTAAGTATCTCTATAGTTCAGTTCAGTCACTCAGTCGTGTCCAACTCTTTGCGACCCCATGGACTGCAGCACACCAGGCCTCCCTGTCCATCACCAACTCCTGGAGTTTGCTCAAACTCATGTCCAGCCAGTCGGTGATGCCATCCAACCCTCTCATCCTCTATCATCACCTTCTCCTCCTGCCTTCAATCTTTACAGCATCAGAGTCTTTTCCAATGAGTCAGTTCTTCAAAACAGGTGTACAAAGTATTGGAACTTCAGCTTCAGCATCAGTCCTTCCAATGGATATTCAGGACTGATTTACTTTAGGATTAACTGCTTTGATCTCTTTGAAGTCCCAGGGACTCTCAAGAGTTTTCTCCAACACCACAGTTCAAAAGCATCAGTTCTTTGGCACTCAGCTTTCTTTATAGTCTAACTCTCGCATCCATAAATGACTACTGGAAAAACCATAGTTTTGACTAGACGGACCTTTGTTGACAAAGTAATGTCTCTGCTTTTTAATATGCTGTCTAGGTTGGTCATAGTTTTTCTTCCAAGGAGCAATCATCTTTTAATTTCATGGCTGCGGTCACCATCTGTAGCGATTTTGGAGCCCAAGAAAATAAAGTCCGTCACTGCTTCCCTTGTTTCCCCATCTATTTGCCATGAAGTGATGGGACTGGATGCCATGATCTTCATTTTTTGAATGTTGAGTTTTAAGCCAGCTTTTTCACTCTCCTCTTTCACTTTCGTTAAGGGGCTCTTCAGTTCCTCTTCACTTTCTTCCATCTGCATATCTGAGGTTATTGATATTTCTCCCGGCAATCTTGATTCCAAATTGTGCTTCATCCAGCTCGGCATTTCACATGATGTACTCTGCATATAAGTTAAACAAGTAGGGTGATGGTATACAGCCTTGACGTACTCCTTTCCCAGTTTGGAACCAGTCTGTTCCATGTCCTGTTCTAACTGGTGCTTCTTGACCTGCATACAGATTTCTCAGGAGGCAGGTCAGGTGGTATGGCATTCCCATCTTTTAAAGAGTTTTCCACATTTTGTTGTGATCCACACAGTCAAAGGCTGTGGTACAGTCAGTAAAGCAGAAGTAGATGGTTTTCTTGAACTCTCTTGCTTTTTCTATGATCCAACGAATGTTGGCAATTTGATCTCTGGTTCCGCTGCCTTTTCTAAATCCAGCTTGAACATCTGGAAGTTCATGGTTCACATATTGTTGAAGCCTAGCTTGGAGGATTTTGAGCATTACTTTGCTAGCGTATGAGATGAGTGCAATTGTGTGGTAGTTTGAACATTCTTTGGCATTGCAAAACCATTCTTCTATAGTAGTGAATTGAATAAAACTGTTTAGATAAACATTTATTTGGCCTCTCCAATGTCCCAGGCAGTGAGTAGTGCTTGAGATAAAACAAACACAGGCCTTGTCCTCAGATATTCAAATGTCAAATTATATTAATATATTGTAATATTGCAATTAAATGACCTGGTATGAATTAATGTGTATCTGATCATATATAGCTGAGGGATTTCTTTTTTCTCTCAGCCTCACAATCCACCACGGAATGTGGCCCAAGACTAGTCTGGCCTGTACCTTGCTGCCTAGCACATGTATTCAGGCAATGATCAATGTTTCCTTCAGTCTCTTTAGACTAAGAAATTGAGGATGTTCTGGGTAAGCAGCCAATTTCCCCATCAGTTCCCAGCTGCTACCCTGATTCACAATCTTTCGTTCTAGCTCTCTGGCTGGTACCCAGGTCCACAGAATGCACCTATCTGTGGCTCATCATTGTTCTAAGTTGGCAAGCTCATTTAGAGTCTGTATTGGTTGCTGATTCTGCCTGCATACTGCCAGTCAGACGAAACCATGCATATATTGAGATAGGCCAAAACACATTTAGTTTCTGAGATCTCAGATGAAAACTACATTAAAGACAATAGGAGTCGGGACATAATACTCTCTTACTTATATTGTCAAATTACTCTCTTACTTATATTGACAAATTACAGGCCTCAATAATACTTAGATCTGACCCAATAGTCTTATATTAAAAGGGAAAGGGAAGTCGCTCAGTCGTGTCCGACTCTTTGCGACCCCGTGGACTGTAGCCTACCAGGCTCCTCCGTCCATGGGATTCTCCAGGCAAGAATACTGGAGTGGTTTGCCATTTCCTTCTCCAGGGGATCTTCCCGACCCAGGGATCGAACCCAGGTCTCCCGCATTGGAGGCAGATGCTTTAACCTCTGAGCCACCAGGGAAGTCAGTCTTATATTAGGGCTTGGCCAAAAAGGTATGGCATGGAAATTCATAAATTTCTGCTTAAGAGGACTTAATTATATCCCAAGTTCTACATTACATGATATGACTTAAAATCACTTCCTACCGAGCCCTCTGATTTGGGGCAAAATACTTAATCTCTCTGGTTTCAGTTCCCCATCTGATACGATGGAGGACTAGAACTACTGACTTTTTAGCTATATAGAGCAATAGGCTGTGGGTCTATAATATGTTCCAAAATTAGAAATTGCCAGCTAAACATGAATCTTAATAAAGACAATAGGAGGAGAGGACAAAGTCAAAATTCCATGTTAGAGATTTGGGAGGAACTCAATTGTGAGATGATTTATTAATTACTAGTCAGTCACAGGAGACAGAATTCTGGAGTCTTTTATTGCCATCCACTGCTTAGTGCACCAGGCTGTTTTGTTGAACATACATTGATTAGTCCTCTAAATTCACTCAAGCAGACATGATTAAGGATGATTCCAGAAGTACTATGATTGCATTTATGAAGAAAGAAATGGGTTAATGTCAAGAAGCCACTGACTCTTTTGAATTCCAGTATCTAAATGGCTATTGTTCCTTTCAGCATAGAATTTTCTAGAAGACAAAATACATATACTAAAGCTCCAAAAAAGAAAATATCCATTAAAAATACAAAGAGACTGGGGGCTCCACTAATGTAATATGAAAATTCAACTTGCAAGTAAGATGCCAGAGTTGAACTGATTGCTGTGTACAACAGTGACATGAATATAAAGACTCCCTAAGGTTAAATTGGGCTCCTGCATTGAAATTCTAATTAGAAATATGAGTGCCCCAACTCTGCAAAAGTACGTGTGTGTTTAATTATTCTACCTTTTTACCTTATCTCTTCCATTATTTTATACCCTTTCCCCTCCTCCTTTCTTGCTGTTCTCAAGCAACCCATGCTCCTCACTTAATCTAAGTGTAGAGCCTTTCTTTAAGTTGGCATTAATTGACAAGCAGTGTTTAATTATTATTTTTCATGTCTAAAGAGGGCTGATATTAACTCTCCATGGGCCTGAAGGCGACCTCAGGCCCCCTGTTTCTGGTGGTGCTGCTCTGCTTTCATCACTGGTGTTTCTTTAGTCAGACAGACACACCATGTATTCTTCAGCTTAATGGTATGTACCTTCATTTATGCTAATTGAGGCTTCTGGGTACCTCACTTGTCTTCTACCATTATAATTGGCACTTTGGACAACTGAAGATTAAATCATCTTTATACAATCTAAAAGGTATATGGAAAAAACACAGCTTTGAGGACTATGAACCTAGAGTCTTCTTAATGCCAGGAATGAGCCCTATCAGAATAGCATCCTCAGTTGGCACCCGTACTTAATATTGCTCCATATTTGATTGATAAATAATTAATATCTCAAAGGACCTATAAACCATATGCTTATGCACTGGTGCTCTGGTTTAAGCGTGGGGATTTCACTTATTGCCATAATCATGATGATCTAACTTGTCCCTAAATTCAGCAATTAGGGAAATCTCTCTAGTCCACTGGCATAGTGGTCAATCTTTTGAATCAAAGCTGGAGAAAACTCTGTTGATATTAAGTTTGAGGTAATCTGCTTTTTGGAGCT